>NC_044330.1:67718058-68027451 GCF_007399415.2 Gopherus evgoodei | reverse complement strand
GCCATTAGGTTTATTTGGCGGATGCTACTTTGACATATCAGGGAGAACAGGCCAGAGAGGGCTCCCATTTCTCTGGAAGGATCATGGTGTGGTTTGTCTTCATGCTGAAGTGTGTATGCACATGTACTGGGACCAGATACAGCACACCAGGTTTCCTTTTGATCACAGTGGTACCTTGGCATGTCAGTCACCACTCCCCTTCTGCCAGTCAACTCTCTTTTGGCTGACAAAGGCGGATTGTCACTAGTCTGTGGTCATACAACCTTGCCCTGAAGTTAGCCTATATGTGCAGGTACATACTGATTCTTCACTCTAGGGTTACTCATGAGTAATTTTATTTTCACTTTCCTTAGAGCAAAGGATACTTCCTGTAGGCCAGGCTGAGGATCCTGAACTCCTTTTCTCCCCAACTCTGGCCATCATTTTCCTTAGGAAACCAGCCTGTTGTTAAGGACATTGATAAAATAACCTTTCTCCTCAGAACTGCGGCTGATTGTTCCACGGGTGAAGAAATAAGACATTGCTCTTCAATAGGTAAACCCCACATATTCTAAACTCTAAATATTTTTTCTTCCAAAACTCACCCCTGTTCTCCATAGCTGACCTATATATTGCAACCAAAATTTGTCACTGAGGACTTCAGTTTTATTAAGTCGTCAGGTCTCTAACAGCTGAATAAAACTGGGTTAGTATCATTAGGCACATCTTTGTACCTTAAGTTAACAACTGACAGGCAGCTAACTCGAGGTACAAAAGTCTAGTGAAGGGGAAACCGAGGTACAGTGGTTGTGAATTGCTCAGGGTCACAGCAAGTCAGTGGGATAATCGGGAATAAAACCATGTTTCACTCTGTGCTCAGTTCACTAGATCAAAGTTGCCCCTCTTAGTCTTAACCAAGACATCAGCAGTGAAAAGCCGTGCCTTTCAGTGCAGCAACCAGCCATGTGTCTTGCCTCAATGTGCACCTTCAGCTTAACCACACAGGGAGTCAAGGTGCTGGGTGCTTAATCCAGTCTTTTGTTCTTGGTTACCATCCCCCCTGCTGCTCCTTCAGCCTTTCCTCTCTTCTCTGGTACACAGCCATGGTTCACCAAAGGGGCTGACAGTCTCTCTTGGCCTCTGCCAGCCCTGGGAAGGGGTGGGGGAGTTCAGTAGTATTAGCTGCCTGCACGCACAGTGGGCAGCTTGCCAGGCAGCCAAAGCGAGCAGGGAGACTGATTTTTGACTCCATACTTCAACATAAACTATACAGAAAATGCAGGATATGATGCGGTGGAGGGGGGCAGTATGCATAGCTGAATTAGAAGTTCAGGCACAGCATGAATCACCTACACGGGCAACTTCCTGCTTGCATGGGCTAGGGCTTTCAGTTCAATCTTCAAATGTTCAAGACCAAGCATAACATTTATCCACTGCATGTTTAACTCTTCAATGGCCATAGGTGTGCTACATCTGGGAAAGGTTCCTTCTCATTGTTGCTGGGCATAGCTAGTTTGCTTCACCTTTTTCATGCCTTTCAACAAGCCATATGTTAAGGCTGAAACTGTGAGAACCATCTCTGGGATTAACCCCACCCTTCAATTCCCTCTAAAACTAATGGGAGATGGGTGTCCCTTGCATAGCTTGGAGAATCTCCACCTACATTTCCTGGTGGCATACATAGCTGATTTAACAGCAGTGAAGTGTTTAAATATTGTACAAAGGAGGAGAACAGAAGCACAAAGTGAAGGGTTGCTATAAAAACTGAAAGCTTTATTGATCCCAGTTAGCAGTGAGTTTACTGAGTCAAATTAGCAGGGAATTTCAGGTCTCTTTATTGCTGAGTGGCTCTTCTAAGGGAAGAGAAAATACTTTTCTTAATGGTGGGGAAAAGCCCTGGAAAATTTCTCCTTGTCTGTCTGTGAAGCAATCAGAAAAATTCCCAGCAGCCCCCCAGTGAAATCAAAGCTCCTAACATTCTGTTCAGCACTAGCAAAGTATTAAATAAAGCAGAGGGTCAGATTTTCAGATTTGTCTCATCCCATTGAGACAAAGTGGGGGCCGCTGGGTTCTTAGCACTCCTGACAATGGGCAACTTTTGTTAGATGGCTGCCTAGGAGTGGGGCTCACTCAAACCCGGTCCAGAAAGAACAGTAAAAGCCTGTCTTGACTGAGGGGCTAAAAATAAAATCTGGTTCAGAAGTGACAGCCCTTGACTGGCAAATGAGTTTGCCTTTGCTATACATAAATCAAGCCATAAGGACAAGGCTGAAGGCCATAATAGCAAAAAAAATTGGGCAAATGGGGCTAACTTAGACCTGTTGCTCAGCTTTAACAGAAATAAAATACAGGCTCTGCGAAGAGCAATAAGGAAAGGTACAGATTGAAGAATAAACAAAACCTCTGTCTGAACACACCTGACTAAGCCCCACCCTTGGGCCCTGCTCCACCTCCTAACCTTTCCCTCTCTACCCGTCCCCCTTCTAGTAACAGCTCCTTATGCAAACTCTCCTTTCTAACTATTTAGCTCTAACTATTTAGCTGCTAGTGGGTGGAGGACTAACAGTTCCCTGGAAGTCACTCCTCTTCCCTTCCTCCCACCCCCCACCCATCCTGATTCTTCCAGCTTCTAAACTGTCCCCTTCTTTCCTTCCTCCCTCCTAGGTATGTTGGGAGGATCCTTTTGCCCTTCACAATCTCCTCCTTCCTCAGCCATGTGGTCACTGGAGTGGGAATGATGTGGCAAGCCATGTTGAGCCTCTGGGAGAATAATTTAGCACTTGATTTCTTCTGTGTCTCTCAACCTCCATCTGAGAGGCATAGAAGATACTTCGTGTCCTCATAACATCTTCAATGCAGCAGAATTCAAATGTTGCAAGATTTGTCCACTTATTGAAAATAACTTTCTATAGTTCAGGATTCCGGATCCCTGATTTCAGATGTAACCTCTACCTAAAATGCGGGGAATGCCAAGTCTGCAGGGCACAGGTAAATTTGGCACTAAAAGAAGAGGGACATTTTGAGATGCATGGCTACTTTTTCCAAAGGGTGGCTATGAGAGCTGAGGGCTGAACACAAGAGCTCTCTGTTCTGCAGCAGTCCCCTCCAGGAGAGCTGCTACTCAAGCTGGCCAAAACTTGTAATCTTTTGGGTGAGGAGTCCTTTTATTTGGGTTCATTCCACATCTCCTCCCATCCTAGTGTATGCACTTTCCACCCGTCTAACTACACCCATCCACTTTCCCCAATACATCCATGGCTTGTCTCCATCAATACACCCATCCCTTTCCCCCATGCTCAGTATGCCCATCTTCTCCCCCCCCCCCAGACCGCAGTGCATCGACTCCTCAGTATTTCCTCTCCTTCAGTTACACCCATTCCCCCACATCAAATTTTTTCAGGCTAGGATCTGAAAGTCTGTCCTGCATTCCTTCATCTAATGCATTGTCATCCACAATAAACAATCTGAAGACCAGATTAGTCTTGGGGACAACTGCAAACCTTCTTCACTTACAGAAGCTGTTGCATCTTCTGGAAAAACAAAAGTAGGCCAGAGATCTGAACAGCAAGTCAACCCTAATGCAAGGAAAAATATCCCATGCTGAGGGAAAGAGCCACCTAATCCTGTTTGGGGGGAGATTAGAACTGCTGAGATAGCAGGAACATAGGACTTCAATTCTGCTCCTATTCAAGGCAATAGAAAAACTCCCATTCATTGAAATGTTGCAGGGCTATTTCCCAAACTTGGTCCTCTCTCCCACCAACATAGCTACCATGGCTTGCTGAGGGGGCTGTAGAGTGGCTGCACGGAAGACTGTAGTATAGACATAGCCTTAGTTTAGCAAGATATTTCCTTTGGAAGTAGTCCTAGGGCTGGGTCCTGCTGCGGATAAATATTAAACATCTTGAGCCAGAGGCTCAGTTTAGTTTTACTTACTTCAGAGCTACATCAGTAAATGCCGGCTGAAGGTCCCCTTCCCCATGTAGCCATTGTTGTTGTTGAAATAGCGCACTTTAAAGAAATACAACTTTATTTCATTGTTTGGAGTGATGCTAGGCCCTGGAGTGATGCCACAGCTGAGGAAAATGCAGTGGTAGTTGGGTCAACAAACCCTAAGCAGCTTATTTTTGTAAGTTAGAGAATTTGCTCTGTATGACTAACAATTCCCAGCGGTGAGGGCTTGACAGCATAGAAACATGCTGTGTTCCCTTCATCAGTGCATGAGCATCCAAGGGGAGAATTCAGCCCTGGATGATCTGTTCTCACTTTGCTACTTTTCTCATACGGAACATTCACCAGTTCCAAACACCGCAACTCAAATCAGTTCCCAGGAGGCTGCAGAGTCCAGGATGACACACCGCTGGGGGAGGGAAGAAGCACTCTTGTTTTCACATGGCAGCTAAATACTGATTGAGAGAGACTAAAAAGCAATACACTTGCAGTTCCAGGACACCCACCCCCCAAAACCTGCCTCTCTTAGCAGGAGTCATGACTAACAGTATATGAGCTCCCAGAGTTGCCATGCAATGATTAAACTGTGCTTTTATACTAAAATGGTTTGGCTACACTTAACATTTTGAAAGTTTCACCAGCCATCAACAGCAAACCTTCTGATCAATGGCTTGCAGGCCATTGTCTCCGGATCCCATGCTTTGAAGGAACCATTGCAATCCCTCATCCTACGAACAATTACTAGCAGGTGGCATCCTTATTACCATGAATACATCTCTTGACATCAGTGGAACTATTTCTGGTGCTAGGGACTACCCTGGTAGTAAAGATTTGGTGGTTAGCAACCCAATTCTGCATTAAATGAACTCGCTTTCTTGCTTCTTGAAAAGGAAGCACATTATCGCTGTATCCTGGTAGATTAGGAACAATAGGAAAGTAATATTATAATGAGATACTTATCTCCTTTTATTTACTATACTAAAATGTGGTTCATAGGACTATGAAGAAAATTTAATTTGGAAAGTCACTGTATGTATAACAGGACTAGTAAAGCTGCCCTAAACTAACAATGCACAATAGAAAGATACACTACAGTATTCCAAGAAAGTCTTATGGTAATGTCACAGATGGATTATCATACCAAATGTTACTTACTGAAGAACTAATGTTAATTATATATCATTAAAAATAAGTAACTCATCTTTAACTTATCTTGTTTTTAAACTCCTTAAGCTTTGTAGGTTTAAACAAATGTTCCTGCTATCAGGAATGTTCCCATAATCACACCTAGCGGGAGAGTCCCACGCAGTATGTGAAGAGAATGAGTTAGGGGTGCATGTGCATGCAGCATGATAGAACTTTACCAAACTTTACCAAAGCAGCCACTTCTATAGCCCCACCTTTTAACAACCAGGCAGTTAGGGTGATATCCAACCCCGTGCAGTAGGCTGAACCAGGTCCATATATCACTTAAAACCAAGCACTCAAAATGGTGGTGGATTTTACTTTTAGTTTACTAGTTTGTATTAAATTGTCCAGTATATTTTTCTCATTTTTATTGAATTTTTTAATTCATTATTCAAATTGCACTGTTAGCTGTCCTTAGTCAATACATTCACATCTACTTTCTGCTTTTTTCTCTTAATACGTCTGCTATGTAGTGAATATCTCAGTATGAAACAAACTTAAAAATAAAGGGCCCAATCCTCAGCCGACTCCATTGAAGTCATAGAGCTAAGTCAATTTAAAACAGCTAAGGATTTGCCCCCCAGAATTAGATCATTGTCCCTTTGGCCTGAGTGGTTAGCCAGTTTTCAGGACCTTACTGGGTTGTTCCTCTAGGGAAGAGACATGAGTGATACAGCAGAGAGTTTTGGTGCAATCTTTTTTATTTATAAAGAATGTACACCAAGTCCTGTTTCCCTGAGCACGGTAGGATCAGACGGCAGAGGGCAATTTCCATGTCTGTTTCTCCAGTCAGTTCTGTCCCCAAGAAGCTGTATGTCTTTGCCCCCTTTCAGGGCCACACTCACAACTGTTTGTCTCACTGTCTGCTCTTTTCTCCTCTCAGGGTATGTCTACGCTACAAAATTAAGTCTACCTATCTTATGTCGGCATATGGCTGCAGCAGTAATTACACGTGTCTGCACTTTGCTCCTTGTGTCAGCATGTGTCCTCACCAAGAGTGCTTGTATCAATTATATTGTCAGTGTGAACCATTGTGGTATGGTTTCTGAAAGCCAGTAACAGCCAGCTGTCTGCATAAGCAACAAAGTGTCTACACTGACACTGCATCGACCTAACTACATCATCAACATCGACTCTTATGTCTCTTGGGGAGGTGGAGTTAAGTCTGTGCAGTGCGGCAGTTATGTTGGCAGGAGTGAAATTTTAGAGCAGACACTTCGATAGTTAGGTTGACATAAGCGGCCTTGTATCAACCTAACTCTGTAGCGTAGACCACACCTCACATACACAGCTTGCCAAACAATTCCCTATCCCAGAGATCGGCAACCTTTGGCACACAGCCAGTTAGGGAAAGCGGCTGCCGGGCCAACATGGTTTATTTACCTGCAGTGTCCGCAGGTTCGGCCAATCGCAGCTCCCACTGGCCGCGGTTCACCGTTCCAGGCCAATGGGGGCTACGGAAAGAGGTGGCTCGGCCTGCGCCACTTCCCACAGCCCCCATTGGCCTGGAACGGTGAACCGCAGCCAGTGGGCGCTGCGATCGGCCAAACTTGGGAACGCTGCAGGTAAACAAACCGTCCCGGCCTGCCAGCGGCTTTCCCTGATGGGCTGTGTGCCAAAGGTTGCTGATCCCTGCCCTAGCCCTTCTGTCATCAACCAGTCCCAAGGAATTCCCTCTTATCTCCTTGGGTAAGCTATTCCTCAGACTTTGCCACACAACCAAGTGCATTGGGCAGTGGCCTCTATTGTTTCCAACTATTAGTACACAAAGTAATAATACATAGTGCCTTTTACTTAGCCTGAAAGTACGGTAACCAGGTTTCTGTTTATCTACAAAGACCTGCTTGATGGTAGGTATTAACACTTTCCATCTTAACAGTATGTTCTTGTTCCTCACCAAAATATTTGTTGAGAGTGCACTATTAAGAAGCTTTGAAGTGATCTCTCTCTGGTTATTTTAACAACACTGTAAAGGGTTTGGGGAAATCTTAAACCAAAAGACACTATAAAAATATAACATGATATGAAGAAAAAGGCATTTCTTCACCGAGTAACAGGTGCTAAAGGACAAATCATAATACAAGAAGCCCCCAAGACACTGGATTAATTTTCATGATTGTCAGTTTTCATGATCATATCTCACTGTACCAAGCAGCTAGGGGCAGATGATGAGCCAGGTGTTGGCGGGGCTGGTTGTGGGGTGAAACTGACATAACACTTATTAAAAGTTAAACATAAAAAACTGTGTAAAACCCCAGGTCTCTCAGATAATGATTATAGCCTAAGTAGCCTAAGGATGCTTAGTTTGCTGGCTATACCAAAACTTTGCCTTGTGTGACTTGCTTCCTCAGGCCTTCAATAAAAGTAACCAGCTTTACTCTGCTACTGGCTGCTAATTGTCCACTTGTGGTGTTCAGTCTCAGCTGGGTCTGCCTCTGCCCAAAGGCAGTTGTCCAGGCAAGTGGTGTTTGCACATGTAAACTGCTTCAGAATAAGAGTGGGTGGCTGCTGCTTTTCATGAAAGACTGATAGTGAGAAGAGGAGCAAATACAAAGCCAAATGAAAAAATATGCCCATAACAGGGCAGTCTCCTCTCTGCTCGGGGCTAAAACATAAAGATTGAAAGGGAGCAGGAAATGGGATGGGATGGTGCTGTTGGCTTCCTTTAGAGGCCTCTTACTCTCAGGATTATCCCTGGACAAAAAGAAAGCAGGAAAGGGAATTCTTTCCATTTTCTAGCCTGGGAGTCTGGCTGCCTTCTCCAGACCCAAGGTAGGCAAAAAGGAAAACGAAATCTGAACTAACAGGTTAGTCAGGCACATTTCACCAGTAACGGCCAACCCCTGCAAATGGGAAAGCTCTGAGCTCAAGTGTCTGGAGAAGAAACAACAAGGAAGAGCTGCACAATAGGTTCAGCTCTCGAGCTGGGCAGGAACAGGATTTTCCATTTTGTAGGAAATATCACCATTTCACGCTTTTGCTTTTTTTAAAAATTCTGAAATGGACCAAAAACTTCTGAAATTTCTCATAAAACAGAATTCTAATAACTGGGGTCAATGTTCAGTTTTGATAGAAATGAAATCTTTCATTCTGATTTTGACTCTTATGTAATATAAAATTTTACAATGGAAACTAAATTGTTTCAAAATGGAAAATCAAAATGCTACCTTTGGAAAGATCGAAACAAACACTTTGACCTTATCAAAATACTCTTGTAAATTTTTCTTTTGAAATGTTTTGTTGAAATTGTCAGAAGCAAGAAGTATCACAAAAATGGATCAAATTGGCACTTTCAACAGAATGATGTTTCATCAAAAAATTTCCAACCAGCTCTCTGCAGCCCCAACTCTTCAACACAAGGCATCAGTCCCCTTTTTCACAGGGTGCTCTGAGGGGATGTCTTGATTTTATTTGCGCCCAAATTCCTCCTCTCAAGTTAGCTGAGCCACACTTTGCAGTAACACGTGAGCCGGTGAGTCCATAGTGGTGCTGCAGTCCCTTGCAATGTGTTCCCAAAAGTCTTAGCAACACATGTAATTTCCTGTGCTGCAGTAAAAAGAACTGCTCTGACGTCTTTCCCAGTGAACTGTGGGAGAGCTTCTCTGCCCTTTCTGGCACATGGGGAATTGTGGGAAGGCCCTGGAGGACCAGTGGCACCCAAGAGAGCTAGCCTGCATCAATACGAGTGGCTGTGTTAGCAGCTGATGAATTGTGCCAACTCAGGCTTTACCTTATACCCCTTTCTGCGCTAGCTAACCTCAGTTAAAAACATCATGTGCTGGTTTTAAGGGTGTCTGTGAATGGGATTTGAATTAGAGGCAGCACTTTTGTATAACTTGACTTGATTAGACTTTCAGGGCTTACCTTCCTTGCGAAATCTGCCTGCCACTTTCCCTCTGCTTGCACCAGGAATTACCCTGTGCCCAGTCTATACCTGGTGTAGCATTCTGCTCTGGTGTGCTAATATAGCTGTACTAGCTGACACAGTGTGGGGAGGGGGCAGACCCATGGCTCCCCCCATTCCCAGCCCCATCCTGCCCACTTGCTTGGTGGGGGAGGTAGCAGCTGCTCTTCCCCCTGCATAGCTACCCCCAATCCAGGCAACTAGCCCAATAGGGTAAGGGAGAGCTTTACACCTCAGCTTACTCTTGACACCAGTCACAAACCAGGCCACAATCTGGCTCTTTGCTAATATCAGCTGGTGTGATTCTACCTTTCTCTGCAGCCTGATGAAAATGTCCATGAACAGCAGGGTAGGAGAAACACTGGCCCCTGAAGGGAGGACAGTGACCCACACCCATTCTTTACCCCTAGCAAAGAAGAAAACACGTAACAGGATCCTTTAAAAGAAAGAGCCAAAAAGTTTCAGAGATCATCATGGCTTATAGCACCAGACCGGTGAGGTGAGCTGGTGTTTGTAACAACATTTATATCAAATCGTGTCTAGACTAGATATGATAAATCGACTCTCGCTGGATTGATCGCTGCTTGCTGATCATGGGTAGTATGAACATACCCTGAGAGATTGTGACCCCTTTACACACACTGGTGAGTGCTTATTTTCACAAGTTGTCCAATGAGTAAGGAGCTCACAATCTGGCCCTTTACAGATAACTTTGTTAGACATGGTTCCATTAAGCTGAGCTATCCTGTACTTAAAAATATCTAATTGGTTGGATGTCAGACCATACACATGCATAAATTGAATGCACATGGAAATCTGATTTCTTCTGATCCACCCCTTTGTGAATCAATGGCCTGAATTTTCAGTTACTGTTGGGGCCACCACTCTGGCTCTGTAAAAAGAACTTAAAGTGGACACAATTACCTAAATAAATTGCCAGAACAGTGTAAAGTTGCTTTGGAGTAACTGAGAATCAGGTTTGGTACCACAAAGTTCTAAACACAAATCCAGACTAATACCTGGGTTTAAAAACACCTTTGACTGCTTGGAAACCCATACCCAAGAACATGTGTATGTGTGGACACTTGCCCGGGGAGTGACAGGATTAGCACTGCCAGTAGAGGAGAGCTGCTTGCACTATGTACTGGAGTGTTATGGAAACATCATAAACTCAGAGCATAAGCTAAAGTGAAAATCAAATACTTCTTTAGCTGTGAGCTTCACAACGTGTCAGAAAAACTAGAGGTGGAGAACCTTGTAGATGCTCCTGTTAGCCACCAGAGGGAACCCTGGAGTGTTATGACTGATTAAAACTGAATTTAGCAAGGAGAACTGGAAAAACTCTGCTGAGTAAGAACTAAATATCTTCTCAACTAGCTACCAAAACTTACAGAATCTGCACTAATCTAATTTCTGTTTCAATAATAATTTCTAGCACAATGTCTCCCCAACACTACCAAATCTAGTCAAATGATTTTTATGTAGAATTTCAGTGTCTGTTTGTAGGAGGAAAATAGGGCTATTACACTGTACGGGCTATGTTGCTTTTTTGTGATGGAGACATGAGTTTACATGAGTAGTCCCTTTAGACCTCTGAGGAAGCTCACATTTGTATGAGTTAGGGTTACACAGTTTAGACCCAAAACTCCTCTGTTATTGAAACAAAAACATACTATCCTATATGAGCCATGTGTCCAATCAAAACTAAGCACACAGAGACATTCAAATAGTGAATACTCTGAATAATTCACTAACATTTTTTGGCAAGTTTCACATAATATCTGCTGGCAGACAATTTACAAACAGAACAGGAGGTAAAATTTGTCAGATAAACTACTCACTTTGAATTATTCACCTAGCTGAGCTCTAGAGTAATTAGGGCTAACACTGGTTTCTGTTCTCAAATTGTGCATTTTTTTTATTTTGGAGAAATTTTCTATTGTAGCTTGAATTAGGAAATCTTGTTTTTAAAAAGCCAGATCTAACCATGGAACAGCACAGCCATTTGATAATACACATAAATAAAAATGTTTGAAGACGCTCAAGCTATAAATTTTTCAGAGGTGTAATCAGATGAGAACAAGAGCTCACTGATGACCAGAGACACGCTCTCTGCTAACCCACTGAAGAGTTATATTTTCCAGAGGGTGGCTTATCACCTATATGCCAACTTCCTACGGCTCCTCAAACCAGTGTCTTTTATATGTGGGCATAAATACCTGTGCATGCATTTTCAAATGCTAAAACCCAGGCATGTAGGTGATGTAGTCTAACATATCTGTGGGGGTGGTGCATTTTGCAAATATAAATTATAAAACATCTGAGCAGATAAGCCCACTGGCTTTCAACCATGTACCACCTTCCTGAAACTGAATGAATTAAGAGCTGTGACAACCCTCCTGTATAAGTATCTATCTTCTTAGTTCTCTTTTCTTTTCCATAACCCAGGGAGTAAGCCTGATAACTAGACTAATTTGATATTAACCCACTTCATTTTAACTTGATTTGTTTATGTGTGTTTTTATATTATCCCCACAACACACAAAGGTGAGATTTCTCATGTGTGGCAGATCTAGGGGCCTTAATTTCTGAGTGCCTAACTTGAGACACTTTAATGGATCCTGGTTTTTAGAAAGGTCTGTTGCTTCTCCTCTAACCACAGAGGCCAGAGGCAGACTCCTGGTGACAGATTATCCTTCTGTGAGCGCCAGCCCCAGCAGCCCCTGAATATGTGGGCTCCTAAGCCAGGCTGAGTCTGCCAGGCTTGAAGATTTACTCCAGTGCCATCCACTTGAAGTTTTCTCATCTGATCCCTCCACTTGGCCCCATGACTCCCCATCTCCTGACTTCCCTTGTGCCCCCTCACATCCCATCCTTGACACTTCACCTCCTCACTCTTCTCTGGCTCTTCTCCTCACAATATAAAACTTGTTTTAGTATTTCCCATCTTAAAAACAAACATCTTCACCTCACTTGCTCAGCCAATCATCACCCCCTACCTCCCTTCTCCCTTCCATCTCTAAGTTAATTGAACATAGTGTCTGGAGACCCTCTCTTCCAGTTCCGCCTTGACTGTGCTCCTTGCATGCCACTGAAACAGTTCTCACCAAAGTCTTTGATCTCTTCCAAGCCAGTCCTCCATCCTTATGCTTCTTAACCTATCAGCTACCTTTAACTCTATGGTCCATGGTCTTCCTGACATTTTGTCCTGCTGTAGTTTCTGTGACTCTATCCTCCCCTGGTTCTCCTCAGACACTGAAGGAGCGATTAGACAGATATCCTTTAGAGGATCCTTCTATCCACCCTCCAGCTTTCTCTGAGGGTTCCACATGGTGTTGACCTTGGTCCCCTCCTTTTCTACAGCTTATCTCTGGGTAACCTCATCTAGAAACACAAATTCAGCTACCATATCTATGCTGATGGCTCACAGATCTGCTTTACTCCATATCTGTCTCTGGTCCAAACTAAAATCTCAGCCTGTCTCTTTGACATCTTCTTGTGGACATCTAACCATCTGCTCAACCTCTGCTAAAACAGAGCTCTTAATCTCCCTTCCCTCCTTCCCCCATCCTCCCTGCTACCTCCTTTCTTCATCACTATGGACACCACCGCCATCCTGCATATCACTCAGACCCATAACCTGGGCATCATCTTTGACTGTCTTTCTCTAGGACCTCTCATCCAGGTTATGTCTAAATCTTGTCAATTCTTTCTGCGTGACAAATCTAAGAAATGGCATTTCCTATATATCCACACAGCTAAAACCATCGTCCAGGCTCTCATCTTCATCTCAATTACTGCAACATCCTTTTCTCTCACCTTGTTAATTACAGACTTGCCCTCACTCACATCCATTCAGAATGCTGCGGCAAAGACCATTTTCTGAGTCTGTGACTTTGACCACACTACTGTTTCTGACTCCTCTTTCTCTATTGAATCAAACAGAAGCTACTGATCTTCACTTTCAAGGGCCTTCATGACCTATCTCCACTCCACCCATCATCTCTCATTCAGTATTGAGATGTCAACTCCCATCTTTGATCAGCCCATGATGGGAGCCTCCGTCACCTGCTTGATCAGTTTCAATTACCTTTGTGCTTTCTCCCATGCTGCCCCTCATGCTTGGGAGGAGTTCCCCATAAATACTTGCAAAACTACCTCCTTGCCCTCAAAACCACTCCTTCCAACTCTCCTTTGGTGGGATATCTACAAAAAACTTGACCTAGGTTAGGCCTCTTGTGTGCTGAGAGCATTGCCCATCACTGTGACTGTAGGCCTTGCTGGAGCCCTAAGCATAAATACATGTATGAATCAAAGCTGTGAACCAGAGTAGCCCTGGTCTTGGCAAAATAGCAACACCCCCGGTGTCAGCTAACCGAGTAAGCACATTCCTGACCAGAGAGGTCAATACAAAAACACACTGTTCTCTCAAGTGACTATATAAACACATTTGTAAGAGATGGTACAAGAACACATCAACCCCAGGTAAGATGAGTGGATGACAGGATAATGGATGAGGATGTCTTGTTCTAACTCGCAGGTACAAGGTAAAGGGTGGTAACTAACGACATCTGACATGCAATACCTAACTTGTTTGAATAAATGGATAAAAGGAGAAGTCTGTGAAAGTAGAATGAATTATAATGTAAAAATAGAAAGGATTAAAGAAATGCTGTATGTACCTTTAAGCAAAAGTAAAGAATGTTAAAATACAGGTGTCAGGAAAAGAAACATTAAGGCATAAACAATGAGTCCACTTAAGCTAATGGTGAAACATTCGCCAGAGATTGGTAGAAGTTAGTAAGGAAATTAACTATGCATGTCTAGCCTCTGGTAAACTTGCCAGTTCTGCTCACTTTGTTATCTTGTCAAGTTCGCTCCCTTTTTATCTCTATAAATTGAGGTAGTGTGGGTCTTGCATGGCGCTCACATTATCTGGGTGTTATTAGCAGAGCGCTGTGCTAATGAAACAGAGTGGTCTGACAAACTGTAAGTCCTGAGTCTAACTTTGACAAGTCGTAGGAGGGGCCATCTTTGTATCAGCCGAGGGGACAGGCTCCTGGGGTTTTGACTCAGATGTTATCTTGCCACAGGCATGCATGTGTTAGTGTCCCTGTGACCCATTGAACTAGTACTGTGCTTTGCTGACAATAAACCTGGCTGAGCGCCTTCACCACCCAAACATGCCTACAGTCTCCCTTTACAAAAACATAGAGGGCTACTGAACTGCCAAGCTGAGCTCTCTGCTACTGCAGCTGGCATTGGAGCTCCACAAACAGCAGCACTTAGCACTCGGACTTTGCAGCAGTAACAATGTTCTGCAGCACTAACAGTAACAAATATTATCTCCTTGTTTCTGCCTGCTGCCCCACCTAGTGTCTTGTCTTATACTTAAATAGTAAGTACTCTGGGGCAGGAATCATTGCCTGTCCTGTCTATATATCACCTAGCAAAATGGGGCCAGGTGGCTAAGAGCTATGGTGGTGCTACCTTGAAGGCAGAAGGTCTTGCTAAATGATCAAAATGGTCCCTTCGTTCATTAAAATCTATGACTTTAGATACTCTCAGGAAGGTTGCTTTGGAGCAGTCCCTGTGAAAGGCAGGGCATTGTGTGTCACTCACTCCTGTGCATGAAAGATATAGTTGGACACTCCTAGCTTCCTTCAAAAGGAAGCTTAATTCATGTTTTGAGAGAGGGGCTTTCAATAAAAGGTTAAACATTATGTGGCAGATCAAACCAAATTTAAAACGTATATGTGTGTGTGGTTAACAAATTCCCATCCCCTTTCCCCCAGTATCTGTTTGCTTTGCAGATGGTATCTATTTTAATTAGAAACTTTTTTGGCTGGGAGTTTGGGACATCTATTCTTGGCCTTCATTTTGAAGTGTTTCTTTATTTTCTTTTCCCTCTCCATGGGAAGCTATTTCTCTGTCTTATGGCTCTTGTCTTCCTGCTCACATCAGCAACATTAGCCTAAGACTGAACTGTCTTCTGGAGTTCAACTGCTGTAGAGTTGGAGACGTTGTTCACTTTTCTCTTATTTCCTATATGAACTTGAACTAGTTCTGTCTTCAATTCTTATACAGACATTGAAGATCTCTTGAAAAGTCACGTCTTTTCACTCCTTACTATTAAATAAACCTTGGCCGCTGCCCCAGAAAGGTTGGCTTAGTAACTTTTACTGTAAACGGGCAATCTTTGTTCCTGATTTTGCAAAGATGATGCTGAATAACTTGACTCATGTAGTCCCCGTGAGCTCAATGAGACTATGTACAAGAATAAAGTCATTTACTGTACTTATTGTATGTAAAAGTTTTTAGGAAAAGGACTGTGGTTCATTTCTTCTCTTGAAAGAAAGGCCTTCCTCAGGAAGTTCTCTGCTAACATTATTTGGCTGAGATACAAGTGGTTTGTTTTTGTTTGTTGTTGTTCTTTAAACATGTCATACAACACTTTAGCCATTCTGTGCTAAGTACACTAATGCAAGAGGTGACTCATGGTGCTGCCCCCAAAGTAGAGCCGCTATAACTAACCCATTGTTGGGTACGGCCGTGAAATGGGAATGTCTGGCGTGATACCAGGATACACAGCACTGAACTGTATTTTAAATTATTTTGGAGGGTATAAACTTTGCTAAGTAGCGAAAGCAAAATCACTGTCTTGCATGCAACTTGTACTCATTTTACTATTAACTGTGTCCTTCCAGCTCCTGCCTCCACCAGCTGCATCTTGTCATCAGTGCAGATTATAATCTCTGGCAAAGATTGTTTTACTTGTTTGTGGAGCTTCGCTCCTTGGCATAACTGTAGTACTGGTAATCCATATTAATCCTTATTTAAACTGGTGGGAATAGTATTGTTGGTCTGTATGACTGTGTTCTGACACTTGGTTCTGGCAGGAAGATGGACCAAATGACCTATTTAGTTCTTTCCATTTCTATTATTACAAATCTCTGGCTGCCTAGGGTTCTCAGTTATCACTTTGCTTCACATCATGCCATGTGGAACTAAGGACAGCTTTTTAAAAGTGCAGCAAGAACTGCTAACAATGAGACACTGAGCTGAATTACAGAAGAGAGGCATGAAAGCTCCTGGCATACTTATTGGATCCTGTAGGTACTCCCCTCTTACCCACCACCTTTTGCACTCTCCTGCATCCTTGCAGCCATATTTGTGTAGAAAATGTACCATCCCTTCACGCTTATTACAGAACTCTGGTTTAAATGGTAAAAATTTATGTAACTCATTTGGAGATCACTAAATTATTATTTTTTTCTAACCACCAGAGAGGAACTGAGCAGATTTCCAGTGTGAGCAGTGCGGGCAAGAAACCTAACTGGTTTTGGGATGGAGCTTTGAGTTTATGCATGGGAGTGTATGATTAGGCTGCATGCAGTAACAGAGCACTAGACTCAATGACCCAGGATGCACCTTCCCTATCCTGTGTCATCATCTTAAATCTTACAGTGAAGAAAATAAAAACCACAGTACCGCTGTTCTATATGGACACAGTTTATACCTGTGCACACAAATGGTCCAATCTGCCAGGATATAATCCAACTCTAAATCTCCATTTCATTTCCTAAATGGTTCTCTGAATCCATATGCAGAAAATGCTGTCACTTCATTACCTCCTTTTGATTAATTAATAAGGATAATGCACATGATTCTGCTCTCACTTGCATTCATACAAGCCTACTGACTAACAAATGAGCTTATTGGAACTTAGCACATTTCCCCCACCCCCAACATATTTAATGCAGCCATCCATAAATCCCTTCCAATTTCAGCAGTTAAATAGTCATGATGCATTTTTATAACAATTCCCTGAAACTGTGTATCTTGCAGAATGGGGAAAATGTGAGAACTCCCCAATCCAAAATATCTACTTCAGGGATTGGCAACCTTTGGCACGCAGCCTGCCAGGGTAAGCCCCCTGGTGGGCCTGGCTGGTTTGTTTACCTGCCACGGCTACAGGTTTGGCTGATCACGGCTCCCACTGGCTGCGGTTCACTGCTCCAGGCCAATGGGGGCTGCGGGAAGCAGCAGCCAGCACATCCCTTGGCCCATGCTGCTTCCCACAGCCACCGTTGGCCTGGAGCAGCAAATCACGGCCAGTGGGAGCCACGATCGGCTGAGTCTACGGACACGGCAAGTAAACAAACCAGCCTGGCCTGCCAGGGGGCTTACCCTGGCGGGCCGCATGACAAAGATTGCCAATCCCTGATCTACTTGGTTTTTGGTAGCATTTCTCTCCTGTAAATCAAAATAAGAGCTTTTAAAATTCTCTAGAAACCATGGATTATCATAAAGACAAAGACATTACCTGCACTGTTTTTAGATTGTTTAACATTCCAATAAAGCTCAGAGCTTGTGGTAACAATAGGCTCATGGATAATCCTTTCCATTCTTTCATCAAGAAAATTGAATACATATTAATCAAATTATAAAGCTTCACTATACCCTGAGCTAGTTCAGAAAAATTAGAGAGATACACCCCAAATCCAGACCTGTAGGGCAAGCTATCTGTCAACATTACCAATGGTGACTTGAAGCCCAGCTCAATTTTTATTGGGAGCTGTGGGTCTAAATCCTAGTAAACTTTGACAAATCTCAGCCCAAGGGATGAAAGCAACACTTATCTGAGAGGGTCAATTCAGTGAGATTTCCGGCCAACTGACCTACTTGCTGACATTGCAGGAGAAAGATCCATTATCTATTTTCCTTAGAGACAAAACATTGAGGTTTTCAAAAAGGTGGTAACTTTTCTCCTGGGTAAGAGGTTTTCCATCCCTCTTCCAAACAATCTGATCCACTTTGCCCTCTGATACCAGATAAGATAACTCAGGGTCTGAACCTGCTGATATCAGACTCATATTGCTTTGTAGCTGAGATTTGGACACAGGATCTGTAAACAAATATATTCAGCATTTTAAGATGCTTAATTGTAGACAGAATAAATTCTGCCCCATCTATACAAAGAATGTATGTATTTTTAAAAAAACTATCAAATCTGTGGTATTTACAAGGTGTCCATCACCTTGGTATCTAATCAATTCTTGTAGTAAGGCATTACATTGAACTATGAATATTTCTTCTGTAGCTTCGTACTGCAGTAAATGCCAAAAGCCATGTTTTGGTAGCATGCCTTTAAACTTTTGTAGCCCCCTATTTTCATTGCAGACATTAGGCTGGACACAAGTATGAGGTGAAAAGCTTGTGGACCTAGACCAGCACTGTTGTATTTCTACCTTCCTTCATTTTTTTGTCTCCTTTCTCCTCTTCTTTCTTCCTAACCTTTTTGTCTCTGTCGGTGCCTTTTTCTTTCTTAAATTATAACCAGCAGCTGTAGAGAGTAGCTTGATGCTCCTACAATGAAATGCACTACCTAGAGCACCTTTTACGAATCAAATACTCTGCAATCACATCATAATCAGTTTCACTCTCAGCATGTGCTGCAAGTAAAGGACTCAATTGTCCGTGGGATACTTTGCCATTCCCTAGCTGCCAGGAAAGACTGCCCAGAGAAAGAAGCTGGGCCCAATACCAAGAACATCCTACATACCGAACTAGTATTACAGCTAGTTAAATATTTTTATATATAATAAAGTCAATGCAGGCCCATTGTCTTTTAAGGGTGACCCTGCAGTGGTGGCAGCTGTACATGCATTTTGCACAGCTGTGCCTCTAAGATTTTAAAAAATCAAGATCTAAGGCCTGCTACAAGGAGGGAGAAAAATTGTTCTCATTAACCTCAGAGGATAGGACAAGAAACAATGGGCTTGAATTGCAACAAGGGAGTGTGACAGGTTGGATCACAGAAACCCCCTGGGAGTTGCCACCTGATGTGCCCAAACTACTTCTGTCCCTGCTCCCCCTGCCAGCTCAGGACTCCAGCACCCTGTCTTGCTGAGCCAGATACGCCCTTCTGCTCCAACAAAGACCCAGGGTCTGAATTACTTGCCCCAAAGCTGCAGGCTTCACTGAAAACAGCTCACAGAAGTGTTCCTGTCTTTAACACTCAGATGCCCAACTCCCAGTGGGGTCTAAACCCAAATAAATCCATTTTACCCTGTATAAAGCTTATGCAGGGTAAACCAAGAAATTGTTCGCCCTCTATAACACTGATAGAGAGATATGCATGGCTGTTTGCTCCCCAGGTATTAATATGTAATCTGGGTCAAATAATAAGTAAAAAGTGATTTTATTAAATACAGAAAGTAGGATTTAAGTGGTTCTAAGTAGTAACAGACAGAACAAAGTAAGTCAACAAGCAAAATACAATAAAATGCACAAATCTATGTCTACTTAAACTGAATACAGATAATCTCACCCACAGAGATGCTTCAGTAAGTTTTTTTTTCTCAGACTGGACACCTTCCAGGCCTGGGCACAATTCTTTCCCCGGGTACAGCTCTTGTTCCAGCTCAGGTGGTACCTAGGAGATTCTTCATGATGGTTCCTCTCTTTAGCCAGCTGAAGACCAAAATGGAGAGGTCTCCCGGGGGTTTAAATAGACTTTCTTTTGTGGGTGAAGACCCCTCCTCTCTCCTATGCAAAGTCCACCTCCAAGATGGAGTTTTAGAGTCACCTGGGCAAGTCACATGTCCATGCATGACTCACAGTTTTTACAGGTAGCATCCATTGTTTACACGCTACCTTGAACGTCCTCAAGCATATTTCCATAAAGCCTTATGGGAGGTACCATCACAGGGAGGTTTAGGTTGGACATCAGCAAAAAACTCCTGTCAGGGTGGTTATGCACTGGATTAAATTGCCTAGGGACATTGTGGAATCTCTGCTATTGGAGATTTTAAAGAGTAGGTTAGACAAACACCAGTGGTGGTATAGATAATACTTAATCCTGCCTTGAGTATAGGGGACTGGACTAGAAGACCTCTTGAGGTCCCTTCCAGCCCTATGATTCTGTTTGTTTTCTACTAAATTCTATAGAACTTTTCCATAAGGGATTAGGAAAAAGAACATGGAAACATTGAGCCAAACAGTTGGGTGCGCCCAGCAGTATTTGGTCCACTTGACAAGGGAGCAGGGGCAAAGGTGATATACCACAGCCTTTCCACCCTTCTGGCCCTGGGCAGGGAGATGTGAGAGATGTCATTGTCTTCCTGCTCCCCACCCCATGTTCAATATAGGGTAACTTCTGAGGCTGTTACAAACTGGATCTGCCACTGAGTGACACTACACCAACTGGGATTGCCACAGCACAGTGCACTCCATCCATACCCCTTCAGCTCCTTGACATGATCCCACCACATCCTCTTATGCTGCGGGAGGCTGAGGGAAAAGGTGATGTAGAGCTATGTACACCACCTGAGAATGTCCCCTTGCAGGAACCAGGCCTAGGGCAGCTTTAAGTCTGCTTTACCCTCTTCCCCCCTTTGTCCTACAGAGCCAACATGCCTGTAGGAAAGTAGCTCAATAGAGTTGCCTAGCCCAAACCAAGGGCAGAATTTGAAGATAATAGGGCGGCCTAGGTGAAACTGAGGTTAGTGTGTGACTCCCACAGTCTTTATTTCTGGTGATGATGTACTGCCCAGAAAAGAACCAACTTGACTGACTCAGATTCTCAAACTCTTCAGGTTTGCAGGGCTGGCAGTTAAGAATATATCGTAACATGAGAAAATTTGATTTGGAATCACTGAGACAAGGGCCTAATCTCACTTACATCAGGAAGTACACCAGGGTAGGTGAGCTCCAATACACTTGAAATCCCAGCATGCCATTTTGACGTTCTCTTCTCAGAGCAGAACCACACTCTGAAATACTCAGAGTACTATCTCATTCTGCTGTTTTCACTTACCTGTAACTTCCATTCCAAATTGTCTTGCTACTTTGAAATCACTCGAAAAAGTGTAGACCCCCCCGTGTCAGCCTCTTTACATTTTTCAACAAGAAGGAGCCACTGGGGGGTAGAAAGTCATAGTTTGGGGAAGAAGGGGGTTGTCTTTTGTTTTTAGGGTGGAGGTGAGGATTGTACATTACTTTGTCAATACAATACTCTGGGATGGGATACCAATTAACCATTTTCACCAATGAATTCCTAAATATTTGTCTTGCCTTCTGAAAGGCATAAACTGGCTCCTCATTCTATGGCCCACCCTCCAGAGAGGCTCTCAGTGTGCAAGTGGCATCTTAGTGCAATATAATCAAGAGCACCTAGGAATGTTTACGAGGTTACTAACAAGTATCAGTGAGTGGGGTAAGGACATGAGGCATGAAACCATTGCAAAGGTTATGCAGTGGGTTTTGCTCGCCTCTGGTTGAAAGTAGCCTTTGAGGAAAGAGGCTGGTGCAAGAGTCTCTGCACCACGTTAGCCCCACATAGGGGCTGTGCTAGGGGTTGACCACATGAGTGGTTGCACAGGAGTGACTGGACACCCACTGTGAGCAGCAGAACTGGATTCTAAGCCAGCCCATAGTCAATTTATGAGAGGGCTGAAGATGGCTGGTTGGTGTCGGGGGCAACACTGTACTGTAGGACCAGTATTGAAGGGCTGTAACTGCTATTCTATCCCAAAGTCTGAAGTAGCAGCTGCAGCGAGGTGAAGGAGGGGCTGCAGGAGGGGACTGGGCCTGAGCTGCAGCAGTGAATTTCACCTCCACCTGCACAGACACCAACTACTCCAGCTGTACAGGAGCAGAGTGAATCCCACACACACAAGCCTAGATCTCATAAATGCAAGCTCAGACCACCTTTCCGCTGAATGGGGTTTCTCTAAGTGATAAAAGCACTAAGGGTGAGTTTACGTTGGAGAAGGTGAAGTAGAGGCACAAAGAATTTTATGATCTGTAATATGCATCTGTCTTGCTTTAGTGTTATGTGTGGCTGTTGTTAGGGAAAAACATACAGCAGGGGCACAGAGAAGACAGGGAGGCACTAATAAGGGAATGTTCAAAAGGAAACTGCAGTAACATTGGGATGGAGGAAGGAGGGGTAATCCTGCCCCTCTCCTGACTGAGCAGCTGCACATATGGGGAGGCAAGGTTCCAGTAGTCAGTGCAGGACACCTGTGCCCCCAGGTAGGACAGAATTCAGTTCCGGGGGGTCCTCTTGCATGGAGAGACTTGGGGGATGGGAAAAATCAATAGCGTAGGTGAGGGGAAAATGCAGGTAAATGGAGTTTCCATGCTTCCCATTTGGGGAATATGGAGTTTCGGTTAGGTTAGGTTACCTGCTGCTTTTCTTACCACTGTGAAGACTAGAAAGATCTCAATTCCCTCATGGGGAAGGATAGCAGATTTAGGCCTTTATGTTGTATATACAGCATGTAACACATTCATATATGCATGCAAACTATATGCATATACCAATTCCTATATAGCTATTTCATTTAAAGTTATCTTTGGTTATATATTTTTTCCTTTTTCCATTTGTTTTACAAGCTAATAAAACTATTTTTAAAACTAAACAAAATTTAAGACTAAAAATTTCTAACCTGTTGCATCTGAAGTTTGTCATCTCAAGCCACATTTAGGCACATAAATAGAAGCAGACTGATTTTTTCAGAGGAGTTAACCTCTTTTATCTCCTATTGAAGACACACAAGTTTGAAAACATTGGCGCTAGTATCTAGATACCATTGTCTAATAGAAGAAAAAAATACAATGGCATTTGGTCATGTGCAGAACTTTTAATATATACTCCTAATGGTCCTGTAGACTACTAGATTACTTATTCACTTATCTGTCTACTTAATCTATATTACCTCAGGGGGGTGCTGTGAGGTAGAGGGTATAATATATTTTATGTTCATCTATAATATGCATCTGTCTTGCTTTAGTGTTTATATGTGCCTGCAATATTGTTGAAAAGTGATAGTTAACTAAAAACCCCTCGCTGTTATTGGTTTGCTCTTTCCCTTACTTGTGAGCTGCAAAAAAGTTGTAGACATTATCTGCTGGACATGGGCATATAAGCTATTTAAACAATCTAGAGAATTCCAGAGTCTGTTTTCTATCCAACAGCTACACCAATCACCCAAAAGGTATGTGTTGTGGTTCAGAGTGCCTCTGGCTCTCCGCACATGGGAATGGGAGAAGATAATGCTTTCTTCAGTTAAAAAGATAGTTTTCTGTATTGGGGTTTACTGTGTGCCAAATTGGATGATGAAATAGCAAATATAATGGAAAAATGTAATTTCTCGGTGCTAACAGAAGTCTTACAAGGTAGCTAACCCTGTCCTCATAAGACAATCTTAGCATCTGCTCTGTACAGGTGTAAACTAAGTCAAATAATGACCAAAAAGAAAGTCAAAAGGATTACTGTAAAGAGTTCTAGTAGCTCTGGGGGCAGAGTCTCCTGGACCAGTCTAAGGCCCCCAGAATGATACTAGCTGGAGACTGCCTAATATCTTACCCATTATGGGAGGTTTGAGACGAGTAGTTGCATGCAAGGCTCAAGTGCCATGGACATCAGCTCACTGGCCAAGCTGACCCTGTTCTTACCACTGGTGTCTGTCCACTTGGTGGGTTCCCCTCTGTTGTCCTGCAGGGAGACTATTCCTCCACCAGGTATTCCTATCCAGAGGGGAAGAGCTAGATGGTGGTTTCCCTTGTTTAGATCTCTCTGCAGGAGGTGACTTCATATAGTGCATGTGCTTTCTCTCTTTATTTTGTATTACTTGCCCCTGTTCCTTCTGTTTGCTGCTGTAGGTAAGTGCATGTTGTAGTATTGGTCAGCGTACATTAAGGCTGGTTGAAATTTTTCTGACAAAACTTGGGTTTTCAACGTATCAAAAATTTTTGCTAAAAGAATCTTTCTGCAAAAAAAAAACAACTTACTTTGTCATTAAAAAGGAATGCCTGAAAATTTATAAGTTTTGGCCAAAACCTGAAGTATTTTAGTCAAAATGGTGGCTCCGTGCCTTGTACAAGTTGTAATTTGGGTGCCTTCTGCTCCCATTCTCTTCTTTGGGGTCTCTATCTGGACTACATACTCACGTGGCACCATGGGCCATGACTCCTATGATGCACCCACATCACTCACCAAGAGGGGAAAAGGTGGTGCACTATGATTGAGATGTGATTTGGCCCAACAGTCTGGCCTAGAGACAAGAATGAGAGTGTAAGACCAACCTCCATGGTATGGGACAGTGCCATTGTGAATCAACATTCTAGTTTTTGACCAAAATACTTTGATTTTCAATATTTTTGTGAAAAAGTCAACCTTTTCCAGTGAAAGGTTAGATGAAAATGAAAAATGGATTTGACAAAACCACAGGAGAAAAAGACCTATTTTTCCAAGCAGCTGTAATGTTCATAGAGGTTTGCCCTGAAGGTAGGAAATGTCTGTGTTGTATTACACTCCATTTCTTTCTGTAGGGTTGTTCATGAAAGATTCTACTTACTTGGAAGAAAGGAATGCCTTCTTTGGCCTAGCAGCCAGTTGTACTTCCAGAACTACTTAGCACTTCCTCAACTTTCCTCTGGTGGTGAGTCAAAATATGGGGGGGTTGGCTTAGGTGGAATCCTGTGGTTCTATGTTCCCTCTCGCAGTCTTGGTTACCATTCCCTCACTATCTTTTCTGATGCCCAACCATGATCCATCAAGTGTCAGGGAGCCAAGACACTCTTCCCCCACATGCCAGCCAGGTAGGGGAGGGGAAAAGAAGCTCAATTGCACTGACCTAGCTGCCAGAACAGTAAGTAACTTCCCAGGTAGCCTCCGGGGCAACTTGGATGTCACATTAAAACTGAAACTAAGAAGAAAATACTGGTTGTGATGGGAGTGGAGCATTCACCCAGATGCTTTGTGAGTACCATGTATGGAACATGGGTAGTGCATGTTACATGTACATGGAGTAAAAGACTTTGGTTTGATGCCTCAAGGTCAAGCATAAGATTTTACACACCACAGGGATTAATGGTAGTAGGTGTAGTTTGCATCTTGGGAAAGGCTCCTCTGCTCCATTTTGGCTGAGTGGAGCCAGTTTTTTCCTGCAATGTTACATGTATTCAATTGGATCTTATGCTAAATCTTTTTCTCAGACATGTTTGTGGTCAGACAGCCGTCCAGAGGTTAATGATACAAATGAAAGAAAAGGCACCGAAAGTAGGTTCAGTTATAAAAATGGAAGTTTTTTATTGAGCCCAACTGGCAGTGAATTTATTGAGTCAAATTATCAACAAATTAACTGAGTCAAACTGGCAAAATATATTTTTAGTCCTCAGTAGTTCTCCTGAGAAAGGCAAAAACCCAGAGGGAAAACCCCTCTTTTTAAAGAGGAGAAAAACTCTGAGAAATTCCTTTCTGACCCTCTAGGCGGCGATTGGAAAAATGCCCAGGAGACCAAAACAAAAAACTAAAGTATTAAATAAAAAATACAAATATATCTGTTATAAGCAAAAGAGAGAGCAGAACGATTTTTTTAAAATGTTCTGGCAATAAATAAACTGGGATCCAGATTCTCAAAGGTGCCTAACCCCCATGATCTAAATGCCTTTGACATTCTGGGCTTGAGTTACCAAAGATCAGCTGGTGACAAAGCAATGACCAGCCATTTTTAACAAAATAGAAATTAGCAACCATTGTTTCTATTTATGGCAAGCCACAGTGATATGGCAAAGGAAAGCAGGCAAAGGGGAACATGCACACTGCTTAGCTTTGAAAATAAAATCCACACCAACCCAGTAAACTCAGTATCTTTTCAAAAGATAAAAAGCTAAGTAATAAGATATCAAGAAGATTGAATATATATATTCAATATAAAAATATAAAAAAATATTAAAACCTCTATATCAGAATTCCTTGGCTCCAGCTTTCAGGCTCTCCAGCCTATCTTCTATTACACAATTAAGGAGTTTTCATTTCTTTTTTAAAAATATCACAGAGCATTGTACCAAACACCCCCACACACACATACACAATCACATACCAAAATGCACACTCTTCTAACACACCTTTGCACCATCAGCACACCAGCACGCTCACAGCACACCAACATGTTTTAGATGTTGTTCTGAAAGGTGTGCTCTAGAAATTATTTTGGGAAAGTTCTAGAGCCTGTGTCATACAGGCAGTCAGACTAGATGATCACAATGGTCCCTTCTGGCCTTGGAATCTATGAATACACATCACACAATCCACCCACAAAAGGCCATCTGTACAGGATTTTTAAACCTTTCTACCCAGCAAATACTGGGGTAAGCCCCACCACTATCTCCTCCCTAATCCCTGCACTCACACACCCCTTTTCAAAACACACCTCATTCTAGCCGTTCACCTCTGTCCTCCCCTTTGAAATGAGATGGAAAAGTTTAATTTTGTTTACTTCTAAATTGCACTTTTCATTTTGTTTTACTTTTTGTCCACTGAAATAATACACTTGTTTTCAGACTTTTTCCCTCTCATTTTTATCACTTAAAAAACAAACACTTTTCCTCTTTCCTCACTGGAAGAGGTGAGAAAAACAATTAAATAAAAAAAACCACCCCATACCTTCCCCTTCTCTCTTTTTCCTCAAAAGGAAGCTTTTTTTTAAATTTGAGACTGCACGACCTCCCACCCACTTTCTTGTGCCTTTGCCACTGACTGAAACAAAATGAATGCCAAGATTTTGCTTTAAGGGTTGTGGTTTCTTTCACTTTTTCCATTTTTTCCCTTTTGACACAATTTTTCTGAACACTCTCATGGCTCCAATTCTACAAACATGTATGAATATGCATAACTTTACTACTCTGAGTAGTTCCATTGAAATTATTGGATTACTCCCACTAATAAAGTTAGGCATGTGAAAGATGTCTGCAGAATCAAAGCTGAAATTCAGAAGAGTGCAAAAAGAAAAATGAAACTACATCACTTTGTAACTTTTCACTTTTTCTTCTGCCATGCCATAACTTTTTGTAAAAGTTTAAGTTTTGAAAAGTTACGGATTGGCAAAAGGAAGGGGAGGGGGCTAAAAGGAACACACACACACACACACACACCAGCTCTCCTCAGATATTATTTAGTTTCTTGCACTCAGTGACAAGAAAAGTGAGAGAAACCCTACGACAATCAGAAATTTTGAAAGTCTATATAATAGGATTGTCATGCTGGAGCCTGCTCTGAGTCAGTGTGAAGCAATGGAAACAGCTGCAATCATGGCTGAGAGCACTTCATTCAGAATATCACCAGGAGGAATCACCACTGAGTTTTGCAATCTGTTATTATCCCATTTTTAAGTTCTCTGCCATTTTGATTTTCCAAAGTACACTTGTGCAGTGTACAGCTACAGTATGGAATGTCTGTGCCATGCCAAGAGTCCTAGACCATAGTGATATCAGGGTAATACAACAAATCACCACCCTTATTCTACAGCTACTTTGCATGCAGCGATTTCATTGATTGTATGAGGGAGACTGCACAGAAGGTGGACCAACTGCTCAACCTGTGTGCCCAACTGTCATGTGCACACAATACAAATCTCCCAGCCCAACTCTTTCTACATACAAATCAACACAGCTAACACACACAGCCCCTCACCACAGCATACACCCCTCATTTATTACCTGCACAAACTAACTGTCCCAACACAACACTCTCACTCATACTTACCATAAACTTGAGCAGCAAAGCTGCGGGTCCATTTCTAGCTCAAAATGAGATTTTTGGGGAAAAGCTGGTCTATTTCTAACCCTGATAGAGATCAGTTGAAGGAATAGTGTGAGAAAGATCAGGATTGAATGAACATGAGGAATGAATTCTTCATTTACCTCAGCAGAGAATGAATGAAGATGAATTATTCCGAAGAAAATCTTTGGAAAGAAGTCTGAAGAAAACTTCTATGTAAGTCTTCCAAACTAATTTGGCCTAGGTGCCAGTGAAGCTGACAGGTAGTTTGGAGGTTTTGCCCCATCTCATCTTCCAAATTCTCAAATGGTGAAATCTTGTAACCTCTAGCGATCCACTGCCAGCCCATGGGTACATTAAACATGGTGAGCAGAGCATGATTCTACCCTGAAAAGTGACTGATTCTCAGGGTACATCTACACTGCAATAAAAGACCCACATCATGTCTGCAGCTGGGCCAGCCTAGCTGACTTGGGCTCATGAGGGGGAGGGTCTCAGAGCCCAGACCTTCAATGTCTACACTACTATTTGTAGCCCTGAAAGCTCGAGTCAATTTAGCTGGACTCTGTGCCTTGGTACAGGGTTTGTTTGTTTTTATCATTGCAATGTAAACATAACTTCAGTGATTCCCTATCAAATGTGCTCAGTTAACAGGAAAAAAAGGCAGAACTGCTGAATAAGGTGCCACTTTTATATAGTCTACTTCAGAAATCGGCAACCTTTGGCAAGTGGCCCGCCAGAGAAATCCGCTGGCGAGCTGGGATGGTTTATTTACCTGCAGCGTCTGCAGGTTCGGCAGATAGCAGCTCCCACTGGCCTTGGGTCACCGTTCCATGCCAATGGGGGCTGCGGGAAGCAGTGGCCAGCACATCCCTCAGCCTGTGCCACTCCCCGCAGTCCCCATTGTTCTGTAAGTGACTTTCTTCTAGAACAAATTGTTCGGGGGGGAAGCAGGGGGAGAAGAGATCATTTTCCCTCCAGGTGTCTCTTGTCTCCTGATCAATCCTTATCTCTTCTCACACAAAAAATGACCTTATTTTCATGGGTCCTGTTTTGAGGGTGGTTCTATGTCACAAACACATGGCTACAAGACTCCAAATTTGTATTACAAACTCTACCCTGGGTCTTGAATGAGCATTCCAAATTTGAAGCAGATCATTGTATCTTTGGAAGGAGGACTAATTCAGTTTTAAGCAGAAACCATGTTGCATCCTATATTCTGATACACTTAATACTGTCTTGTAATCCCACCTGAGAACCACTGACCTGAAGGATACATACCTTTCATTCCTGGCTTTCCACTTCTGGACCCTCATTTAACTGTATCGACATAGGAAAGCAATGAAAATGTTTGAAATTTGTTCTGCTGTGTTAGCTATCACCTCAAGCATCCCTTCAACCACGTTTGCTGGTGTCATGGTATAACCCCCACTCTGAACCTTAGTGTCCAAAAGATGGAGTACCAACATGAATCCCCCTAAGCTTAATTACTAGCTTAGATCTTGTAGTGCTGCCACCAATCAGGACTTGCAGTGCCTGGTACACTCTGGTCCCCCCAAAACCTTCCCAGAGGACCCCAAGACCCAGACCCCCTGGATCTTACACAAGGAAAGTAAACCCTTTCCCCCACCGTTGCCTCTCCCAGGCTTCCCTCCCTGGGTTACCCTGGAAGATCACTGTGATTCAAACTCCTTGAATCTTAAAACAAAGGGAAATGCACCTTCCCCCCTCCTCTTTTCCCCTCCCCAAGAGGTAATACAGATTCAAGCTCCGTGAATCTAAAAACAGAGGAATTCCACCTTTCCCCCTCCCTTCTCTCTCCCTGTCTCCCACCAATTCCCTGGTGAGTACAGACTCAATTCCCTTGAGCCTCAACAAGGGGAAAAAAATCAGTCAGGTCTAAAAAAGAAAAAATTTTAATAAAAGAAAAAACAATAAAAGTTGTCTCTGTAATTAAGATGGTAAAAGGTTACAGGGTCTTTCAGCTTATAGGCACTAGACAGAAGCCTTCCCCCCAGCACAAATACAAATTAAAATCCTTCCAGCAAAATACACATTTGCAAATAAAGAAAACAATCAAAAAGACTAAACCACCTTCTACTTGTACTTACTATTTGAACAGAAAATTAGAAAGCCTGTAGGTACGTCTGGTTATTCTCAGAATCCAGAGAGAACAACAGACAAACAAACAACACAAAACAAAGACTTCCCTCCACCGAGATTTGAAAGTATCTTATCTTCTGATTGGTCCTCTGGTCAGGTGGTCCAGGTTCACTGCTTGTAACCCTTTACAGGTAAAAGAGACATTAACCCTTAACTATCTGTTTATGATAGCTGGCTGGTCAGTTCTGCAGCTCTGGCCATCCAAGGACTGTTATAGCTAGAATAAGAATAAATAAAATTTGTCATCATGATACACATTACAGCCTTTACATGAACACAAAGAAAAACTGTGCACCAAAGACACCATAAATAGCTCCCATGCCACCAGTTTGTGGTGTTCATGCAACATCCTGCATCAGAAAACTGCCCTGAAGTGGCAGGTGGGGCTTCCTCTGATGTAGAAGAATCCTCAGGTGTTTTAAAAGATGGGATGGCCAGTTCTATGCCACCTGATCAACCTAAGGAGATGAAAATGGCAAGAGGGGATAAGGCTAGAGCACCTTGTGCTCCACGGATCCCTGGCTGGCAAAGTGGCCTCTAGGGCATCAGGGCCAGATTAAGGTAATTCAGGTCCCTATGGAGTCTCACCATGCCCCTCACCCTACTTGAGGTAATAGTGGCAGGTCTCACACACACACCAAACTTCTGGGCTGGTAGGGACCCCACCACATCTCCTCTACTGGCAGGATGCAGCCTCCTCAGTCTCTGCCCCACCCACTCAAGCATATACCCTGTGTATGAAGGGCCTTGTCATCGCCTCCAGAACCATGCTAGGTGGCAGCAGCAAGAGGCCCCTGCACATCAGAACCCTCAGGTGGTGTCAGCAGGAGTACAGTGAATTTCACAGTTAACACTCCACTGAAATTAAGGGGGCAGTTCATGACTGTCGGGACTTGTCTAGACAAACAATTAGTGCATGGCAAGCTGGGGTGAGAACCTACTTTGTGCCAGCTGGTCAAACACTAACTGTCCCTATGGACTCTGCGGCTGCTCACTAACAGTTCCCTGGATCACTTTGATGTACCCTGCTTTGGAACATGAGTAGACCAATGAGCACGAGGGAAATTTAAGTGTGCAGTAGCACAGTCCGCACAGACACTTGGTGGCCAGCAGGCTAGTGTGGGATAGATTCATGCCATAACTTGCTACTAACTGATTATTCATCTAGACAAGTCCACAGGCCTATTGTTATAGGCTCTCTGCAAACTCAGGGAGGCATCACTGTATCAGTTACATTAGGCTCATGTTTCAAGCTCTTCTTCACAACCATGAGGGATAAACACTTGTTTTTTAAAAAACTGCTAAGATTCTGATGTTAGCAGGTGTCTTCAGGAACTAGGCCCCTAGGCATGTGCCTATTGTGCATGTATCTTAACCTGCCCTTGTAGGAGGTTCAATTTTTACAGGTGTAACTTAAAGCCATCCTTACGTTAGTCTAAATTATGCCAGGGACTAAGACATCCCCCAACATCCCAGGATCGGGGAGTTGAAAGGGGGATTAGATCCAATTTTCCTGGCCTACTCCTCTCAGTTATTCTGAGCATTTACAGAACTCACAGAATAGATGTATGGACCAACTTCTTTCTGAATGATTCTAACACTTCAGTGTTATTATTCTGTAATACAATATGTATAGTTTTCAATGCATCTTTCTCATTTATGTAAGACTGCTGATAGAGTTTGAATATGAGTCTTTATGATGAGCTAGAATTAGTCCAGCAATTTAGGGAGCTCTAGGACCGAGCCACAACTGTATTCATCTGTCAGTCGAGCAGTTCTCTGCATTCTGAGTGGAAAGAGTTGGGTAACATATCAGGAAGTTTGGGATTAGGAGGTGTCCCATGGTTGTAGGAATTCATGCGCAGAGAGTTCAAAGCAGAAGGATTCACAATAGCCTTGCTAAGCTCTAGTCTGAGAGGAAAAAGTATATCACAGTATAATACATTGTAATAATTTGAGATTGCTACCTTGAGATTGTTGACTTAATAATAGTTTGAAATGTACTAAGCCCAAGAAAGGATTCAATTATACCTCTCCAACAGGAAGCAATCTCAAGCTATAAACTTCTAGGTAAACAGAACTTGCAATTTATCCGATACCTCAGCTATCCTTTGACATTTAATCAATTGCAAATGCTGACACCATAAGCATTATTTCTTAATTCAATAACTCGTTCATTCTTTGCTTTCGATTATATTTATATTGCTGTTTTAGAAGTAGTTTTATCTTTTAAACTGAGTTCATATTTTTAAAAAATACTGATACCCTTTAATTCATGGTTTTAAAATTCTTTAGCTTAATTTTGTCACTAACAATATCACAGGAAGGCGACAGCATAGTTTGGTGGCAAATCAAATTCATCTCTTTCTGATTATGCAATATGATTTTTTGTATGCTGATTGATTTCTTCACACCTTACCTCCAGGCCTGGACAACAAAGGAACATCTTCCAGGAGCCTATGCATGACACTTCCTTGGACAGCAGAGGGAATGAGAGCTCCTGATGAGAGCAGCTCCAGGAAGTAAACAGGTGCTGCCAGAACTAGCACTGGTGTTTCTGTATGGCATGCAATTCCTTCCAAGAGAAAGAGGCTATTGCTGAGTTGTAGGGGGGCTAGGCAAGAAATAGAGTATTGTCACCCTCTACAATCTACCTTGATGTCAGAATTGCACTGATGGCCAGGGATGGCGTTGGAGGCATTATGTTCCTAAATGCATTGTCATGCAGAGCAGAGGCAAAATTCAGAACTCCTCTCTGCCAGGTCATGAAAAATGGAACGAGTTCCACTAGAAAAGCAGCAGAGCTGATCCCACTGTCCTGGCTACAGTCCATCTTATTTCCTTACATTTTGCTTCCAGAAATTCTCAGCTTTTCAACTGCATGTGAAATTCTTCCCTTCCTGGCCTAAAAAGATGTGGTGTTTTACTGGGAAATGTTAAACAATAGTCGTGTGTGTGTGTGTGTGCGCGCGCGCGTGTGCGCGCGCGTAAATAACTATATATTTACACAAGCAGTTGTAAAGTATTTTGAAGTACTGGAAGCTCAGAAAAGTCCTGGCTGAATTAACAGATCTCTCCATTTTTGTTGTACTATGGAGAACCAATGAGTATTTTTCAAAGGCCAATGAAAATGTTTTCTGGGGCACTTCATCCTTACTTCTGCAGGTTCTCTTTCTTGCTGATCCTTTTCTTGTTTTTTTTTCTTCCTGTGATCTGGAAAGCATAGACAGATTAACCCCTGTTTACTGCTTTATTTAAGCATCAAACCCAGTGGAAGGAAAAGATGTTACACTGAGAAAGCCACGGGAGCCTCTATGGTGTGAGAGTGAAACTAGAAGCCTTGATAAAAATGGGATCTGAGAGTGGTTCTCTGATCCAAATTGCAGGAGACTATTGTCTTGCTGCAATACTAGAGAAAACAGGAAGATTTGAAAAACACTTTTGTAAAGAAGAGGTATGGCTGAAGTGATTAGTTTTTGGCATTTTGGTGTAATCAAAGTCATACCTGCCTGTGTCTCCCTTATTATTTCCCTGTTCCAATAAAATGGAATCTATGTGCTTTGAAGCTAGAGGATTTATATCATCACACACACATATATCAGCAGCTCTGGCAATAAAATCATTTTGTGCTGGAAGGGATCCGACCCCTCCCATCACAACAGGATCATCGTCAATCTCTCCTAGTCCCTCCAAAAGGAAATCACAACCAATAGCACAAGAGCACCATGTAATTGTCACCAAACTCTTTTTTCCCTTTTGCTGTTGCCTCTCTTTGCCCATCGGCTGGCTCTTCCCACAGTGACCCTCAGTACTTTTTCCCCCACTAGAGAGAAGCATCCCCCCAGCAAAATACAATTTGAAATACTCCTAGCAAACTACACATTTGCAAATGCAAAAACAATCAAAAGACTAAACTCGCCTTGTCCTGGTACTTACTAAAATTAGAACAGAAGAGATTTTTTCAGAAAGATTGGAGGAATCTGCTTACATGTCTGGTCCCTCTCAGAATCCAGAGAGAACAAAGCAAAACCCAAAAAACAGAAACAAAGGCGTTTTTGGCTTACTGTTTGTTAATCCTTTACAGGTAAAAGAGACATTAACCCTTAACTATCTGTTTATGACACCCCCCCCATAAACAGATTAATACAACACATGCACCTTTACATATACTACTAAGTATGTAAACAAGACTTTTTACATTTCAAGGACACATTTTAACCAGTGGATTTTTGGGAAACTTTCATGAGAGAGTGCATCAGCTTCTTTGTTAGAAGCTCCTGAAATGTGTTGAATTTCAAAATCAAAATCTTGGAGAGCTAAACTCCATCGAAGCAGTTTTTTGTTGTTCCCCTTGGCAGTATGAAGCCACTTTAGCGTAGCATGGTCGGTTTGTAGCTGGAACCGCCGTCCCCAAACGTATGGGCGTAGCTTTTATAGGAAGTACAGAATGGCGTATCATTCTTTTTCACTGACTGACCAGTGACTTTCCCGCTCAGACAGTTTCTTGCTGAGAAACATGACAGGATGGAAGTTGTGATCTGGTCCTTTCTGCATGAGAACTGCTCCTATACCACGCTCAGATGCATCTGTGGTTACAAGGAATGGTTTGTCAAAGGCCGGGGCCCTTAGCACAGGGTCAGACAGGAGCGCCATCTTAAGCTGGGTAAAGGCCTTTTGACACTCATCAGTCCACTTACCTGCATTTGGCTGGGTCTTTTTGGTCAGGTCGGTCAGTGGGGCAGCAATTTGGCTGTAGTGTGGTACAAATCGCCTGTAGTACCCGGCCAAGCCCAAGAAGGATTGGACCTGTTTCTTTGACTTTGGGATAGGCCACTTTTGGATAGCATCCACCTTGGCCTGTAGGGGGTTTATGGTTCCTCGACCCACCTGGTGTCCCAGGTAAGTCATTCTGTTTTGGCCTATTTGACACTTTTTGGCCTTAACAGTTAGTCCTGCCTGCCTGATGCACTCAAAGACCTTTTCCAGGTGTTCTAGGTGTTCGGGCCAGGAGTCAGAAAAAATGGCCACATCATCAAGGTAGGCAACTGCATATTCTCCCAATCCTGCTAGTAGACCATCTACCAGCCTTTGGAAGGTGGCGGGTGCATTTCGCAGCCCGAAAGGAAGCACATTACATTCATACACCCTCGCATGGGTGATGAATGCTGACCTCTTTGGCAGGTTCGTCTAGCGGTACTTGCCAGTACCCCTTGGTTAAGTCTATCGTAGAGATGAATTACGCACGTCCCAACTTCTCCAATAGCTCATTGGTGCATGGTATTGGATAGTTGTCTGGACGAGTTACTGCATTTAGCTTACGGTAGTCCACGCAAAAGCATATTTCCCAATCTGGTATGGGCACCAGAACCACTGGAGATGCCCATACACTGGTAGGTGAGCAGATTATACCCATCTGTAGCATGTTTTGGATCTCCCGTTCTATAGCAGCTTGGGCATGAGGAAACACTCGGTAGGGTGGGGTTCTAATTGGGTGAGCATCACCTGTGTCAATGGAGTGGTATGCCCGTTTAGTCCGTCCTGGGGTGGCTGAGAACAATGGGGCAAAGCTAGTGCACAGCTCCTTGATTTGTTGCCGCTGCAGACGTTCCAGGGTTGTGGAGAGGTTCACATCTTCCACGCCACCGTCACTTTTTCCTTCGTAGTAGACACCTTCAGGCCACTCAGCGTCATCTCCTCCCTGGGCTGTAAACTGGCAAACCTGTAAGTCTCTGGAATAAAAGGGCTTGAGAGAATTAACATGGTAAACTCGGCTTTAGGGAGGAATTGGGAAATGCTATGATGCAGTTAACAGCTCCCAGGTGCTCTTGGACTATGAATGGCCCTTCCCATGATGCTTCCATTTTATGGGCCTGTTGCGCCTTCAGGACCATAACCTGGTCTCCTACCTTGAAGGAACGCTCTCTGGTACATTTATCATACCAGGCCTTTTGTTCTTTTTGAGCATTTTTTAGGGTTTTTTTAGCAAGGGCTAAGGAGTGTTGGAGGGTGCTTTGTAGGTTGCTTACAAAGTCTAGAATGTTAGTTCCTGGAGAAGGCGTAAACCCCTCCCATTGCTGCTTCACCAACTGTAATGGCCCCTTAACCTCGTGGCCATACACAAGTTTAAACGGTGAAAACCCTAAACTGGGATGTGGTACAGCCCTGTAGGCAAAAAGCAACTGCTGCAACACTAGGTCCCAGTTATTGGAGTGTTCATTGACGAATTTATGTATCTGTCATAAACAGATAGCTAAGGCTTAATGTCTCTTACACCTGGAAAGAAGTAATCTGAAACACCTGACCAGAGGACCAATCAGGAAACAAGACTTTTTCAAATCTGGGTGGAGGGTTTTTTGTGTGTAAGTCCTTTGTTCTGGTCTTCTGCCTGTACTCTCTCGGCTATGAGGAGTGAATTTTTCTATTTCCTGCTTTCTAATCTTCTGTTTCCAAGTTGTGAGTACAAAGATGGTTTGTTGTTTTGTATTTACATGTCTATAGTTGCTGGAGTGCTTTGAATTGTATTCTTTTTGAATAAGGCTGTTTATTCAATATTCTTTTAAGTAAATGACCCTGTATTTGTCACCTTAATACAGAGAGACCATTTTTATGTATTTTTCTCTCTTTTTTATATAAAGCTTTCTTTTAAGACCTGTTGGGAATTGAGTCTGCAGCTCACCAGGGAATTGGTGGGAGGAAGAAGTCAGGGGGAAATCTGTGTGTGTTAGATTTACTAGCCTGACTTTGCATTCCCTCTGGGTGAAGAGGGAAGTAATTCTGTTTTCCAGGACTGGGAACGGGGAGGGTGGAGTCCCTCTGTTTAGATTCACGGAGCTTGCTTCTGTGTCTCTCTCCAGGAACACCTGGAGGGGGGGAAGGGAAAAGGTTTATTTCCCTTTGTTGTGAGACTCAAGGGATTTGGGTCTTGGGGTCCCCAGGGAAGGTTTTTGGGGGGACCAGAGTGCCCCAAAACACTCTAATTTTTTGGGTGGTGGCAGCTTTACCAGGTCCAAGCTGGTAACTAAGCTTGGAGGTTTTCATGCTAACCCCCATATTTTGGACGCTAAGGTCCAAATCTGGGACTAGGTTTATGATATGGTGTGCAGCGTTGTGGGAAAAATAGAATCCAGAAGCCAGTAGGAATATTATATATTTTCTTTTCTCTGCTAGGGGCTTTTTAGCAGAGAGAAACAGTTTGGTTTTAAAAGGGAACCAGAGAGAATTTTTTTTCTGCTCTCTCTGGCAGTTGTGGCTTGCATATTAAGCAAGAAACCATTAAGGAGCTGTTACGGGTCTTTTGTCAGACAATAGCGCTCCCATTAGGAGTCAAATACCAGCACTATATAAATGCAAATAAAGTGGTTTTTCTGGTTTACTTTACATTGAAAAAATTAGCTAGAGGAAGAAAGGGAAAAAGGCACTGTTGCTAGGCAGACCCCAGGAGGCAACAGAGAACCTGCAGTTCAGACAACAAACACCGGTGGGCACCCCAATACAAGAAAACAGGATGTCACGAAAACCAGACGCAGTACAGCTGGAAGCAATGGAAAAACAGATAGAACTGCTCAAAACACAGATGGCCAGAGATGAGGCAACTCACAAACAAGATATGGAAAGGCTACAAAAACAAGAAGAAGCCAAAAATGCAGGCCACCACAGAAAACTACAAGAAGAAGTGGCCCACAAAATGAAACAAGCAGAAGAAGAGGTGGCCTACTGCCGAGAAATGGAAAAACAACAAAAAGAAATGGAAAAACAACAAAAAGAAAGTGAAGAGAAGGAAAAATAGAGAAAACATGAACTGGACTTAGCGCAAGCTGGGCTGAATGCGCCAGCCAATCCTAACAACCCTTCGCCAATTATGGTTCCGCAGCACAGGAAATTTCCCACCTACAAGGCAGGTGATGACACCGAAGCCTTCTTGGAAAATTTTAAAAGAGCCTGTCTGGGGTACAGCATCCCTGAAGACCAGTACATGGTAGAATTGAGGCCACAACTCAGTGGACCTTTAGCAGAGGTGGCAGCTGAAATGCCTAAGCAGCAAATGAATGACTATAAACTTTTTCAAACCAAGGCCAGATACAGAATGGGGATAACCCCAGATCATGCCCGTCGGCGTTTCAGAACCCAAAAGTGGAAACCAGATGTGTCATTTCCCAAACACGCCTACTACGTTGGGAAAAATTATGAGGCCTGGATATCAGGACACAATGTTAAATCCTTGGAAGAACTGCACCTCCTCATACAAATGGAGCAGTTCTTGGATGGTGTTCCTGAGGACATAACACGGTACATACAAGATGGAAAACCCAAAAATCTCACTGAGGCGAGGGAGATTGGAGCCAGATGGATGGATGTGGCAGAAAGGAAGAAAGCTACTGTCAATGGGAACGAATACCCCAGAGGGCACACCGACCATAAACCCTACAACCGAGGACAGCCAAAGACCCCACATACAACCCAAGTAAAGCCACAGACGCCCTATTCTTCCACCTCACCAGTCTCCAGTAACTCACCTCGACCCAGTGACCCATCAGATGGAAGATGCTTTAAGTGTAATAAACTGGGACATATCAAGGCCAACTGCCCAAAGAACACCATCTGAGTGCAATTCATTACACCACCATCACCCAAAAGATCCCCAGGCCCAGATGCCTCTCAAATACCCTTGGAGCGAAGGGAAAATTTGAGAGTGGGTGGAAAGAAGGTTACTGCGTGGAGAGACATGGGGGCACAAGTGTCAGCTATCCACCAATCCTTCGTAGACCCCAAATTCATCAACCCAAAGGCCCAAGTGACAATTTACCCCTTCATGTCACAAGCTGTAGACTTACCTACAGCTGAACTGCCTGTCCAGTACAAAGGCTGGTCAGGAATGTGGACTTTTGCAGTCTATGACAATTATCCTATCCCCATGCTACTGGGGGAAGACTTGGCCAACCAGGTGAAGCGGGCCAAGAGAGTGGGAATGGTTACACGTAGCCAAACCAGGCAAGCTTCCAGACCCATTCCTGTTCCTGAGCCGTCCACAGGCGCCCCGTCTGTGTTACCAGAGATCCAGACAGAGGTAGTGGACTCAGATTCCATGCCAACCACTGAAGCAGCCACAGCACCTCCAGTCCCAGGCCCGGAACTGGAACAGCAACCAGCACCAGCAAGTGCAACCCCATCTTCAAACTCAACGCCAGAGGGCGCCAGCGAGCCAAAACTGGCAGAAGCAACAGACAGCCATACCCAAAAGGCTCAGCCCGAGCCTGAAATACCCTCAGGTGCACCAGCGGAGAGCAGTTCACCAGCAACGGAAACAACCCCATCACCTACATTGCTTCCAGAGGGACCAAGCCCAAGTCCACAGTTTGAGGAAGAACTGGTGACCCCAGCCTCAAGGGAACAGTTCCAGACTGAGCAGGAAGCAGATGACAGCCTTCAGAAAGCTTGGGCGACGGCACGAAGCACCCCACCGCCTCTCAGCTCTTCTAATCAATCCCAGTTTGTTATAGACCAAGGACTTTTATACAAGGAGATTCTTTCTGGTTGACACCGGGAAGAATGGCAGCCGCAAAAACAGTTGGTGGTTTCAACTAAGTACCGAGGGAAGCTCTTAAGCTTAGCCCATGATCATCCCAGTGGCCATGCTGGGGTAAACAGAACCAAGGCCCAGTTGGGAAAGTCCTTCCACTGGGAGGGGATGGGCAAGGACGTTGCCAAGTATGTCCGGTCTTGCGAGGTATGCCAAAGAGTGGGAAAACCCCAAGACCAGGTCAAGGCCCCTCTCCAGCCACTCCCCATAATTGAGGTCCCATTTCAGCAAGTAGCTGTGGATATTCTGGGTCCTTTCCCAAAAAAGACGCCCAGAGGAAAGCAGTACGTACTGACTTTCATGGACTTTGCTACCCAATGGCCAGAAGCAGTAGCTCTAGGCAACACCAAGGCTAACACTGTGTGCCTGGCCCTAAAAGACATTTTTGCCAGGGTAGGGTGGCCCTCCGACATCCTTACTGATTCAGGATCTAATTTCCTGGCAGGGACCATGCAAAAACTGTGGAACATGCATGGGGTGAACCACTTGGTTGCCACCCCGTACCACCATCAAACCAATGGCCTGGTGAAAATGTTTAATGGAACTTTGGGGGCCATGATACGTAAATTCATCAATGAATACTCCAATAATTGGGACCTAGTGTTGCAACAGTTGCTGTTTGCCTGCAGGGCTGTACCACATCCCAGTTTAGGGTTTTAACCATTTGAGCTTGTGTATGGCCACAAGGTTAAGGGGCCATTACAGTTGGTGAAGCAGCAATGGGAGGGGTTTATGCCTTTTCCAGGAACTAACATTCTGGACTTTGTAAGCAACCTACAAAGCACCCTCCAACACTCCTTAGCCCTTGCTAAAGAAAACCTAAAGGATGCTCAGGAAAAGCAAAAGTCCTGGTATGACAGACATGCCAGAGAATGTTCCTTCAAGGTAGGAGACCAGGTTATGGTCTTAAAGGCGCAACAGGTCCATAAAATGGAAGCATCATGGGAAGGGCCATTCACGGTCCAAGAGCGCCTGGGAACTGTAAACTACCTCATAGCATTTCCCAATTCCTCACTAAAGCCCAGAGTGTACCATGTTAATTCTCTCAAGCCTTTCTATTCCAGAGACTTACAGGTTTGTCAGTTTACAGTCCAGGGAAATAATGCTGAGTGGCCTGACGGTGTCTACTACGAAGGAAAAAAAGACGGTGGCGTGGAAGAGGTAAACCTCTCAACCACCCTGGAACGTCTGCAGCGGCGACAAATCAAGAAGCTGTGCACTAGCTTCGCCCCATTGTTCTCAGCCATCCCAGGACGGACTGAATGGGCATACCACTCCATTGACACAGGTAATGCTCACCCCATTAGAACCCCACCCTACCGGGTGTCTCCTCATGCCCAAGCTGCTATAAAACGGAAGATCCAAAACATGCTACAGATGGGTATAATCCGCTCATCTACCAGTACATGGGCATCTCCAGTGGTTCTGGTACCCAAACCAGATGAGGAAATACGCTTTTGCATGGACTACCGTAAGCTAAATGCGGTAACTCGTCCGGACAACTATCCAATGCCCCGCACCAATAAGCTATTGGAAAAGTTGGGACGGGCCCAGTTCACCTCTACAATAGACTTAACCAAGGGGTACTGGCAAGTACCGCTAGATAAACCTGTCAAGAAGAGGTCAGCATTCGTCACCCATGCGGGGGTGTATGAATTTAATGTCTTTCCTTTGGGCATTCGAAATGCACCCGCTACCTTCCAGAGGCTGGTAGATGGTCTGGGAAAGTATGCAGTTGCCTACCTCAATGATGTGGCCATTTTTTCAAACTCCTGGCCCGAACACCTACTACACCAGGAAAAGGTCTTTGAGTGCATCAGGCAGGCCGGACTAACTGTTAAGGCCAAAAAGTGTCAAATAGGCCAAAACAGAGTAACTTACCTGGGGCACCAGGTGGGTCGAGAAACCATAAACCCCCTACAGGCCAAGGTGAATGCTATCCAAAAGTGGCCTGTCCCAAGGTCCAAGAAGCAGGTCCAATCCTTCTTAGGCTTGGCCGGGTACTACACGCGATTTATACCACACTACAGCCAAATTGCTGCCCCACTGACCGACCTGACCAAAAAGACCCAGCCAAATGCAGTTAAGTGGACTGATAAGTGTCAAAAGGCCTTTACCCAGCTTAAGGCGACGCTCATGTCTGACCCTGTACTCAGGGCCCCGGACTTTGACAAGCCATTCCTAGTAAGCACGGATGCCTCTGAGCGTGGTATAGCAGCAGTGCTCATGCAGAAAGCAACAGATCACAACTTCCATCCTGTCATGTTTCTCAGCAAAAAACTGTGAGAGGGAAAGTCACCGGTCAGTCATTAAAAAGGAATGCTATGCCATTGTGTACGCCCTAAAAAAGCTACGCCCATATGTTTGGGGACGGCGGTTCCAGCTACAAACTGACCATGCTGTACTAAAGTGGCTTCATACTGCCAAGGGGAACAACAAGAAACTTCTTCGTTGGAGTTTAGCTCTCCAAAATTTTGATTTTGAAATTCAGCACATCTCAGGAGCTTCTAACAAAGTAGCTGATGCACTCTCCCGTGAGAGTTTCCCAAAATCCAGTAGTTAAAAAGTGTTCTTAAAATGTAGTAGTCTGTTAGTTATATACTTAGTGGTATATGTAAAGGTGCATGTGTTGTATTAATCTGGTTATTTTAAAGTTCTAGGAGGAAATCACCACCAGTTAGCTTCCCCACTGTCTGCAATTTGGGGGGGCGTGTCATAAACAGATAGCTAAGGGTTAATGTCTCTTACACCTGGAAAGAAGTAATCTGAAACACCTGACCAGAGGACCAATCAGGAAACAAGACTTTTTCAAATCTGGGTGGAGGGTTTTTTGTGTGTAAGTCCTTTGTTCTGGTCTTCTGCCTGTACTCTCTCGGCTATGAGGAGTGAATTTTTCTATTTCCTGCTTTCTAATCTTCTGTTTCCAAGTTGTGAGTACAAAGATGGTTTGTTGTTTTGTATTTACATGTCTATAGTTGCTGGAGTGCTTTGAATTGTATTCTTTTTGAATAAGGCTGTTTATTCAATATTCTTTTAAGCAAATGACCCTGTATTTGTCACCTTAATACAGAGAGACCATTTTTATGTATTTTTCTCTCTTTTTTATATAAAGCTTTCTTTTAAGACCTGTTGGAGTTTTCTTTAGTGGGGAACTCCAGGGAATTGAGTCTGCAGCTCACCAGGGAATTGGTGGGAGGAAGAAGTCAGGGGGAAATCTGTGTGTGTTAGATTTACTAGCCTGACTTTGCATTCCCTCTGGGTGAAGAGGGAAGTAATTCTGTTTTCCAGGACTGGGAACGGGGAGGGTGGAGTCCCTCTGTTTAGATTCACGGAGCTTGCTTCTGTGTCTCTCTCCAGGAACACCTGGAGGGGGGGAAGGGAAAAGGTTTATTTCCCTTTGTTGTGAGACTCAAGGGATTTGGGTCTTGGGGTCCCCAGGGAAGGTTTTTGGGGGGACCAGAGTGCCCCAAAACACTCTAATTTTTTGGGTGGTGGCAGCTTTACCAGGTCCAAGCTGGTAACTAAGCTTGGAGGTTTTCATGCTAACCCCCATATTTTGGACGCTAAGGTCCAAATCTGGGACTAGGTTTATGATAGTATCATGGCCCCCAAAGTTCCATTAAACCTTTCCACCAGGCCATTGGTTTGATGGTGGTAAGGGGTGGCAACCAAGTGATTCACCCCATGAGTTTCCCACAGTTCTTTCATGGTTCCTGCCAGGAAATTAGATCCTGAATCTGTAAGGATGTCGGAGGGCCAACCTACCCTGGCAAAAATGTCTGTTAGGGCCTGGCACACAGCTTTAGCCCTGGTGTTGCCTAGAGGTACTGCTTCCGGCCATCGGGTAGCAAAGTCCACGAAAGTCAGTATGTACTGCTTTCCTCTGGGGGTCTTTTTTGGGAAAGGACCCAGAATATCCACAGCTACTCGCTGAAGTGGGACCTCAATTATGGGGAGTGGCTGGAGAGGGGCCTTGACCTGGTCTTGGGGCTTTCCCACTCTTTGGCACACCTCACAAGACCGGACATACTTGACAATGTCCTTGCCCATCCCCTCCCAGTGGAAGGACTTCCCCAACCTGTCTTTGGTTCTGTTCACCCCAGCATGGCCACTGGGATGATCATGGGCTAAGCTTAAGAGCTTCCCTCGGTACTTAGTTGGAACCACCAACTGTTTTTGCAGATGCCAGTCTTCCTGGTGTCCACCAGAAAGAATCTCCTTGTATAAAAGGTCCTGTTCTACAACAAACCGGGATCAATTAGAAGAGTTGAGAGGTGGCGAGGTGCTCCGTCCCGCCGCCCAAGCTTTCTGAAGGCTGTCATTTGCTTCCTCCTCAGTCTGGAACTGTTCCCTTGAAGCTGGAGACACCAGTTCTTCTTTAGACTGTGGACTTGGGCTTGGTCCCTCTGGAAGTGATGTAGGTGATGGGGTTGCTTTCGTTGCTGGTGAGCTGCTCTCTGCTGATGCACCAGGTGGTATTTCAGGCTCTGGCTGAGCCTCTTGGGTGTGGTTGTCTGCTGCTTCTGCCAGTTCAGGCTCGCTGGTGCCCTCTGGCGTTGGGGTTTAAGATGGGTTTGCAAGCGCTGGCGTCAGTGCTGGAAACGGTTTTGGTGCTGGTTGCTTTTCCAGTTCCTGGACTGGGACTGGAGGCACTGTGGCTGTTTCAGTCGCTGGTAGGGGATCCGGGTCACTACCTCTGTCTGGGTCTCTGCTAACACAGACGGGGCCCCTGTGGACGGCTCAGGAACAGGGATGGGTCTGGAAGCTTGCCTGGTTTGGCTGCGTGTAACCATTCCCACCCTCTTGACCCGCTTTACCTGGTTGGCCAAATCTTCCCCAGTAGCATGGGGATGGAATAATTGTCATAGACTGCAAAAGTCCACATTCCTGACCAGCCTTTGTACTGGACAGGCAGTTCAGCTATAGGCAAGTCTACAGCTTGTGTCATGAAGGGGTAAATTGTCACTTGGGCTTTGGGTTGATGAATTGGGGTCCACCAGGGATTGGTGGATAGCTGACATTTGTGCCCTCATGTCTCTCCACACGATAACCTTCTTTCCGCCCACTCTCAAAATTTCCCTTCGCTCCAAGGGTATTTGAGAGGCATCTGGGCCTGGGGATCGTTGGTGTGACGGTGGTGTAATGAACTGCACTCAGTTGGGGTTCTTTGGGCAGTTGGCCTTTATATGTCCCAGTTCATTACATTTAAAGCATCGTCTAGCTGACTGGTCACTGGGCCGAGGTGGGTTACTGGAGACTAGTGAGGTGGGATAATAGGTAGTCTGGGGCTTTCCTTGGGTTGTAGGTGGGGTCTTGGGCTGCCCTCGGTTGTAGGGATTATTGATGGTGTGCCCCCTGGGGTATTCGCTCCCCTTGACAGTGTTTTTTTTCTTTTCTGTCACTTCCATCCATTTGGCTCCAATCTTCCCCACCTCAGTTATTGTTTTGGGTTTCCCATCTAAGATGTACCTTTCTATTTCCTCAGGAACACCCTCTAAGAACTGCTCCATTTGTATTAGGAGATGCAGCTCGTCCATATTGTTAACCTTTGTTCCTGATATTCAGGCTTAATAATTCTTTGCAATGTGGTAGGCGTGTCGGGGGAATGACACATCTGGTTTCCATTTTAGGGCTCTGAACCGCCGACGGGCATGCTCAGGTGTTATCTCCATTCTGAATCTGGCCTTGGTTTGAAAAAGTTTATAAATCATTCATGTTCTCCTTAGGCATTTCAGCCGCCACCTCTGCTAAGGGTCCACTGAGAAGTGGCCTCAGCTCTATCATGTACTGGTTTTCAGAGATGCTGTATCCATGGCAAGTCCTTCTAAAATTTTCTAAGAAGGCTTCAGTGTCATCATCTGCCTTGTAGGTGGGAATTTGGGGATGTGGAACAACAACTGGCGAAGTGTTGTTAGGATTGGCTGTGTTCTGTTGCTTAGCCTGTTCTAATGCCAGGGCCTTCTGGTAGGCCTCCCTCTGGAGTTCCATCTGTCTTTGGTGGTCTGCATCTTTTGCTTCTTGTTCTCTTTTGTAGGCTTCCTCTTTGGTTGCTTGTTCTCTTTTGTAGGCTTCCTCTTTGATTTTTTCTTCTCTTTCTCTCAGCAACACCTCTTTTTCTCTTATTTCTATTTCTTTTTGTTTTCTTTCTATGTCTCGCTTGTGGTCGGCGTCTCTGATGTGTTCCTCTGCACCCAGTCTTGCCAGTTCCTGTTTCAGGTCCTTGGTAGTCATTGTTCCCGCTTTCTTGTGTTGGGGTGCCCTCTGGTGTTTACTGCCTGAACTGCTGCTTATTTGTTGCCTTCTTAGGGTTGCCTAGCAACAGTGCCTTTCTAACTTTTTCCACTAGCCTTTCACGGTAAAGTAAAAAGAAATAAAAAACCCTTTCATTTGCAGATGTGCTTTGCTGGAGTCTGTTGCTGACCACTTAAGCCTGCTTTGTTTAATAAAAGACCCTTGTTAAACATTAATGTCTCTGCCTGAAGGCAGTCTCTCTGCACAACCAGAAAGGAGAAAAGAAAAAAAATTTCTGGCTGTAGTTTTAAAAACCCTCTCCTCTGCTTACAAACATCTAGCAGAGGGAAAAGAAGAAAAATAATAATCCTACTAGCTTTTGGATTCTTATCCCAACGCTGCTCACCATGTCATAGTATATTTCCCCAATCTGAAACTTAGAGTCCAAAAGTTGGGGTACCAGCATGAATTCCTCTAAGCTTAATTACCTGCTTAGATCTGATATGCTGCCACCAACCAAGAATTCCAGTGCTTGGTACACTCTGGTCCCCCCAAAACCTAGCCCGGGGATCCCAAGACCCAGACCCTCTTGATCTTAACACAAGGAAAGTAAACCCTTTCCCTCACCGTTGCCTCTCCCAGGCTTCCCCTCCCTGGGTTACCCTGGAAGATTACTGTGATTCAAACTCCTTGAATCACAACACAGAGAAATCAGGTTTGTTTCCCCCCCCCTTCTCCCCATCCCAGGCGTTCCCTCCCTGGGCTATCCTGGAGAGATAGACAGCTTCAAGCTCCGTGAATCTAAAACAAAGAGATTCCATCTTTTTTCCCCCTCCCTTCTCTCTCTCTCTGTCTTTCACCAGTTCCCTGGTAAGTACAGACTCAATTCCCTTGAGCCTCAACAAGGGGAAAAAAATCAAACAGGTCTTAAAGAGAAAAACTTTTAATAAAAAAGAAAAAAGGAAAAGTTGTCTCTGTAATTTAGATGGTAAAAGTGACAGGGTCTTTCAGCTTATAGACACTAGAGAGAAGCCTCCCCCCAGCAAAATACAATTTGAAATACTCCTAGCAAACTACACATTTGCAAATGCAAAAACAATCAAAAGACTAAACTCGCCTTGTCCTGGTACTTACTAAAATTAGAACAGAAAAGATTTTTTCAGAAAGATTGGAGAAATCTGCTTACATGTCTGATCCCTCTCAGAATCCAGAGAGAACAAAGCAAAACCCAAAAAACACAAACAAAGGCTTCCTTCCATCGAGATTTTAAAGTATCTTGTTTCCTGATTGGTCCTCTGGTCAGGTGTTTTTGGTTTACTGTTTGTTAACCCTTTACAGGTAAAAGAGACATTAACCCTTAACTATCTGTTTATGACACCATGGCCTCTTCCTGGGGGTGAAATGTGCTGCCTTAGGATGGGGAAGCAGCTGTACTGGCCTCCTATCCCTGCCTACTGTGCTGCATTGAGGCATGGGGGAGAGAGGGTGTACGCAGAAGGAGCCATGAGTAGAGAAGGAGAAGAAGAAAGCCTGGACTGTGCAGCTCTGGGAATACTTGGAAGTTAGAGCTAAAGGGCATAAGTGGGACATCGGTGACCGAGACCTTGGTGCTAGTTCTCTGCATGGGGTGAATCTCACTTTAAGGGAGGCCTGAGAGATGTATACAAATATATTGATATTTTTAATCCCAAAGAAGATTCCAAGTTAAAGAGATCTTTGCTATCCCAGCTCGCACTAAATGTTGGTAGATGGGCTGTATATTTCATCTACTTGCCCTTGCCTTCTAATTGCCTTTATAAGGTTATCCTTTTTCTTTATAGCTCCCGGGGAAATAAGGCATATTAAAATTGATGGTGCAATATGCTGTAACAGTGACAGTTCTTTTAAAAGGCTTTAAAATATGCATAAAATGAGCAGGGTTGATACTTACACCACACAAAGGGCGCTAGAAGAATAAGGAGAGAAATTGCAGCAGCGATAAGAATGGCAGCTGTGCCATCAAAAAATGGTGAGCAGCCTTTTCCTGGAGGTCAAAAGAAGAAAGGAATGAAATTCCATTTCATTTGTTTGGGGAAGTTTTGCAGGTGGGATTCTGGGTTTCACAAGCCCTACAGCTGGCAGGGAAGAATTCTCCTGATGCAACACTACATATTTAACATCCACAGATCCCGGCTGTCAGGATCAAACCAGGGAACTTCTGGAGCTTAGTGCCCGAGTCTCTACTGCATGAGCTAAAAGCCAACTGGCTTTAACGCTCTCTCTCTAAGTGGTATTGGTGCCGCTATGGAGACAGAACACCACACCCTCTTTGCAAGCCCTGGTGTAGAAGGCTGGCTGGGGACAGGGCTGGAGATGGGGAGGACACACTGTGCCCAAAGATCCCTGTAGTAATGAGTGCTATGGAGATTCTCAGCTGCTGTGGGCTTTGGGGGGGAACTTGAAATCTCTATTTTGCACCAAATATACATAAGTTCCCTTTTTTAAAAAAAAATACACTTTTGCAGGAAACCACACCATATAAATGTTAATCCGTGTGAGATGGGGGCTTACTTTGGAGATGCTGGATGTTCTGTGTAAGGAAGATGGCAAACACCACAACTAGAATCACTCCCCCAGGAGCTGCAGTATCCAGAATGACGCGGTGCACTTGGAAAGAGAAAAGAAATAATAAAATGCTGCCATATTGGATTGATCACAATTGAATGTAGATGGAGATTGTTTTTTTCTTCTCTTTGTATGTAGGATCATTCCTGCTTCTGTACAATTGCAAAAGCTTTTGAAACCTGATTCCTGAGGTGACCCAAGGTGAGTCTCAGCTCACTCATGAGACTTCAGTGAAGCAAGTAGCAACAGGAGTCAACAGGTCTGCAGTGATTTGAGTTTCGTAACATGTTATGTGATGTTAAGCTCTCTGTACACATGCTTTCTTTGTTTAATGTTTTAAGGCAACGCAGAAATGGGAAAATGTTACTAAACAGCAGCCAGGAAGAGGGAAAGGTACAAAGTGCACTTCATGTGCTGCCAAATACTAGCAGCTGCTCAGGAGGCGTGGGGGCCTTGCCCACATCACAGTCCTGCTGGCTATGGAATTCTGCAGGCATGCTAGCCAACTGCACAGCTTATTGCTGGGTCAGTTTTGTGTCTGGCTCCTTGTAAGATGTGCTAGGTGAGGAGGGGAAATTTTCCTTCTATCTTCTTCTCCCTCTAGCCATGATCACGGGCAGCCAAAACTTTGCCCTCAACATATAGGATACATTTACACTCTGAGCTGGCTGGGGTGATTCCCAGCTCGAGGAGACAGACCTGCACAAGCTCTCAACGCGCTACCGTGCTAAAAGTAGCAGTGCAGCCATGGGAGAGGCAAGTGAGTACATACCTAGCCTACATAGAAGCTATTACCTTCCACAACTAGGGCACAGTGTTAAGCTCATATGAGGACAATTGGAACTGGAAAAACTAAACCTAAGGCCACTAACTGGGGGAGTCTGGTTGTCATGCTTCAGACCAACTGTGCCAACAAAGCTCAGCATTTCAAGAAATGTATTGTGTAACCAATGATAATCACTACAATACATTACAACTACACCACTCACTCTGAGACTCATAGACATGTAGGGCTGGAAGAGGCCTTGAGATCCTCTTGTCCATCGGTCTGCACTGAGGCCGGAGTAATTATACAAAGGCCATCCCTGACAGATGTTTGTCTAACCTTTTCATAAATGTCACAGATATATAGGTACATGCACAAATAACTTATTACTTACTTGTTTTCTTTTTAAACATCTGAAGGTGTTGGGGACAAATCGCCAAGACCGCACTTATGAGAAGCGTTACCAGGATCACCCCCGTGAGGAAGATCATATAAAATACAAGGGCTGTGGAGAAACCTGTGGAGAAATGGAGAATGAAACTAGAATTGCTGTACCTATAATTAGGCTCTGCTCCTGCAAATCACTCTGCCTGGGCAGACCCCTGCAACCACAAGGAGTCCCCTTGGAGGTCTGCCAAGATGGAGTAAGTAGCAGGATTGGGTCTTAGTTATGATGACAGAAGGGTTGTTTGGGTTAATTCTGTTTCATTGTGGTTTAATAACTGCCAGCCAAAACATGTTAAACTGGAGTTAAGGATGAGAATATGTATCAGTAATAAACATCCCATCCTCAAAAGCATTATAGACCCAAGAGATTCCTACTTAAGGCTAGATGTAAAACATCCAAACACGACAGAGTGTGGAAACATACAGATAAGACACCCAAACAACCTTAATTCCTCCCTGCAGGGATGTCACAAGGGAAAAAGTTATGAAAAAAACATGAATCTATCTTAAAAAATCTGTTTAAGCTAATAAGGAATTGTGTGGCATGACCACAATGCAAGTTGTGAGAATGGGGATGCCAAGTGGGTGAGGTGGCATGGAAAGGGTCAGGGAGGCCAGTTTACAAAAAGACTTAGGCACGTATTTAACTTTAAATACAAGTTAAAGTCCTAATCACTTCAGTCGGATTTAAGCACACGTTTGAAGTTATATGTTTAAGTGCTGTCTGGAATATTGGTGCTGTGCTGGTTTGGGGCCAGAACGGCAACATGGGAGGGACTGGAACTGATTTTCTTTCTCTCTTCCTTCCTTCATTCTGGTTTTCATAATAAAATTGGAGACCTGAGCACTTATCTTAGGGGCATATATCTCCACCCCAGGGGGGAAGCTTTAGGTTTACTTACTAGTGGCTCTTCGACTCCATTTTAGGACATGGGAGGGGGTCCATGAGTGCTGTGATGTATACCCTCATGTAGCCCCATCTATCTTAGGGAAACAGCTTGGAAAAGTTTGGCTCATTGGCTGCAGTAAAATGAAGGAGGAGCCTGGGGATGAAGAAGTAGTTGCCATCTTCTGGGAGTTAGTGCTGGTTAGAGCTTTGATTTGTATAGAGCTTTAATTTCAAATCTCCCATCTCAGATATGTACAGTGGCCTCCTGCCTTTTCTGCCCTTTCTCCCCTTTTGCTGATTTTATGATTCTATAGTCCATATAACCCATGCTACAGCTACAGGGTGACATCCTGCCTCTGAATCTTCCCGGTATGAGATTAATAAGGTGCTTTTGCTTTGTGTCTAGTGCTGAACCTGCTCCTTTGACTCAAAGTACATTTCATCTTCCTTCTGCAATCTGTTCCATCTGCTTCATTCACTGCACGTACACACTTTAATATGAGAACCAGGGTGGGCCTACCTTCTTCCTGCATCCAGAAGACAGCAGCAGTGAACATCAGGATAGCCGAGACACACACCAACCCATGGATGAATACAACAAGCCATCTCCACAGCTCTCCTGCTACAAAATCAACAGATACATTAGTGAGTGACATCACCACCCCTATTGGCAGTGGACTACTCTACAACATGGCGTCCTCCATCCAAGATCATGATCCATAGTGGACGTTGTAGAGCAAAATGGCATCCTCCACACAGCATGACCTTGCATGCACTGTACATGCAAGATCATGCTGCATGGTAGATGCCATTTTGTAGTGCACGTTTGTCCATATGTGGCCTGTGGAAGTGGCCCAAAACTAGCATCTGGCCAAAAGTGCTGTAAAGGTTGGACCAGATTCTACAATAAGGCAAAACCTTGCAGCTCAGAGGAGATCCCCTTTATCCAAGGGATGAATGGAGATAATTCACTATACACACACGCAAGAGGAGAGTGGTGCCAGTTAATATTAAAAAGAACTTCTATAACTAATTAGGGCTGTGTTAATATATCTCCTAATCTATTAGTCAATTATAGGAGAATTAATGGGGAAAGGATCTTAAAGTATTGCTGTGCCCATGCCTCTCACTTTGTAAAGAAGTGAGGACATAGTTATAGCCTCGTATGTGTGTAATTAAAGAGAAATCTGGAAGTGGGGCAGGTTTAGGGGACCTCCATGCCATAATAGGAATAAGCTCTGTATTTTGTTAAGAGGCGTGGGGTGAAAGTTGCCTCATACTAGCATGAGGTGGAGTAGCCCACTCGCTAAAGAGAAACCCAGAGGAGTTGATACTAAAATGAGCTGGGAAAGAGAGGAAGGGAGAGAAAGGAAAGGAAAGGCTGATCAGTATTTAAGGGAAGTTAAAACAATGGGGTCTAGTGGATGGGGCACCGGCATGGGAGTCCTGAAGAGGCCTTTATTATTATGGACTCCCATGCCAGTGCCTCGTCCACCAGACCACATTGTTTTAACTTACCTTAAATACTGAAGAATTATGAAGGAAAAATCGGGTCACTCATTTAGGTGTCTCCACATGAATTTCAGACTTTAGCATTAGGAACCCAGGCTGGAAAATGTTGGCCGTAGCATACTGAAGAGGATAAATCTAATTAGATGTGAACATGAAAACTGATTTATAGTGAAGATAACTGAAGTATCCTGCTACAGGCACATATACAATGCCATCAGATATTGCCAGAAGACCACATACTTTTTTGCCTTTTACCTCTACCCCATCACCTATGTTTTCATACGTGGAAGAAATTAAGCACATTTTAGGTTTATTTGCAATTTACATGCTGTCAAAGATTGAAGGGAAATGAGTTGAAATACTTACTAAGTTTTCTCTTCTCTGACTGACAGCACAAAATAATGAAGCCCAATCCAGATCCAGCAGCCAATGTTGTTGCAATAACAAGAGCAACAGTAGAAATTTCCAGTGCAAGCTTTAGTGAAGGTCTGATCCCTACAATATGGACACACAAATCCAAACCATCACTGGAAAGCTGAAAACAGAAGGGCCTCAGGAGGACTGAAAGCTGCTCTGTTTTCCCTGCTCTTCCTTTCTGCTTGAAGGACAGTGTAAGTGTAACACTAACAGACCCTAGTTGTCTGCAGGTGGGATTGAATTTGGGATGTCTGGGAGCTTTGTGCATGAGCCCAAACCCATGTGGCTGTTAGTTCAGACTGTAGAGCAGGCTCATTAATCTTTCTGTAAGTGGTCTCAGTGCCACTAGATGGAACAGAACCTCCCACCCGAAGGTGTGTGGGTTACATACGTACAATTTTCTTTTTGTCTGCAGTTCAGTTCAGTGTCCCAAAGACTAAAATGGGGATGAACCTTCTAGCTGGGACTTTAGATACAGTGAAAAGCAAGCCCCTTGGGGCAGCATTTTGGTTCTATGACTAGGGCTCCTAGGCACTACAGTAATACAAATGAATAAAGAAATTGTTAAACTTTGACACCTGGCAGGGGCAGCAAAGCTTTCAAACCTATGTAGGTATGTTGAGAGCTTAATGGAGAATTTCCTCTGAAGAGTCCCTAAGTCCTGCCTTAGGCTGCTGATTGTTCAACATGAGAAATGAGCCAGAATTAACTGGATCCTCTGTGAAGGAGGATGGCTGGTACTAGTGAAGATTCTGTTATGCTATGATTGTGATGATCTGAGCGATAAGATGAAGTGCCAAACCTGATACTTAGCAGTGCAACATTACTCATTTCTCCAAACTTTTTCAGTTTGCCTAAAAATATTATATATGTTTAATTACCATGTCACTTGTGTCTCCAAATCACCTTCATGCTGTAGCTTTGTCAGGGTCAAAATCTGCCACTACTTCTCATTTAAGTCAGATCTTACTCCACAAACAGCCTGTGCTCAACTTTACAAGCCTGAGTTGCTAAAATTAGGCCCCTAAATCCATATTATGGCAATAAAAAGTGGGTTTTTAAAAAGATACTGAGCATCCGCTGCTCCCTTGACAGCCAAGGGAGCAGTAGATTCTCAGACCCACTGACAATCATAGATGGCGAGTTATATGGGCCTGTGGTGCCCATGCTCTGCCAGTATTTAGGAACATGAGCCTGGCTCCACCAGTGATTGGGCTTACTGGGCTTTGGGGACCCCCATGAGTCCAGGGTGGCCTGGGAGGTTGGTGGGGCACATGCTGCCAACAACCAACAAGCTGCTGCCGGTGCCAGGCCCCCGCTAACCTCTCAGGCTGCCCTGGACCCCCACATCCCCCTGAAGCATCTGTCCTATGGATGGGAGGGCTCTGCTTGGACTCATTCTGGGCACCACTAAAAATTATACAAGCCTGGAGCCCATGCTGACAATCAATCACTTGATTAAGGTGTTTAGATATGGATTTAGGGCCTAGATTCACTAAATCCCACATTTCGGGGCCTAAGTCCTAGTTTTAGGCTCCCTTACTGCCCATAAAACTCCCACTGAACCCTGCAGACACTTAAATTCACTTTGCACCTACATTTTCAGGGTCAAAGTACCCTGGATGCCTAAGTTTCTGCCTCTGGGAACACACATGGGTGCTGCCTCCTACTTGTCCAGGTGCCTGTTTTAGACTGCAACTCCAGTGGGATTCACGAGCCAGGAAGTTAGGTGTTTGTCAACCTAACTCACCTGTGGGGCCCAATCATGTAGGCGTGCTCTGAGGCTGCATGATAGATTGGGTTCTGTTCAAAATCTGGCTGGAGGAAGAGGTGGTGCTACCCACCTTGTAACTTTTAGCCCAGTGGTTAGAGCACTCACCTGGGATGTGGGAGACCTTAGTTCAATTCCTCCCTCAGGCAGAGAGAGGATTTGAACATGGGTCTCCCACCTCTGAGTGCTCAAACCATTGAGCTACGGGATGTTCTGATGTGGGGCTCTGTCATTCTCTCCTGTTGAAACTGTTCCACTGTGATTAGACACTTAATCACTGGACCAATGAGAATGACTAACTCTGGAGCCTGGTGGTTATTGGTGGCAGATCAGGATCCACTCCTCTGGCTCCAATAAGTCCAGGAGAAGGGTTACCAGCTGGGAATCACAAGCAGGACGTGGTGCCTCCCTGTAGCCTGGACTTAGGTGCTTATGTCAGTGAGATGGGAGAAACTTAGAGCAAGGGTTCTCAAACTTGGGAAGCCGCTTGTTTAGGTTAAGCCCCTGGCGGGCCGAGCCAGTTTGTTTACCTGCCACGTCCGCACGTTCGGCCAATTGTGGCTCCAACTAGCCGCAGTTCACCACTCCAGCCCAATAGGAGCTGTGGGAAGCGGCATGGGCCGAGGGACTTGCTGGCCGCCCTTCCCATAACCCTCACTGGTTTGGAGCAGCAAACCACGGCCAGTGGGAGCCGTGATTGGCTGAACCTGCAGATGTGGCTGGTAAACAAACTGGCTTGGCCCACTAGGGGCTTACTATGAGCAAATCACGGCCTAAGTTTGAGAACCCCTGCCTTAGAGGAGACTCCTCTTGTTGGCATATTCCAGTGGCTAGCTTTGGTGGCTCCCCACCTACCATGCTGGCTTTTGTGAACTGGATTCTTGAGTGCATCTCTCTCCCTATCATTGTCTAGGGAGATGAGATGCCTAATGTAGGTTGTGCGTGTCTTGTTCCTGTGATTTCACTAGGGGTCTAAAAGTTATGCTTTGTGGCGCTGAGTGTTACAACACCTCGTCCCTTTGTGAATCTAAGCCTAGATGTCTCACTTTGGATACCCAAGCTTGTAAATTTCAACCATAAGTTTTAAATGTATGTAACATTTTAGAAAACAGTACAAGGTATTGCAGAAAATGGAATCGGATGTCTCATGCAAATATTGGAAGCTTTTAAAGATGCTAAGTACAGGGCTCCACAATAGGGGTGAAGATGAAATCAATTACATGCCTCAGACTTTCATCCTTCCTGGGACTGTCTGTATAAACCCTTGCATAAATCAGGAAGCATCAACATGTACGTTTCGCTGGGCCTGATTCACCATTGCATTGCTTCAGTTTTGTGTTGGGGTAACTCATTGATTTCAGAGGAGTTACATGCTGTTTCAAAACTGGTATCCTGCAGCAGTGAATCAGGCCTTCTGTATGCAGTGTTGCTACCACATAGCAAAAGACTTGTAATGTTATCCGAAGAGGATATTCTAACATCACTCTATGCAATTTTACTTTCTAAGGTTGTGTTATTTCCATGGATGCCTAATAGAATTAAGACTAGGAACTGTGAAAGGGGGAGAATATGAGAGATTAGCATTTTCATTTTATCCTTAATTTAATCTGCAACCTGAAGAGGGTAACATGTGACACTGCTAAGCATCAGGTTTGGCACTAGCCAGGACAGGTGTTTGCAGTCAAAGATGCTAATATAACACTTACCTTCAATGGTCAAATTCACTGAGGTTTCCTGCCAGCTTATATCATTGCTGACATTGCAGGAAAAGGCTCCACAATCCGATTTCTGTGCTTCTGGTATGTACAAAAGACTGAAGTTTTCAGAGACCTGGTAACATCTGTTCCTAGGTAGGGGCTTCCCATCTTTCTTCCAGTCAATAGCTTGCACTTTGCCAATCAGCACCTTGCAGGATAATTCAATGGATGAACCGGCCACAGTAGAATTTATCTGTATCTGAGCTTTGGACACAGGCTCTGGGAGGGTTGGGGGAAGAGTGAGATTATATACACATTTAAAAGTCCAAGTTAGGCATCTAAATCAAACAATTAAATCTGCTTATCTATTTGATAGATGATGATTTCACAAGTTTGAGGACTACATCTGTCATAACTATAGAGGGAAAGGTAACAGCCCTCCTGTGTGCAATACTATAAAATCCCTCCTGGCCAGAGACATCAAAATCCTTTTACTTGTAAAGGGTTAAGAAGCTCAGGTAACCTGGCTGACACCTGACCCAAAGGACCAATAAGGGGATAAGATACTTTCAAATCTTGGTAGGGGAAAGGCTTTTGTTTATGTGCTCTTTGTTTTTGGGGTTGTTCGCTCTTGGGACTAAGAGGGACTAGACATCAATCCATGCTCTCCAAATCTTTCTGAACAAGTCTCTCATATTTCAAACTTGTAAGTAACAGCCAGGCAAGGTGTGTTAGGTTTGTCTTTGTTTTCTCAACTTGTAAATGTGCCTTTTGCTAAAGGGTTTACCTCTGTTTGCTGTATCATTGAACCTAAGACTAGAGGGGGTTCCTCTGGGCTATATGAATCTGATTACCCTGTAAAGTTATTTTCCATCCTGATTTTACAGAGATGATTTTTACCTTACTTTCTTTAATTAAAAGCCTTTTTAAGAACCTGATTGATTTTTCCTTGTTTTAAGATCCATGGGGGCTGGATCTGGACTCACCAGGAACTGGTGGGGGGAAAAGAGGGGGAATGGTTAATTTCTCCGTGTTTTAAGATCCAAGGGTTTGGATAGGTGTTCACCAGGGAATTGGTGGAGGAGTCTCTCAAGGCTACCCATGGAAGGGTTATAGTATTTGGGAGGGAGATATTCTCGAAGGGAGGTAGACAGAGTTTCCCAAATGACTCATTAACAATTTGGGTGGTGGCAGCAACCAGATCTAAGATGGTAATTAAGCTTAGGGGTTCTCATGCAGGCCCCCACATCTGTACCCTAAAGTTCAGAGTGGGGAAGGAACTTGACAACATCTAACATCCAGTGATGTAGGCTTGATTAATAGCTCAGACATCAAAAGCCAATTTTTATCAGCTTATGTCTAAATCTTTATAGCCTAGGTACTCCTCAGTACAAGAGTTCTGAGATACTGAATCTCCAGGGAGGTTTTTTTTAACACCATTGTCTTTCAACCTTATTAGTTTTTGTTTGTCTCCTTACTCCTTTGCTCTAACCCATTTTGAAATTTCATGTTCTCAAATTATATGATCCTGAGAGAACCATAAAATATTGGGGTTGGAAGGAACCTCAGGAAGTCATGTAGTCCTCAAAGCAGGACTAATCCCTAGATAGATTTTTATACCAGTTCCCTAAATGGCCCCCTCATAACCCTGGGTTTAGCAGGCCAATGCTCAAGCCACTGAGCTATCATTCCCCTCCCTTCCCAGTCTTAGGGATCTGTTTAGGGTTATTCCCTACAATATATTTCACTACGTTCTTCAGTCTGGTTATACAGTTTACCAGAGATGGAGTCTCCACCACTTTTGGAAAGACTATTTCTCCGTGTCATATACAAGGTTAAAGGATGTTATGACTATATGCTGCAGAACCTTAATGTGCAACTCAGTGAAACCAAAATTGGTTTTTCTTGCTTGGGTCAAAATGTACAAGTGTAGTGTCGCTAGAACCAGAGTGTCTCAGTTCTTCAGCTACACCATTTTTGATTCTGCTTTCATAAGTTAATCAGGGTCAAGTTAGGATGGCTTTGATGTGAGACTGCCCAGAAAATAACGGTAGTGATATGAGAGTTGGCATTTTTTCTGTGCTGCCAGCTGTTTTATAACTACTTCTGCTCTTTCACTTACCTAAGACTAGCAGTGTAGTTTGCCTGGCTTTAATTTTGTTCAAATTGACGGTAGCTCTGTAGGTCCCGCTGTCTGTCTCATGTACGTTTTTCAACAAGAGGGAGCCATTGGATGAAAAGAAAATGACTCTGTCTTTATAGGATTTAAAGACAATAGGTTCTGTTCCAGTTCCATAGTAATCCACAACACTGAGAGCTGGGACACTACTTATGTATTCCCACTGTATATGGTTTATGACTGTTTGGTCATGGGTGGGCAATGCAGTCAACAGTACTGAAGAGCCTGTACCAACAATTCTATGTTCTTGGGCTTCTGCTGTTTTTGGAGCCCAATGGAAAACCAGCAGCAGCACTAGAGAGAAAGAGAAGACAGGAAGAGCCAGGCTAATTAGTCTTATGCAGTATAGATCTATGAAACCATGTTCATTTGGGGATCTAGGACAGGGGAAGGGTAATGGGGACCTGTTCCTCAGGGATGTTAATGTGAATCTGGACCAGAAAGGCTGTGATGAAACGTTAACCTTTCTGATGGTGGTTGGGTGGCTTATGTTTAAGCAGTTTTTGCTCTGTCCATTTCCTACTGGAGAGGTGGCTGGATCACAATTAGGCCTCATATATGTTGGTGGCATGTAGGGTATGTGTAGCTACACGCCACAGTGAAAAGCAGGCGGCATTTACACTGTGATGTATAGATACATGTGCCAGTGAAAGGCTCTGGCAGAGAGGAAGCACCAGGGAAAGGTTCTGGCAGCTCTCTGCAGTGGGTGAAAGGCTCTGGCAGTGAGCACACAGGGACACTGCAGCACAGATGGGGGAGGCACAGCTTGGGTATGCAGAAACATGTAGGGTACCTACCCACCAGGTCTCTTCTGTTTGCCTAAGCAGTGCCTAACCATCTACATGGTTATTTATAGCTGTACTAGGGGTGTGTGCAGTGAATGTACTTTACACACTGCCGTTAAGTATAGACATCTCCTTAGAGAAGTGTGAGCCAGAATCCCAAATTCAGACATCCCTGGATTCTGGCGATGTGGGCAGGGGAGAGAATCTGTATCTGAACTGCAACTGGCACTCTTGTTTCATAGATTGTTAGGCCAGAAGGGATCATTGATCATCTCGGCTGACCTAGGATATGGCAAAGGGCCTAGAACTTCTCTGAAATAATTCCTGGTTGAACCAGAGCATCTATTTTTAGAAAAAAAAACACCCAATTTTGATTGGAAAATTGCCAGTCCTGGTGACTCTCCCACAGCCCTTGGTAAGTTGTTCCAGTTGTAAAGTGGAAGATTCAGCCCTATACATGCAGAGAACAGGGGATTAGCAGTCCATTGCCCTTACCACTCAGCCGCCTCATCTCAGAGGCTGGCAACCTCAGAACGGTGGCCAAGAATGGAACAGGCACAGAAGTAGTGCATCCTGACAGGGTTGGGGCATGTTGGAAAGGGCTAACATAAAAAGTTTTCATTGCTGCTGTTCCCCATCCTGTGCTTATCGGAGGATTTGTTTTGAGGGATCAGTTTAACTGTCTGGGTAGCTTAGAGCAGCTCTGAGGGATACCCTAACTGCCACAGGCCTGACTACAAGCTGGGACTTCACAAGGCATAGGGATGCTGCAGCCACACCTCCTCTCACTCATTCTTCTGGGAGCTCCACCAATATCAGTGGAGAGTTAATAAAGCTGCCTCTGTGCCTGGCAGGGAGTCCCCTTACCAGAATGGATAGCAGGGAGAGGACTCAGCTGGTCAGCTGCTTTGTGGCCAGTTTTCAGGACAGAGAACACTAGTGAATAAGGCCCTCACTGAACAAACTGAGGACTTCTATCTCAAGTACTCTCTGCCCAGCACTTTTGGCAGGCACTTGGGGCTGGCCTTGGATCAAAACATACCCCAAGAGAGCCAAAATGTGGGGTCCCAAAGCAAGCAGTGGTAATTATTCACCTATAGTTCCAGTGATGCATTAGCCACTGTCAGAAGACAGGATACTGGGCTAGATGGATCATTGGTCTGACCCATTATGGCTGTTCTTGTGTTCTTCATACTCAGGTAAGTCTGGTGAATGTTACTGCTCAGTAAAACAGAGTGGTGTGCCTAAGGCTGGGCTTGAGCTAGTGCAGAGAATGAAATGCTTATAGATGCTGCACCAGCAGATCCTGATTCCCACTCTCATGAAGGTCCCTTTGTTCTGTTCTGGCAGCGAAAGTTGACCCTAAATGGGGTAGAAATGAATCCCTGAGGATACTCTTCATGCAGAGGATCTCCACAGCCAATGTAGAGCTGGAGTAAGGGCTCTGGGTATGTGTGCACTGCAATATGAGGGTGTGATTGTAGCACAGACAGGCAATAGAAATCATGCCTCAGTGATAGGCTCAAGTTGCTCAATATAATTGGCTTATAGAGGAGGTTGGGGGGGACCTTGATCATATCTATAAACAGCTATGTGGGGAAAAATATTTGATAATGGGCTCTTCAATCTAGCAGAGAAAGGTCTAACACAATCCAATGGCTGGAATTTGAAGCTAGACAAATTCAGATTGGAAATACAGTATAATTTTTTAAACGTGAGGTAATTTAACTGTTGGAACAATGTACCAACCAATGGTTGTGGTAGATTCTCCATCAGTGGCAATTTTTAAATCAAAACTGGATTGATGTTTTCCAAAAGCTCTGTTCTAGGAATTATTTTGGGCAGTTCTCTGGCCTGTGTTATATAGGTCCGACTAGATGATCACAATGGTCCTTTCTGGTCATGGAATCTACAAATACTAATGCTAGCTTTAATCTAACTAACATGGGTAACAATGGTAGTGGAGACATAGGCAGCTAATCTGTGCCCCCAAGTACAAGCTGACGTATATATTCAGGTTGCTAGTACATGCTGAAGACTCTGCCACCACATCGATGCTACTATTGTTGGGATTGAAGAGCACAATGGGCAAACTGCCCTGCACTGCTGCTATTTTTGGCCTGTTGGGCCATGGAAAGTAAAGCATAAATTGGAGCAGCCCTGAAGCTAATCTAGATTACACAAAGTGTCAGATAGGTCCCGGCTGCTCCAGAATATAGTGTGCAAAAAGGGCTTAAAGCAGAGATTGACACATATTTCAGTGCCCAACTAATATTATGCTTAGATATGTCTCGGTACTAGAAGGAATTTATACATACTCAGGCACCGGCTCATCATTCTGTAACTCATCCTGCTGAGGAGGCCTGCACTAGCAGGTAACGTTTTGATACAATACCAGCAGGACCCTGTGGAAACATACAGTAAAAATCAGCAACACACACGGTAATGAGTGGATCAGTGCAATCACTGCAAGTGACCTGCAGTTCCAGACGAATCCCTCCCATAGGAGAATGTGAAGGCTGCACAGTTAGAATCAGGCACGGCCAGAGTTATGGTCGTACTTGTTCTAGGGCTGACACAAGGAGAGGCTGTGGTAGGAGCTGCAAGTGGCTCTCCTCTGTCGAACAGTGTCTTAATGCAACATAGGACATTCGGAGCAGTGAAGGATGTTGAAGAAAGGGGAGGAGAGGAATTGTGGAGCTCCTGGGGATCTGACAACCTCCTGGGGAAATGTTTTGCAGCAGTAATAACTAGTAATTGTCCCTAAAGGTTACAATGGTCTGAGCACTGGATTAGAGGCCAGGAACCCCTGGGATCTAATTCCAACTAAAATTGACCCCTCTCCCTCAAGTTAAGTCACTGAGACAGAGATGAAATCAAGGGATAATTTCCCTACCTAATCAGAACTGTTGTGAGAATCAATAGTGTTGGTAAAACCTCCCAGTCTTTGTACCATTTCCGTACCCACCCCAGTCACCTCCACAGGGATTCCTGTGTTGGAGAAATACAAGAATTGCTCTCTCTTCTCCTACCACCCAAAAAGCAGAAATGACACCAAAAAGGATGGGGAGAAATGTGGCCATGGCCTTATTCCCCAGTGCACCTATCTGTGAGGCAGGATGGATCAACAGGGTGCTATGGGGTGCGGGCAGAGTGTATGTATGAGAGTGTTTGTGTCCCAAAGCAGTGTAACTCCACATCTTCCCCTCCAGATGGGCCACTGTAATAGTCCCAGACTCTAGCCCTACATATGCACGAAGAATTAGAAATTTATATCCACATACCTGCCCCAACATGGGAACTTCAAGCCTCCTGCCCACTACTGAAATTCCATTTTTAAGTGTTGTATTTAGGGGCTCACTGCAGTCAAGGGAACAATTCCCATTCATGAGCATTGAATCAGGCCCTTAGTAAACAGATGACTGGGTTTTCCCCATTACCTGAAGGAGAAATTCAGCTTGAAACTGGATTTAAGGCTGCAACAGCTGCATTTAGAAATTGTATTGATCTGTTCAACAAACCTTTAGTACTGCAATAGATAGTCTTACGCAGAGAGATATACATGTGTCTGGCAGGTGGAGTCTAACCTGGAAATACCCTTTCATATATGCCTGGCACCTGTTTTTTTTAATCCCCTATGACCTTGAACTTCAGGTTTTAACTTCTTTAATAATCATTTGTGATTATCTGAAACAATATGAACCACCTGCTGCTAGAATTTCTCATCAGGGATTTATTTTTTGTTAATTCATTCTCATCATCATGGCAAATCCCAAGATAACATGGCCTCCTTACAGACTGAGTGACTCTTGGATTGATCTCCAGCGAGATCTTTAAGCTGGTCTGGTTGGATAGTCAGTTTCTGTCAATCACTGGCAATCTTATTGTGCCACTGAAGGTCTCTAATCTAGAAGGCTGTTTTCAGATTTCCCCCACCCTTTCAATCTATTGACGCTCCCTCCACATTTTGCCCCTCCCTCCATTACCAGCAATCAAAACCCGTCCAGTAGGTTTTCCAGGAATACACCTGCTGGTGAAAGTTTTTCCTTCACTATAGTAAAGAAAGGCAGGCCCTGCACAAAAGAGAAGGAATTGCCAGAATCTACTGGGAATTAAATGAGCTTCTATGTTACAGTAAATGACAAGGAAGAAATGTCTTTTCACTGATACTAGTAACTTACCATGTTACACACAAACCCCCCTAACTCTGGGCCTCATTCAAAGCCCACTGAAGTCAATGAAGAGAGTCTCATTGAACATAACGGCCATACTGCGTCAGATCAAAGGACATCTAGCCCAGTGTCCTGCCTTCTGACAGTGGCCAATGCCAGGCGCCCCAGAGGGAATGAACAGAACAGGTAATCATCAAGTGATCCATCCCGTTGCCCATTCCCTGCTTCTGGCAAACAGAGGCTAGGGACACCATCCCTGACCATCCTAGCTAATAGCCATTGATGGACCTATCCTCCATGAACTTACCTAGTTCTTTTTTGAACCCTGTTGTAGTCTTGGCCTTTCAAAATCCTCTGGAAAGGAGTTCCACGTGTTGTGTGAATAGAGACTTCCTTTTGTTTTATGTCTGCTGTTTACTAATTTCATTTGATGACCCCTAGTTCTTGTGTTATGAGAAGGAGTAAATAACACTTCCTTATTTACTTTCTTCACACCAGTCATGATTATAGACTTCTAATCATAGCCCCCTTAGTTGTCTTTTACAAGCTGAAAAGTCCCAGTTTTATTAATCTCCCCTCATATGGAAGCCATTCCACACCCCATATCATTATTGTTGCCCTTTTCTGAACCTTTTCCAAATCCAATATATCTTTTTTGACCACATCTGCATGGAGTATTCAAGATGTGGGTTTAACATGAATTTATATAACCGCTATATGATATTTTCTGTTATTGACTTCAAAGGGGTGTAAAACATGCCCCTAGAGCAGTGGTCCCCAACTTTTCTGGCTGGCAGGCGCCAGCTGAAGGAACACTGCGGTGGTGGAGCACCCGCTAAAATGCCGCCAAATTTCAGCGGCATTTCAGCGGAGACGCCTCTCGATGATGTCGCTTGCCATCAACAAGCAACATCAACGAGAGGCGTCCCCGCTGAAATTCGGGGGCAACGCCTCTCGATGACATCACTTGTCAACAGCAAGCACGTCATCGAGAGGTGTCCCCGCCGAAATGCCGCTGTGGCATTTTGGTGGGTGCTCTCCTAGGGGCCAGGATGGGGGTGCATTAAGATGCCCTCGCGGGCACCACGTTGGGGACTCCTGCCCTAGAGAGAGGCTATTTTAAGAAGGTTGGGGGTGGGGGGCAATGATTAGTCTGGGCATGTGTGGAGCAGAAAACAGTAATGGATGGAGAAATAGGCATGATTCTAGAATGGTCCCTTTATAGTGGCCACTGAGGTATATCTACCCAGCAAGCAGCAGCAAGTCTCAGAGCCTGGGTTGACAGAAAATAGCTGCCCAGACATTGTGGCTTAGGCAGAAGCTCTGATTCTCAAGCCTATGGAGGAAGGGGGGCTCTACTCCGAGCTGCCATTTGTTGCTCAAACCTGTCGATCCAGGCTCCAAGCCTCACTGCTGTGGGCTTAGTAAATGTACCCTGACTTAGCTACGTGGCACTGATGAATCAGGCACATGACATTTACTTCTAACTTAATTTTAAAAAACAAACCTCACAGTGAATGGCTGAATATCATCACTGTTGATGCAGGAAAGACCCTTGGATGTTATCTGCTCCAGCTCCCAGTATCTACTGCCTGTTATGCTATTAGCTGCCTCCTTTTGACCTTCTCCATTCCATCCTCCTATCTCCCCTCCACACACACTGTGTTTGCTACTCTCACAAGCTCTTTCTAAGCAGATGTTCTGCTCTCTAATGTTGTTACTGTTTACAGGATGTGATAGCCGTTTATGATTTAACGGCTTGGAAGCTTTACCTTGGACATTTTCCATTTAACTCTCCAAGCACTGAGAAGAATTGTACTAACTAAATCATAGCCCCTCAGTTCCACAATCCTCAACTGCTAATGCTTGATTTACCCTTCCTGCAAGTGACCCAGCTCCACTAAGCCCCCCTATCCATCCGCAAACCTCCTAGAAAGTTCTCCAACCAGATATACGTTGTTTCCTCATTTTCTTCAGCACCCGTCCTTTTGTTGCCCAACCACTTCCTAGCAGCCAGCTTTGGTCTGACTGGCCTTTGCCCTCCAGTGCCCAGATTTCACTCTTAGATTCTCTGGCACTGGGAAGAGTTGACCATCTATTTACATTTCCCCGGCTGTTTACACTCACTGATGTATCTTGTCTTAAATTAAATTTTAAACTCTTTGGGACAGGGGCTTTCCTTTTAACTCTGTTTGTACAGAGCATATCACAATAGGGTTTTATCTTGCTCCTGCAATATTAACTAATAAATACACAAGAGTGGACAAAAAAGCAAAAGAACACGATATAAAACAATACTGAAAATGCAATGACATTATAAATTGCTGAGGTGCTCTCACCTGGAATACTGCAGGTTAGAGACTGCATTAGCATGACTCTCACTGACAGCTTGTATAACCATCCCCAGAGGGGACAGAAGCAAGTGAGACCCCTGTCTCCTCCATAAAACAGGAATGCAACATCTCCTTATCATGCACCTGTTGTCGGAAAGACACAGGTCGATATCTGAGAGGGTCAAATGTTTTTGTGTAAAAAGTTTTCTGATGAAAAATATCTTTTTTGAACATGAACATCTGCATTTAAAAAATTGAATCCTTTCATTTTTTTCTGATTTCTCACTGAACTCAAAACTTTTTCTCATTTTTCTTCTCCCTTCCCCCTTTCTTACCCCTTCCATCCCCCTCTCGTCCACTGAAGAAAATCATGGAAGTGTAGGACTGGAAGGGACCTTGAGAGATCATCTAGTCCAGTCCTCTGCCCTCAAGGAAGGACTAAGTAATAACTAGACCATTCCTGACAGTTGATTGTCTAACCTGATCTTAAAAACCTCCAGTGACAGATTCCACAAACTCCCTAGGCACTTTTTTCCAGTGTTTAACAACCCTGATGGTTAGGAAGTTTCTTCCTAATATTCAACCTAAACCACCCTTGCTACAACTTAAGCTCATTGCTTCTTGTCCTATTCTCAGAGGTTAAAGAGAACAATTGTTTACCGTCCTCGTAACGTTTGATGTACTTGAAAACTGTTATCATATCCCCCCTCAGTCTTCTCTTCTCCAAACTAAACAAACATATTTTTTTCAATTTTCCCTCATAGGTCATGTTTTCTAGACCTTTAATCATTTCTGTTTCTCTTCTCTGGACTTTGTCCACATCTTTCCTGAAATGTGGAGCCTAGAACTGGACACAAAACTCAAGTTGAGGCTTTATCAGCGTGGAGTGGAAGAATTACTTCTTAAGTCTTGCTTACAACACTCCTGCTAATACCTCCCAGAAGGATTTCTGTTTGTTTGTAACAGTCTGACACTGATTCATATTTAGCTTGTGATCCACTAGAACCCCCAGATCCCTTTCTGCAGTACTCCATCCTAGGCAGTTATTTCCCATTTCGTATGTGTGCGCAACTGACTGTTCCTTCCTAAGTGAAATACTTTACATTTGTTATTGATTTCATTCTGTTTATTTCAGATCATTTCTTTAATTGTCCAGATCATTTTGAATTTTAATCGTATCCTCCAAAGCATTTGCAACCCCTCCCAGCTTGGTATCATCTGCAAACCTTGTAAATATACTCTCTATGCCGGAGTGGGCAAATTATGGCTAGTTGGCCACATTCAGCCTGCCAGCCAATGTTATCTGGCTCTTGAGTTCCCACTGGGGAGTGGGGTCTGAGCTTTCCCTGCTCCTGCAATCCAGCCGGGGAGTGGGGTCAGGGGCCACTTTGCACATGTGTGCCATGGACCCCGGAAGCAGCAGCATGTCTCCCTTCCTGCTCCTACATGTAGGAGCAGCCAGGGGGCTATTCATGTTGCCCCCACCTCAAGAACCACCCTCAGAGCTCCCATTGGTTGGAAACTGCAGCCAATGGGAGCTGCAGGGGCAGTGTCTGTGGACAGGGCAGCGCGCAGGGCTGCCGGGCCATGTCTCTGTGTAGGAGACGGAGGGCAGACATGATGCTGTTTATAGGAGCTGCTTAAGGTAAATGCCGCCCAGGGCCTGCACCCCTGGGCCCCTCTCGCACCCCAACCCCCTGCCCCAGCCCTGATCTCCCTCTCGCCCTCCGAACCCCTTGACTGCAGCTCAGAGCACCCTCCTACACCCCAAACCCCTCATCCCCAGCCCCACCCCAGAGCCCACACCTCCAGCTGGAACCCTCACCCAACCCCCTGCCCCAGCCCAGAGACCCCTCCTGCACCCTGAAGTTATCATTTCTGGCTGCACCCCCAGCCAGAGCCCTCCCCCTCCTGCATCCCAACACCAATTTCATAAGCATACATGGTCTCCCATAGAATTTCCATACATAGATGTGGCCCTTAGGCCAAAAATTTTGCTCACCCTTGCTCTATGCCATTATTTAAATCATTGATGAAGATATAAAATAGAACTGGACCCAGGTCTGATCCCTGCAGGATCCCACTCAATACACCCGTCCAGCTTGACTGTGAACCACTGATGATTACTCTCTGGGAACGGTTCTCCAACGAGTTATTTACTTACCTTATAGTAGCGCTAGCTAGGCTATATTTCCCTAGTTTGTTTATGAGTAAGTCATAGAAGACAGTATGAAAAGCACTGGTGGGCAACCTGCGGCTTGCACACAGCCTGTCAGGATAATCCTGGCACGCCACTAGACAGTTTGTTTTCATTTGCATGGCCGCCTGCAGCTCCCAGTGGTTGCTGTTTGTGGTTCCTGGACAATGGCAGCTGCGGGAAGCGGCATGGGCCACAGTGACGTACTGGCCACTGCTTCCCGCAGCTCCCATTGGCCATGAATGGCAAACTGTGGCCACTGAGAGCTGCGGGCAGCCCTGCAAATATAAACAAACTGTCAGGTTGCCCATAGTGATCAAAAGCACTATACTAAAGTCAAGATATACCCCGTCTACCACTTCCACAAGGCTTGCTACCCTGTCAAAGAAAGCTAGCAGGTTCCTTTGACATAATTTGTTGTTGACAATTCCGTGCTGACTGTTACTTGTCACCTGATTATCTTCTAGGTGTTTACAAATTGATTGCTTGATTACTTGCTCCATTATCTTTCTGGCTACTGAAGTTCAGCTGACTAGTCTAATTCCTTGGGCTGTCCGTATTCTCTTTTCTATAGATTGGCACTATATTTGCCATCTTCCAATCCTCTGGAATTTCTACAATTTTCCATGTTCATTATTTTAGATGTCCAATCACTAACCTTTCTGGTGAAAACTGAATCAAATACGGTATTTAGCTTTTCTGCCATTTCCACATTTTCTTTTACTGTCTTTCCCCACTCACTAAGTAACGGGCTACCTTATACTGGGTATTCCTCTTGCTTCAAATGTATTTATAGAATGTTTTCCTGTTACCTTTGTCTCTAGTTTATTTAATCTTGTTTTTTTGCTCTGGCCTTTCTAAATTTGTCCCTACATGCTTGTGGGGTTTTTTTATATTCATCCTTCGTAATTTGATCTAGTTTCCATTTTTGTAGGACTCCTTTTTGATTTTCAGATCATTGAAGATCTCCTGATTAAGACAGAGTGGTCTCTTGCCATATTTCCTATTTTTCCTATGCAGTAGGATAGTTTGCTCTTGGACCCCTAATAATGGATATCTGAAAAACTGCCAACTCTCTCAAGCTGTTTTTCACCTCAGACTTGCTTTCCAAGGGATCTTACCTACCAACTCCTTGAATTTGCTAAAATCTATCTTCTTGAAATCCATTATCTTTATTCTGCTGTTTTCTCTCTTACTTTTCCTTGGAATAAGAAACTCTATCATTTCACAATCACATTCACCCAAGCTGCCTTCCACTTGGAAATTCTCAACTAGTTCCTTCCTATTTGTCAGAAATCAAATATAGAACCACCTCTCCCGTAGTTGCTTTCTCCGCCTTCTGAAATAAGAGAATCTCCTATGGATTCCAAGAACTTGTTGGATAATCAGTGCCCTTCTGTACTATCTTCCCAACAGATGTTTGGGTAGCTGACATCCACTATCACCACCAAGTCCTGTGCTTTGGATGATTTTGTTAGTTGTTTTAAAAAAAAACCTAATCCATCTCTAGAGGAGAAAAGGAAAGATACCGAGGGGAGGGGATGCAAATTCCAAACATTTCATTTCAGTTTGCATCACATTTTTAAATAAGCCTTTTGATAGAAAAATTGAAACATTTTGAGAGAGTTTTTTAACAAAGTAAAACCAGTTTTGTTTCCTTTGAAAATATTCACTGAAACGAATTGCCTCCCCACCCCAACCAGCTCTACTATTGAACTTTAGTTCCATTATAATACATTTCTCTCCTAAACTGCGCAGCCCTGAGTCTGCTCAGTATTCACACTTCAAACACAGCCTAAAATTTGTGAAATGCCCCCAGGCTTACATCTGAGTGGTGCAGACTCCTTCTCTGCTTATGCTTAAATTAAGGTGATCTATTATGTACTCGGACTACAATCTAAATAATTTTTCCCAGCTATTGAGGAGCAATAGATCTGCGTGTAATGCACATGCTTTGATAATGTCTTCAAAAGTGCAGAGTGTTATTGTTAAAGCATTTATTTTGCATTATTTAGAAAGCGAAAATAAATTTTACAGAAACTATACAATACAGCTTTGCTACAGCACAAAGTAGAAGAACAGTAAAGCTAGTAAGAATTTTATGTTACAAAGGAAAAGCAGAAATAGTTCCACTTACCAGCAGTTGCCAGTGGGAGCTCATCCAGATCTCTTTACATCAGGAGACAACAGCATCTGAAAACTGCAAAGGAGACTGACCATGTGACTTTTTTCCCCTGTCACTCCTCTCTCTAACAGTCATGTTTGCCTGATTGGTTATTTTGAACAACTTGAATAAATACAAGCCATAGCAAGGCAGATTCCTGATCCCCACAGTCAGTGTTTGTAACAGGAAAGCAAAATATATGAGCATTCAGTTCAAGAAAACTGACTCAACACTCCTTTGTGCATTAACTGCCAGACATTGTGTGACAAATTTAAGCAAAGTATCCAATACATTAATTTGCATATTACAAATTTGTACAAATTACTCTAAACGTCATTTTTAAAGTTTTATGGATAGAAATGGAGGTTAATGGAATGGGACAAAGGACACAAAAGTGTAGTTCTGGGTAGAGGCAAGGTGTGTGAGGGTCACGTACCCTTCCCCCAGTTTTATGCCTTCCATTTAGCAACAGCTTCAGAGGTTTTCGAGCTGGGGTGCACCTCCCTCAAAGAGCTTGGAGGAATGTTGGGGGGTTTTTTGGGTGTGGGGGGAGAAGAGCAGTGATGCCGCTCAGCTCAGGTCAGTTCCACATGGTGGGGCTCTGGGAGGGAGCACCACCTCCATCCCCAACTCATGTCAGCAGGCTATCCAGCCTGTCTGGGTTAGGGGGAACTTTCTGAGCTGAGCCTCTCTGCTGCCCCCCCACACACACACACCTTGGAGTTACAGTTTTTGGTTGAGTCAGGGGGTGGAGGTGGCACTCTCTCCCCAAGCCCCGCGGCATTGCCGCTCCCCCACCCCCAAACATGCTTCTGTGCCCCTCTTGAGGGCACACCCCACAGTTTGAAAACCTCTGTTCTAGATTCAGAGGCAATGCCTGGGGTCATCATGTCCCCCACCCACACCTTTAAATCTTGCCTCCCCCCGCAACTACGAACAGTTACACATTGCCTCTGGGTCTAGGCAGTAGGTCAAGCTGATAATAGAGATTGCCTGTGCAGGGACACCAAGCAGAGACCCATGCATGATACCCACTGCTCCAAGACCCATGCTCCACAGAGGAATTCTGTCTGGATGCAGGAACAACCAATGCAATGAATACAGGCAGAGGGAGCCTTGCAATGAATGAGTTTCCTCTTCCTAGCCTCTTACACAGTTTGGCCAATGCCAGGAAGAGATTTACACAGATTGCTTGGTACATTGTGGAGTGAACAAAAGGAAAAGAGTGTGGGAGGAGTGCAGTGAGAACTTCAACAAGAGGTTCTAGAGGAACTGAAGTAGGGGCTGCAACCTGCTATGCACCAAGAACTTCATCCTGTAGATAGAGGACAGGTCCCAGAAACTTCCAGTCTTGCCAACCTTGTGCAATGGCTGGAATGGAAACAAAGATTTTCTTAGGCATTGTGAGAGGGCTTGACTCACCACTGTGGCACCTCCTGCTGGCTGTCCTGGGGATTAGCTCTGTATGCCGGTGCAATCTCCTCTGGTCTTGCCACTGTCATTTATGCTCCAGGGACCCACGTTACTCCCAGGACCGCAGCATCCTCTTCATTACACAGCCCACCAGCTGTGCCACACTCCATGTTCCCCCTTCTAGGGGACAGTACCGCCATCCTTAACTGCAGCCACATCCTCAGCAGCAAGTAGGAGCAGGGGCGGGGGGGAACCTGGGCCCTGCCCACTCCTCTGGGTCTCAGCCACTCTAGATGGCCACCACTTGCTGCATCCCCTCCGACTCCTCTGAAGACCTCCCTGAGCTACTTCCCCACAGCCCCAGCACCCTACTTGCTCTTGGGCCTCAGGCTGCAGATCCCTGCAGCCCACCAGGAGCTGCCTTTAGCTCCCTGGGTCTCTGCCTGCAGCACTGTTAAGTCCCAGCTGCTTACTGCCCTATACCTGCAAGGCAGCCAGTCCTCCTCCCTCTTCAAGCTCCAGGGAGTGATTGAAGCTGTTCTGTACTGCAGCTCTTCTTATATGGGCCTGCCCATCCCTGATTGGCTGCTCCTATAAGCCCTTCTGTGATTGGCTGCCTCCTGCGCAGCCTCCCTATGGCTCTATTAACCCCTTATGAGCCAGTGTGGGGCATCATCAGAGGCATCTACACAGCTGAGCAAAGAGGTAGGAAACAGGCAAATACGTTCACTCATCTATGACATGGGAAGCGAAATGCAGCATGTTCTAGCTCCTTCTCTTTCACCAACATTGACAACGAGAAGGATTAGGATGAAGTTCTCCAGTATGACTACTACAGCATGAGTGGTAGCATTAGTATAGTTCAAATTTCAAAATAGTTTTGTTACAATACCATTTTTTCACTCTTCTTTTCCTAGCACTGTTGTCCTACCCTCTGTTTTACAGAGAAACTTCCAGTCAAACAAGGGTAAATGAGCTGGCAGAACTGTATCTTCACATCATGGAAACCCACTCTTTTACTGGCTGGTGTTACCAGCTTTGCCTGTTACTTTGGGGTATGCTAATTTATTAGGGTTACTCTTCTGAGTGGGAGGGGTGGCATTTCTGTAATTCCATCAATGTACTAGCAGCAAAGAGTCCTGTGGCACCTTATAGACTAACAGATGTATTGGAGATGTATTTATCCTTTTCCGTAGGGACTGTCCCCTTTGGCCGATGTACATAGCAGAGGGGCATTGCTGGCATATGATGGCATATATTACATTGATGGACATGCAGGTGAATGAACCGGTGATGGTGTGGCTGATCTAGTTAGGTCCTGGGATGGTGTCGCTGGTGTAGATATGTAGGCAGAGTTGGCATCGAGGTTTGTTGCATGGATTGGTTCCTGAGTTAGTGCAGTGTGCAGTTACTGGTGAGAATATGCTTCAGGTTGTCAGGTTGTCTGTGGGCAAGGACTGGCCTGCCACCCAAGGCCTGTGAAAAGGAGGGATCATTGTCCAGGATGGGTTGTAGATCCCTGATGATGCGTTGGAGGGGTTTTAGCTGGGGACTGTATGTAATGGCCAGTGGAGTCCTGTTGGTTTCTTTCTTGGGTTTGTCTTGCAGTAGGAGGCTTCTGGGTACACGTCTGGCTCTGTTGATCTGTTTCCTTATTTCCTCGTGTGGGTATTGTAGTTTTGAGAATGCTTGGTGAAGGTTTTGTAGGTGTTGGTCTCTGTCTGAGGGGTTGGAGCAAATGTGGTTGTACCTCAGTGCTTGGCTGCAGACAATGGATCGTGTGGTGTGCCCGGGATGGAAGCCGGAGGCATGAAGGTAGGCATAGCGGTCAGTAGGTTTTCCGTATAGGGTGAGAGAGAGAAGAAACCAGCTTAATCATTAAAGTTATTTCTTGCTAGGTAATAACCATACAAGGAGAGCCAAAGAAAAAAACAGTTATAATATTAAATCTAACCTAAATTTGATTATAAAAGTCAGGTTTAAAAAACTATAACTGACCACACAAATCAGAGTCAAAAGGCTATACCAAGAGAGAGAGAGAGCTGGGTTCTCACCACTCCGTGAAGCTTGAATCAATCAGGGGTCCCAAGTGGTGGTGGTAGCTGAGGGTCCAGAGTGGCAGAGTTTAATGCAGAATTTAATGCAGAGTGGCAGAGTTTAATGTCCAGAGACAGGCAGAGCCCCCAGCACAATCAATCAGGAGAAGATGAAGTCCCAGTGGAACTGCTGATCAGAACACTTACTTGAGTGTGGGTAGGGGTTTTTGTAAAGAAACAATAATAGTTCAAGGGAGAACACCAGACTTGTTTATGTGTAAACTGATGGCTCAAGGTTGTATACCAAAGTTGTTTTGTTCAGGCTAGACAATGGGAGCTGGTCATTCCTGGCTGTGGATGGTGTTCCTTCCAGGGAGCTCACAATGCAATTAGGGAGCTTCAATATTTTGGATACCAATAAAGGATTGATTACTATAATTGGCCTGATAACTACTGAGCAGGGTGCGTGCAGGCCTGGGTTCATTAACATCTGGAGCAGTGATCCCCCATCATGCAGTGCTTCCTGCTTTTCTGGTCCCAGAGTTCCATGCGGTTCTTGCCTTGGAATCTTTGTTCTCCATTCTGTATGCTAATGACAATGCCTCCTTGTCCCATCTTTGATGCAAATAAGGCTAGGGGAGTTTCCTTAATCCTGTCACCCTTGTCTCAGGGGTCTAGGGTGTCTCCCACTGTCTTTTCATTGCTTTTTGTAAGCCATTCTTCTGCTTGGTTTTGGTTCAAGCAGAGGCTGCAGAGGGCTGGGCGGAGGGGGGAGGTATTTTGTGAGTCATACAAGCTGGTTACTGTGCCCTGGTTCCCCAAGAACACAGAGCTGTTAGGTAACACTGGATTTTGTAAAGGTTCAATAGTTGCATAAACTGCAAAAGATTCATATTAGATCTTCCATGGCAAAAGTCATTCCACTACACCTGGGATGCCAAACATATGACCCCCAGGCCAGATCAGGGCATTGTGATGTATTTAGGTGACTAATATGACATATTTAGGTCGTGAAGAACCTAAGTTTTCATTTAAAAAATAAAAGTAAGTGTCTAGCCCTCCTGGTTGCATACAGAACCTTCCAAATGTGACCTGAGCATAAAGTGATGGCATGTCTGCCTGGGTCTGCAGACAGTCTGAAACAATGACTCAGAGGAGTTTATCCCTTGATCGCATTGCAAGCCTCTCTCTTACGTCAGGGTGTAATTCCCTGGGGACAAAGGGGAATATAAAGTCCTGAATTTGTATCCTGGCCCTTGAACCAAAAATAAACATGGAATCCAGCCCTCTTCCTAGTGAATTTAACATTGCTGCATTAAACTCTGAAAGGGCTACCATAACAGCATTTTTGGACCATAGGAGAGTGGCTGGTCTGCATTTATATTATGTGACTCTAAAAAATTCTGAGAAAAAATAAACTTGGTAGTTAGCCAAGTCTGAAGTTGAGATGGGTCAGGGGGTGAGAGGGAAGAGAGAGAGAGAGAGACAACCTCAAACCACTGAAATGTGTGGGTTTGAAAATCCAGATCTCTATTTTGTGGCTTGACCCCATTTCTGCTGTACACAAAAAGCAATTTTTCTTTGCAAAAATATATGTGCTATGGGTCTTTTCAACTTTTATCCTACTTTCCTGAATAAAACAACATGGCTATAGGAAAAGAAACTGATGAAAAAGATTCTCTCGTGCCTTGCAGCAGCATTCATTGTCCCACAGAGGGAGCTCTTAACCAAGTTACAAATTGAATCTTGCCCCAGGTATTTTATTTCACAGCTATAGATAACTTTAGTGAGGTCAGGGGCAGCTCCAGGCCCCAGCATGCCAAGCGCGTGCCTGGGGCGGCAAGCCACCGGGGGGGGGGGGGGGACAGGCAGGTTGCCTTCGGTGGTTTGCCTGTGGAAGGTCCTCTGGTCCCGCAGCTTTGGCGGACCTCCTGCAGGTGTGCTGCCGAATCCGCAGGACCGGGGACCTCCCGCAGGCAAGCCGCCCAAGGCAGCCTGCCTGCCGTGCTTGGGGTGGCAAAATACCTGGAGCCACCCCTGTGCCAAAGTAACCATTTTGGGCTGCTGTGGGCTCATGCTAGGCAGGGTGGGTGTGCCTATGCAAACAAGATCAGTCCCTCAAGTTCTTTTCCACACTAGCCACAATTCACCACCAGATGTCAGGGCAGGGCTCAGCCTGACTCTGCTTACACTATTCTTAGCAAACAGAAGTCTAAAGTGATCATTGGTTAACTTACATTTCAGTTGCACAGTAATCAAATACAATGCAACTGTGTAGAACAGAGCCTTAAACACATACATACAATTCCCTTCTCATGTGCTGCAACAACATCAATTACTACCATTTAGGGTTGCCAACTTTCTACTTGCATAGAACCAAACATCGCTGCCTTGCCCTGCTCTGTCCCTCCACCAAGGCCCCTTCCCTGCCCTGCCCCTTTTCTGAGGCTCCCCTCTGCTCACTCCATCCCCCCTCCCTCTGTCAATTGCTCTTCCCACCCTCACTCACTCGCTCATTTTTACTGGGTTGGTTGAGGAAATTGGGTTGTGGGAAGGGGTGAGGGGTGCGGGGTCTGGGATAGGGCCAGAAATGAGGGGTTCAGGCTGTGGGAGAAGGCTCTAACCTGAGGCAATGGGTTGGAATACAAGAGGGAGTGAAGGCTCTGGCTGGGGATGCAGACTCTGGGGTGAGGTTAGGGATGAGGGGTTTGGGCTGCAGGAGGGGGCGTCAGGCTGGGAGGTGGCACCAGGGTTCAAAGTATGGGAGGGGGCTCTGGGCTGAGGCAAGGGGTTGAGATGTGTGAGGGGGTACAGGCTGTGGGATGGGGGTATGGGTTCTGGGGTGGGGCTATATATGAGGGGTTCTGGATGCAGAAGGGAGCTCCGGGCTGGGGTACAGGGTTAAGGTGCAGGAAGGGGGATGAGAGTGCTGGCTGGAGGTGCGGGCTCTTGTGTGGGGCTGAGGATGAGGGGTTTGAGGTGTAGGAGGCTGCTCTGGACTGGGATCGAGGGGTTCAGAGGAGAGGAGGGGGATCAGAGCTGAGGCAGGGGGTTGCGGCATGGGAGGGGGTGAGGGGTGCAGGCTCCAGATGGCGCTTACCTCAAGCAACTCCCGGAAGCACTGATATGTCCTCTCTCTGGCGCTTATGAGGAGGTGTGGCCAGGGACCTCTTTGCACTGCCCTGTCTGCAGGTGCTGCCCCTGCAGCTGTAATTGGCTGGGAACCGCAGAGCCGATGCTTAGAACGGGGGCAGCATGTGGAGCCTCCAGGCTGCTTCAATGTGTAGGAACCAGAGGAGGGACATGTCACTGCTTCTGGGAGCTGCGCAGTGCCATGGCAGGCAGGGAGCCTGCCTTAGCTCTGTTGTGCTGCTGACCGGACTCCTAATTGCCTGGTCAGTGGTGCTGACCGAAGCCGCCAGGGTCCCTTTTTTACCGGGCATTCTGATCGAAATCCGGACACCTGGCAACTCTACTACCATTGCACAACACAACTTTTCGGTGATCTAGTTCAATACATAGTTCATAGACAGCTGCAGCGACACAGCAGCCAGCAAACAGAGCTGTAAACAGGGGAGTTTCAGTGGGAGTTCTGAAGGAGGAGCACGTTTTTGTATTTTGTAGTTTGTATGTGTGGAGGCTGGTAGTGGCAGTGTGCTGGGAGAGAAGCTGAGCCCTGATTAGAGGGCGGGGCTTCTCTGCTTAGGGGTCCTATAAAGGTAGCCAGCCAGCCAGTCAGGCAGCGGCATAGACAGCTGCAGCGGCACAGCAGCCAGCAAACAGAGGCGTTTCAGTGGGAGTTTACAGGGGGAGTTTGTGGGGGAGACTTAGAGACCTAGGCAGAGGAACTGACAGGCTAGCAAAGGGAGTCGGTGGTGGTCTGCTGGTGTTCTGGTGCTTGTTGGGGATTTGTTTTGGTTTGTGTTTCCTGGACTGACAGGTTTTAGGTGGGAAGGCTATGACCGATAGAGAGGCAGCAGTGAAAGACACAATGAGGATGACTGGATGTGGAAGCTGCGGCATATACATGATCCTGGAGGGAATACCTGAAAAGAGTTTCGTCTGCATGAGGTGCCGACTGATAGAGCTGATGGAAGAAAAGATCCGAGGACTGGAGATGCAGGTGGAAACTCTGGTTGAGTTTAGAAGGGGGTTCGAATAGATGATGGAGCAAAGACATGAGGAGGCTGAAGGGATAAGCTCAGACTTGCAGATGGAAGCAGGACCAATGAATTCTGAAGAGAGACTGCTGGGTGAGGAAAGTGGACGGTGGAAGCATGTGACTAAGAGAACCAGGCAGAGGAAAAGACGGGCTAGTGAAGGAAAATTAGAGCTCAGGAACAGGTTTGCAGAGTTGGAAAATGAAGAAGGGGCACAGCAGGTGGTCGCTGAAGGTGAGAGGGCAAGGAAAAAGAGAAGAACAGCTAGTCCTACAGGAAGAGGGGAAGAGTCAATGGAGACAACACCAAATATGAGCCCCAGGAGGATACAGGATGGGTTGCAGAGGATTGCAAGGGTGAATAGGAATCGAGAGAACTTGCAGCCAGTAGGAGCAGGGGATAGACCGGAGAATCACACTGTCACCAGGAAAAGGCAGGTCTACGTGACTAGGGACTCCTTACTGAGAAGAATAGACAGATCTGTAACTAGAGCTGATCCAGAGAACAGAAGGGTGTGCTGTCTGCCGAGTGCTAAGATACGGGATGTGGACCTGAGGCTGAAAAGGATCCTAACGGGAGTGGGAAAGAATCCATTGATATTCCTTCATGTGGGTATGAATGATACGGCTAGATTCTTGCTGGAACGTATCAAGAGAAATTATGCCAGACTGGGGAAGATGCTTAAAGAAATCAAGGGTCAGGTGATCTTCAGTGGGATTTTGCCTGTTCCTAGAGAAGGGCAACAAAGGTGTGACAAGATTATGGCGATCAACAGATGGCTCAGGCAGTGGTGCTATAGGGAGGGCTTTGGAATGTACAGCCTCTGGGAAGCATTCATGGACAGAGGACTGTTCTCTCAGGATGGACTTCACCTGAGTAAGGAGGGAAATAGACTTTTAGGATGGAGGCTGGCACAACTGATTAAGAGAGCTTTAAACAAGGAATTTGGGGGAGATAGTTCGGAGATGTCCAGGTAATCTCCAAGCCGGAATTTAACATTGAGAGGGAAGAAAACAAACAGAGGATACAGCTGTGGGCAGAAGAATGGACATAAGGAGGAAGGGTAGTGTAGATACCAGTCTAATAGGTGATACTGGTGGTAGAATGTCTGTGCCTAACCGGGTAAAGAATGTCAGTGAAGCCAAATGGCAAAATTAAGATGTCTGTACACTAATGCGAAGAGCCTAGGTAACAAAATGGAGGAACTAGAGCTACTGGTGCAGGAAGTGAAGCCGGATATTATAGGGATAACAGAAATGTGGTGGAATAGTAGTCATGACTGGAGTACAGGTATTGAAGGCTATATACTGTTTAGGAAAAACAGAAATAAAGGCAAAGGTGGTGGAGTAGCATTGTATGTCAATGATAAGGTTAACTGTAAAGAAATAAGAAGTGATGGAATGGATAAGACAGAGTCTGTCTGGGCAAAAATCACACTGGGAAAGAAAGCTACTAGAGCCTCCCCTGAGATAGTGCTTGGGGTGTGCTACAGACCACCAGGATCTGATTTGGATGGATAGAGACCTCTTTAATGTTTTTAATGAAGTAAACACTAATGGGAATTGTGTGATCATGGGAGACTTTAACTTCCCAGATATAGACTGGAGGACAAGTGCTAGTAACAATAATAGGGCTCAGATTTTTCTGGCTGTGATAGCTGATGGATTTCTTCATCAAGTAGTTGAAGAACCAACAAGAGGGGATGCCATTTTAGATTTGGTTTTGGTGAGTAGTGAGGACCTCATAGAAGAAATGGTTGCAGGGGACAACCTTGGTTCGAGTGATCATGAGCTAATTTAGTTCAAACTAGATGGAAGGATAAACAAAAATAGATCTGGGACTATGATTTTTTATTTCAAAAGGGCTAACTTTAAAGAATTAAGGAAATTAGTTAGGGAAGTGGATTGGACTGAAGAACTTGTGAATCTAAAGATGGAGGAGGCCTGGAATTACTTCAAGTCAAAGCTGCAGAAACTATCAGAAGCCTGCATCTCAAGAAAGGGGGAAAAAATCATAGACAGGAGTTGTAGACCAAGCTGGATGAGCAAGCATCTCAGAGAGGTGATTAAGAAAAAGCAGAAAGACTACAAGGAGTGGAAGATGGGCGGGATTAGCAAGGAAAGCTATCTTATTGAGGTCAGAACATGTAGGGATGAAGTGAGAAATGCTAAAAGCCATGTAGAGTTGGACCTTGCAAAGGGAATTAAAACCAATAGTAAAAGGTTCTATAGCCATATAAATGAGAAGAAAACAAAGAAAGAAGAAGTGGGACCACTAAACACTGAGGATGGGATGGATGTTAAGGATAATCTAGGCATGGCCCAATATCTAAATAAATACTTTGCCTCAGTCTTTCATAAGGCTAATGAGGAGCTTAGGGATATTGGTAGGATGACAAATGGGAATGAGGATATGGAGGTAGATATTACCACATCTGAGGTAGAAGCCAAATTCGAACAGCTTAGTGGGACAAAATCGGAGGGCCCAGATAATCTTCATCCAAGAATATTAAAGGAACTGGCATATGAAATTGCAAGACCGTTAGCAAGAATTTTTAATGAATCAGTAAACTCAGGGGTTGTACCGTACAACTGGAGAATTGCTAACATAGTTCCTATTTTTAAGGAAGGGAAAAAAGGTGATCTGAGTTACTATAGGCCTGTTAGTTTGACATCTGTAGTATGTAAGGTCTTGGAAAAAATTTTGAAAGAGGAAGTCGTTAAGGACATTGAGGTCAGTCGTAATTGGGACAAAATACAACATGGTTTTACGAAAGGTAGATTGTGCCAAACCAACCTAATCTCCTTCTTTGAGAAGGTAACAGATTTTTTAGACAAAGGAAATGCAGTGGATCTAATTTACATCGATTTCAGTAAGGCATTTGACACAGTTCCACATGGGGAATTTTTAGTTAAATTGGAAAAGATGGAGATCAATATGAAAATTGAAAAGGTGGATAAGGAACTGGTTAAAGGGAGACTACAGCGTGTCATACTGAAAGGTGAACTGTCAGGCTGGAAGGAGGTTACTAGTGGAGTTCATCAGGGATCAGTTTTGGGGTTAATCTTATTTAATCTTTTTATTACTGATCTTGGCACAAGAAGTGGGAATGTGATAATAAAGTTTGCGGATGAAACAAAGCTGGGAGGTGTTGCTAACACAGAGAAGGACCAGGATATCATACAGGAAGATCTGGATGTCCTTGTAAACTGGAGTAATAGTATGAAATTTAATAGTGAAAAGTGCAAGATCATGCATTTAGGGATTAATAACAAGAATTTTAGTTATAAATTTGGGATACATCAGTTGGAAGTAACAGAGGAGGAGAAGGACCTTGGAGTATTGGTTGATCACAGGATAACTATGAGCCGCCAATGTGATATGGCCATTAAAAAAGATAATGCAGTTTTAGGATGCATCAGGCGAGGTATTTCCAGCAAAGATAAGGAGGTGTTAGTACCATTATATAAGGCACTGGTGAGATCTCATCTGGAATACTGTGTGCAGTTCTGGTCTCCCATGTTTAAGAAGGATGAAGTCAAACTGGAACAGGTTCAGAGACGGGCTACTAGGATGATCCAAGGAATGGAAAACCTGTCTTATGAAAGGAGACTGAAAGAGCTTGTCTTGTTTACCCTAACCAAAAGAAGGTTGAGGGGGGATATGATTGCTCTTTATAAATATATCAGAGGGATTAATATTAGGAAGGGAGAGAAATTATTTAAATTTAGTACCAATGTGGACACAAGAACAAGCGGATATAAACTAGCCATCAGGAAGTTTAGACTTGAAATTAGAGGAAGTTTTCTAACCATTAGAGGAGTGAAGTTCTGGAACAGCCTTCCAAGAAGAGTAGTGGGGGCAAAAGACATATCTGGCTTTAAGACTAAGCTTGATAAGTTTATGGAGGGGATGGTATGATGGGATAGCCTAATTTTGGCAATTAATTTGGCAAATGATCTTTGATGACCAGCAGGTAAGTATGCCCGGTGGTCTGTGATGGGATGTTAGATGTGGTGGGATCTAAGTTATTACAGAGAATTCTTTCTTGTGTGCTGGCTGGTGAGTCTTGCTCACATGCTCAGGGTTTAGCTGATCACCATATTTGGGGTCGGGAAGGAATTTTCCTCCAGGGCAGATTGGCGGAGGCCTTGGAGGTTTTTTGCCTTCCTCTGCAGCATGGGGCACTGGTCACTTGCTGGAGGTTTCTCTGCAGTTTGAGGTCTTCAAACCACAATTTGAGAACTTCAATAATGCAGGCATAGGTTAGGGGTTTGTTATAGAAGTGGATGGGTGAGATTGTGTGGCCTGCATTGTGCAGGAGGTCAGACTAGATAATCATAATGGTCCCTTCTGACCTTAAAGTCTATGAGTCTAATACACTTCTGTCACAATCACTGAACATCTACATTAAATTCTCAAACAGTAACTAAGCTTCTAACAGTGTGGTAACAGAGAACTATACTTACTTCCTAAAATAGTTACCTCCCCCCCCCCCCAAAAAAAAAGCAGCAAAAGTGCTATATTTCTTCCTATTTAGCTCAGTTGCCATGGCTATCCACCCTCAGCTGTCTAACAATTATAGCTGAATATGCTGCAAGGGTACTGGTCATTTCAAGAGACCTTAAACTATTAAACCCCAGTGTGCTGAGCAGAGCTGCTTGATCTATCTGCTACAAAGAACTTTTGTTAAGAATATGATCTCCATTTTGGTTACCAAATCATTTGTGAACTGTTCCTGATTTCTGCTTATTCATTATTTGTAAATATTCACCAAATAGTTTCTATGAAAAATTTTCATCCTATTGATTACTTGCAAATTATTCAGTTAGTATATCTGGCATTCAGCATGGGTGTGGTATGAGTGGTTGCCTAAGTTGCGTGGTATTGTTGCTGTCAGGGTTCCCTCCCCACTCTAAAGTACAGATGTGAGGACCTGCATGAAAGACACCCTAAGCTTATTTCTACCAGCTTAGGTTAAAACTTCCCCAAGGCACACATTCCTTCCTTGCCCTTGGTATTCCTGCCACCACCAAGTGATTTAAACAAACATTCAGGGAGGGCCAAGTGGAGCCCTACCTCCTGCAAAATATCCCCCCAAACTGCTACACCCCCTTTCCTGGGGAGGCTTGAGAATAATATCCTAACCAATTGGTTACAAAGTGAGCACAGATCAACCCCCCTGGGTCTTTAAGAAACTGAAAAACAATCAGGTTCTTAAAAGAAGTTTATTTAAAAAAACATAAAAGAATCACCTCTGTAAAATCAGGATGGAAGATAACTTTACAGAGTAACAAAAAGGATTCCAAACACAGAGGATTCCCCCTCTAAGCAAAACTTTAAAATTACAAAACAGGGATAAACCTCCCTCTTAGCACGGGGAAAATTCACAAGCTAAAACAAAAGATAATCTAATGTATTTCCTTCCTATTACTTTCTATTTCTGTAATATTAGATGCTTCATTCACATATGGCTTAGGGAGATGTATTTTTCCTGCCCTGTCTCTTCATTGACCCGGAGAGAACAAAGGAACACGAAAACAAAAACCTTCCCCCACATATTTGAAAGTATCTTCTCCCCTTATTGGTCCTTTTAGTCAGGTGCCAACCAGGTTATGTGAGCCTCTTAACCCTTTAAAGGTAAAGGAGGGATTAACTCTTTACAGGGTAGGGAGGGATTTTATGCTACCCTTAGCTGTATGTTTATGACAGTTGCTCTTCTGATTTGATGATTGAAAGGTTTTAAAATTAACTTCTGTAACAGGTTTTTGGATGAATAATCATAGGGACTAAATTTTGGGAAACTCCTGGCACTTGCAAGCATTGTCAGAAATAAATATTTGCAAGTGGTGGATAACAGGATCTCACAAATCACACTGAACTGAAGTAGGCAAAGCAATTTGCTAATCAGTGTGTTTGGTTTTTAAGTCTTTCTGTTTAAGGATTTGACCAGTTTTTCACCTAGTGCACTTAGCAGACACTTCAGACTGGGGAGAATGTTTGCTTCAGAAAATATTAAGGTTAGTCAACAAATATGTTTCTGCACTTTAAAAAGAGAGAATAAAAAAATAAGAGCAAAAAAGTAAATGCTCTACTTGATCTCATTTCATGCACATATACCTGTATTCTATGCTGAAGAACCGACCCATTACCACATTTGCTCTGTCTACTAGCTGCTACTTGTGTGTGGGCTGAATTTGTGGCATCTTTTACTACGACAACATATTTGCTGCTGCTGCTTTGAACTGCTCTCTGCTTGTTAGTCACCTTCAGGCTGCTGCCCCAGAACTTGTATCTGTGTAGCTGAATTTACTGCTTTGTACAACTGTAATTACCTACAGAAATGGATGTGGGTTTTAAAGGCACAAGGTACAAATTTCAAGGATGGATGGTGGATGTTAACTCTGTTCAAAATAATTAGATCAGAATGAGAGGAATTGAGGGAGAAATGGAAGTCCCATTTCCATGCTCCCCTTTGCTCACTGAAAGCAGTCCTATTTCACTGGCCTAGTCCCTTGCTAGGAAAGAAGACTCAACCAAGTAGCAATCTGCAGTATGAGGTAATATGGCCCAGAATGAAATTGTGATTATTTTCATGAGATTTCACAGATTATGGGTGTATTTTCCACACAGCCCTAGCTGACATCCAACTAGCTGGCCTCAGCATGGGATGAGACAGGAAAATGTAACAGAACATGAGTTCTGAAACTCCTTACTATGATAGCTTGGAGTTAATCCCTTTGTTATCCTCAGCGCTATTTATTGCAATATTACAAATGTAATATGTTCAGAGGGAGAGAATATCCATTATCCTCCCTTCATACGGCTCTTCATCAGAGTCTTGTCTACAGTACGTTACTTGTAATGTCCAGTGAGTGCATCCCACCAGTGGTACCGACAGTGGATGCTACAGCATTCACTATATGCAGACATTTTTACTACCTTTCCTGAGCAGGTTTAGATTACATAATTGGAAAAAATGCATGTGCCATCTCCAAACTGCCCACCTCTGCTATTGCTACCAGTCAGTCTGCATCTGTTGTGAATAATTATGGGTAAGACAAAAACTCAAATGCAGACACAAGCTAGATGTGAACTAGTGGGGGGATAAAACCCATTCTTCCACCAATACTAAACAAAGGCTAAACTTTGACTTCGCTGTTCCTGGTGGGATATTTGGAGGTTTAAGGTTATATTCTGCTCTCAGTACTCTGGAGGAATGCCATGGAAGTAAATGGAATTACTCCAGAGTATGTAAGAACAGAACTGGACCTGAATCTGTTACTGCAATAATAATGTAGGTTTGTGTGTTGGATAATAGAATAGGTCTCTTGTGGTCCCCAGCATGATGCAATACAAATTTATTGTGTAAAAGAACAAACTTGTCACATATCTATGTCCACTGGCCACGGTAGTGACAAAGATTGGGTTAGGTGATAAGAGGGCTTTCTCTCTGTTTCAAACATCTGGTGGTCACAACTCAGTGAAAACACAAGAAGACAAAGCCCCATCTTTTCTCAGTCTCAGGACCAGTGAAGCAGGAAGTTGGAGCCACTGCAGCTAAAGCAGAGTTATCACTGTGGTTAGGATGAGCTCTTGAAGGGCTGTGTGTCTGAGTGAGGGGGCAAACATGTTGTCTACAGAGGGTTGTCTCGTATATACAGAATTCCACAGGAAATATTTACTGTCTTTAATACTCAGTACACTGAATTACATTAAATTGTTGTGTTCCCTATGACCTTTCTAGTGATATGGAGGTTCCTCTTGGGACAATTAGAAGGCTCTGTGCATGGGTTGATGTTGCCCCATTTCATTCACCCCAGGCAACTAAGAGTTTTTGCTTGAGTCTTGAAGTAACTGGGCCAAATTCCACTGTCAGTTAGAACTTGCAAGCTTGTTGAAGCCTATAGGGTAGCACTCATTAACTGATAGGAGAATTTGCTCCTCTAAGTGAACCTGGTCAGTTCTATTTATAAATAATTTCTCCTTCTCCTTTCTATCAGTTTCATGTCATCTGACATTACCAATTATAGACACCAATGGCCAAGGAAAATTACAAATAGGATTTCAGCTCCATATGCATGAGGCTATGCCTTGACTGGTAGTTAGATGGGTGGATGGATGGACAGAATATTCATTATCCTCTCCCAAATTTACTCTCATATTTAAACATTCTTACTGTATTTATTGGAAGCAGGACTGATAGAAATTCTTAGAAACCTGGGGTTTGACTGTGTCTTATAGTGCCTTCTGAATATTTATTTGGGCCCAGAGAGACATTGAAGTTAATGCCTCACCAAGAGTGGGAAGTTGACTGGATTTCATGATAGGGTTAGTTGAAAATTTTCTATTAAAATTTTTTGGATGGTTTTGGAACAATTCAATTTTTCGCCAAAAATGTCTGCTTTGCTCAGAAAAAAATGGTTGTTAGAAAAATTAAAATGGAAAATATTTTTATTTTCAGTAGAGCTGGTTGGGAATTTTCCATCAGAATAAAAAACTGAACAATAATCAGAATCTTTTTGTGTGGAATTAAGAGTAAAATTGAAGGGATTTTTTCATCATGGAATGTGGAAGTACACATAGGTACTGTTAAGGATGTATCCTGAGATTTGGGTCTAAATACTGTTGTGCTCTATCCTTCTACACACATGGAGATCACGGTATTTAATTTTTTGTGGCTGCTAATTCTGCTTGTAAAGCTGAGTAACTGCTGGAGACATGGACCCCAACATGTTAGATTGATTTAATATAACATGGATTAATTTTAGGTTAGGCAATCCTTGAGCTCAAAGTAGCATGGAGCTGTCTCTGCTAAACCATGAGAGGTTTGTAAATATGTACAAATATGTAGAAAATTAAGAGCTAAATGAATATATTTTCCCATGTGTATAAGCATACTTCAATTAAAGACTTAGGTATATTCTCCCCGCTTCCTCCCTCCCTCCTCCCACCACTTTCCCTCAAGTTTTCTGATTAATTAGTGGTCCTATGTAGTCTTTTGTAGTTATGTAGTTGGAGGATCCAGCTATGCTTTTCTTTAAAATACTTTCTCTAATTATTTTGAAATCTAGGAAGTGATACATTCTATAATGGAAACCCAGCTAAAACCTATTTTAGGGCATGATTCCAGAAAGCACTTATGTCCCAGTCTTGCAAAAACTTGCTCGCATACTGCTTAGCTTTGAGCACTGTAAGTAAGTTTGTTGAAGTGTTGGGATTATTTACAGTGGGTAAAGTTAATCACATGAGCAAACTTTTGCAGAATTGGAACTTTAATCATGTACTTAGGTTCCATTAACTTCTTTTGAAAGTAGGCACATGCTTAGAAGTAAACATGTGCTTAAATACTTTCCTGATACTAAAGATGTTTTCCTAAATCAGAACCTTCAAATGTAACTGACTGGTATTTTTTAATAAATTGCATTGTGAGGCAAGGTAGCAATTTTTAATCGTAGTTGCAGCTGTGTGAGGAATTTTTAAATATCTGAGCTAAGAGAAAATGGTGTTTATGGGGTATTGGGCTTCTTTTTATAGAAGGTCTGATTTATTTATTTATTTATTTTTACTGTTGTTTTTGTATATTAGAAGGCCTGGTCTTACCTGCTTTGTTTTTCCTCTAAGAATCTATGAAAACTGAAAATAGAATTATGACATCATGGGTACCAAAGAAGTGTAACCAGGTTGAGAGGGAAAGTGATTTTTATTCAAGACTGTTTAAAATTTTGTTTTACTGTCGCATCTATTAAATGCAAATGCCCTGCCATAGCTTAAGAAAGAGTCTCTTTGTTAGAGAACACTGCCTCTTCAGAGAAGGTTTGAAAAGTATTATGGTTGATCTCCTTTCAGAGATAGCTGTGCAATACAGAGCTTGAGTGCAGTGGGTGTGGAATTATGAGCAAAGGGGCATATTCTGCTCTCTTACCCCAATATAAATCCACTGATTTCAGTGGAGTTACTGTGGATTTACACCAGTGTCTCTGAGAACAAAATTTGGCCCAGAATGAGGTTCAGCCCTTACTTTAGTAAGTACTAACTTTAGGAAGAGGTCAGCTAGATTCTATTTTAAAACTTCTACAATTTTGCATACCTGTTTCAAGTGTGGGGGGCAAAAGCTGAATCTTTTCCATTTATAAACAAAGCCCTCTGCCTATTGCAGAGACCCTGAGAGCGTCAGTAACTTCCTTCCTGGCTGAGATGATATTTCAGAGATGTTCACTTGGACTATGAGGTCAGTAACGAGGGGCTCTCCTCCTGCCCTCTCTCTGCTACAGCCACATATACTGATTCTGAAGAGACATGAAGTCACGTAGGAGCTGCTGGTCTATCCTGCTGTTCCTCAGTAAGTACGGGAAGGGGAGAGAGCTGAAAATGCCTCACTGGAAATGTCCTAACTTGAATTTGATGAATAGGCTCTGCATTGTTTCTAAATTGTGATCAGCACTTACATAGTTTCACATCATGTGAGGAAAAGGGAACTGGTTGGTACTGTCCAAAAAAGGTTTTCTGTTTGTATTTGATTTAATTTAATAACCTGTAATGGTTTGATTGTATTAATCAGTTAAGCCTTGGGGACACAGTGAGTATACAAGGTGCAGCATATGATAAAGTTTTATTGTACAGGCATCTTTTCTGAATGGGTTCATTTGCTGTTAACTGTAGTAAGAGGAGGCCCTGAGACATAAACATTGGTATCAGAGGCCCAGTATGAGGCCTGAGGCCTGAACTAAAGTAATGGTCAAGACTTTGCCAACATAAAGCAAAGTTAAGCTGTGAGCCAGAGGCAGGCCCTGCTCACAGAAGCTGGCAAGGAAAAGGCTGATGCTGCAAGAAGATACGTACCTAAAAGGTACTGAACACTAGAGATCAGAACATTCACATACTTGCACATTCCACACAGATAACAAGGAACAGGCTGACTCATCCCAATGACAGGGCCAAAAGGGTAATATGATGGATAGAGTTGTTTTGTTCTAACCAACATGTACAAGTTGAGAGGCGGCACCTTACTACGTAGAGGGGTTGTACCTTACTACGGAGAGGGGTTGTACCTTGCTACATAGAGGGGTTGCACCTCAATACGTCAGGAGTGATGTTTAACTTGTTTTTACCTGTGTATAAGAGTGCATCCCTGGGGCGATGTCTTTGTCCGGCCGAGGGGGCAGTGGAAAGTCCTGCCACTGACTGAGTCGAGTCCATTGACCGGGGGCACATACTCGTAGTATGCCCTGAATTAGACTAAGAAATCTACAGGGAACTATTATTATGTCCAATACGGCAATAAACCTGGCCGAAGTGCCTTCGTACCTTACTCGACTCAGTGGTCATTGGGGATTCTCTTCGGGTCTGCTGTGGCAGCTATCTTCGAAGAGCTGGGACAGCACACAGAGGGAACACACGCACGCAGCCGAGTGATACCAACATTGGAGAGAGCAGAGCACCACACCGGTAGCATCTGACAACACCTCTGACAACATTAACTATTACAACATATCTTACCTTATTTCCCTGTAGATTAGAACAAACGCTGTTTGAACCCCTCTGATTTCTGCTGGTTCGGAACTCACGCACACTGGGCTGGGTTCATGGCAGTAGGCAGAGGTCTGTCACATGCACCTTCACTGAGAGGATGAAGTTTGATTAACTTTAACTTTCAAGGGGAAGACCCCTCTCCCTCTCCCCGGGACCTCCTGGCCCAAGCCCTCTTTTCTTCCTTTTGATGTCTTTGGAGGGGAGTGACCCACTCCCCCACTAACCTAGTCCTAAGCGACCTCCTCCATCTCCCCTGTGGGGTCCGCAGGGTGTACCAAGGGGTCTCTGCACCAAGCAAGGTCTTTAGGGCCAGCCTGGTACAAGCTATTACATCTCCAAGTCCTTCAAGGGTCTTCTGAGAGGCAGAATTCAGCTGGACCTCACCCTCTCTCTCATAGTACAGGTGCCAACCCCATCAGCCCTTATTCTTTTTATTAAATGAGTAAAAACTAAACATTCTTGACAGCTCTTTGGCTTATTTAAAGAAAGCCTATTTCCCAAAACGTTGGAGCCACTTTTCTCGCTATTACTGTCATGACTTTCCCACTGTTGGTTCATTTATTGAAACCCTGCAAACAGTTTTCTTCTGAGAGATTTTTGTGGGGCCCATACATCTCCTCAGATGCATATACACAATTTCCACCGACTTCAATTGGAGCAGCCCTGGATGTCTCCAGGGATGAGCATATTACTGGACATTTGTTGTTCAGCATGAACCAAGGTTACAGCCTTTTCCTCGCATGTGGATTTCATTGTGTTCAAATTTGCAGCCCTGTGTACCTTACATGCTGCTAGAGTTTACCTCAGTGTGCTCAGTTTTGGTGAAGTTTGAAACACTGCATATTTTGTGGGAAGCTGTCTTTACCAGTAGCATTAGGTTATTATTTTACTACAGACACTGTGAATTATTCTAAGGAGGGAGTTTCTCTGGTGCCAGGTGCAGATGATTTGCTGATCTCTGTGTGTTTTCTGCAGGTTTCTCCCATGCTTTTCTCATTGACATTCCTCAGGATTCAGTCAATGGAACTGTCGGTCATTCTGTCCTCCTGTCCATCTCCTATAGACTCCAGGGGCTATTTTCCTCTCCTCTGTCCATTCAGTCCCACAATAACAAGTATATGTGTGTCCAAAAGAGCACCCATGTTAGGCTCCAGAAACAGGAACTGTCATGCACACTGGTGGTGACAGAACAATTGCAGTGCATTCTCTCTCCTGAATCAGGGGTGGGTGAATTGCTGATCTCTATTTGTGTTGGTTTATTGCAGGTTTCTCACAGGCCCTTCTCATTGACGTTCCTCTGGATTCAGTCAATGGAACTATTGGTCATTCTGTCCTTCTGCCCATCTCCTATAGACTCCAGGGGCCATTTTCCTCTCCTCTGTCCATTCAGTGGAATTTCAGTAACTACCCTAATCCACTCACCAGTGACTAACTGCTCTGTCAGTGCAGAGGGGATTCCCACCCACTGCTCTGGACATAATTTTATAAATTCTGCATAGCAAGGCCGGACTGTATTTTTCCCTGAAAATGCTTCTCTGCTCCTTCAGAACCTGCAGCTCAGCGACAGCGGAGTCTACAGTGTCACCTTCAAAGCACCACAGCAAACCAGACACATCACATTAACTGTATCTGAACCTCATTTCAACCATGGAAACGTGGAGGGTGGTATGTATGTAACTTGTACTACACACAGCACTGAGGAAGTCTGTCCCTCCATTGGTAACAATGAAAAGCAGATCCCTACAATGTGCATAATTTTGTGCTTATGTACATTAAACTGCATCTACTATACCATTACCCAATCATATGATTTAGCTTAATCTTTCTGCAGTTCTTCAGTCTTCTCTAATCATGACTAAAGTAAATATGTTGTATCATCTGCTAATTTGGCCACTCACTTCACAGTTGACTCTCTTCTCCAGATCATTAATACATAAACATTGGTCCAGGTGTGGATCCTTCAGGCACTACCAAAGCAGATGCCATCTGTCTTGATTGTTTGGACATGCCTAGTATATATTGGACACTTCCATTAATAATATTAACCATCTATACTATATATTGAAGAGTTGTGCTTGCACTTTGTTTGCTTTATTTTTTAACCAGTTTCCAATATATGGCAGAACTTTATCTCTCACCCCTTCATTATTTAAATTTAATTGCCATAATAGCCTTTTGTGAAGGACTTTAAAAAGGATTTTGGAAAGTACAAGTAAATAATACCAAACATTATTTTACAGATACCCTGAGAAAATTCTAGCAGAGTCTAGAGGCAAATGTTCCTACCCAGATGTTCCAAACTTGTTGGTCTCTATCAGATCATGTTAATTGTATCAAAGGTAATTTCATCATAGAGCAGCTCTTGCCTCAGTTTCACCTTACTCATTAGAGTAGTGGAGTCCTTTGGCCAAACCCCAAAGATCCTTCCCAACTGGGATAAAAGCAGGAGTCCAAACAAACAAAACTGAGTTATTTCCAGAACCCTGTGATGGAGATTCGTAAACAGTTATTGATCTCTCCTGGTTTCCCCCAGTCTCTAGTTTTCTAGCCCAAAAGAAAACTTTCTCATGTTGCTTTATCAAGTCCCTCTAGCCCCCTCCCCACCAAGTTTTTCCCTAAACCCTTATTGGGCCTTTTGCTTGGAGAAACCAATAACAAGTCTTATTTCCTTCACGTAGAGACAATCACAACAGAGCCTGACTCTTCCCTGGTCTCTCTCTTATTAGAGCAAAAGAAGTTATTTTATATTCCTGCCCCTTTACCAGCATACACTGCTCCCCAGTCTACTATTCTCATGGTCCCTTTGGATTGGAAGTCCCAGAATGCCTCTGTCTTGGGATCAGGAACAGGGACAAAGGGACCAGGAATTGAGAACCAGAACTGGAACAGGGCTAAAGTTGGACCTTGAAACCTTTTTCTATAGGACAAGCTCACTCAATGACTTTCGTCTAAGTGTCTTATAACATTCTATAGTTTTTAGTTCCATCAGTTTACCTGAAACTAAGTAAGGCTTGTTTAACTGTAATTTACAGGATCATCTGTATTGCATCTTTTAAAATAGGTAGCTCTGTAGCAGTAATAATATTTAGCATTTATTAATAAGTACATTAATAAATATTTAGCTTTCCATAACTCAATAGCTCATTTATTGATACAAGTAGCTGATTTAATCATATGATTCTTAGCAGCTCAGCCCCTTTGTTCTTAAGATTTTTTAGCACTCTTGGATGAATTCTACAACCTGAAAAAAGTATAGGTGAAATCCTGTCCCCTTGACTTCGGTGGGGCTAGGACAGGTATCTCCCCAACGTACACTGTGCGGAAGACTGATGGAAAGTAATCATCTAGGCCAAAAGTTTCAAGAGTGTTTTGACTAATTTTGGATGCCTTCATTTTGGGTACCCAAACTGGGGATTCTTAGGGACTGATTATCAGGGATACTGAGTACCTACAATTTGCAATTTTAGGTGCCTCTGAGAATTAGGTCTTAAGCAGTGTTGCCAACCCTTGTGATTTTATTGCAAATCTCATGATATCTGGTGCTTATCTGAAAGGTTCAGGTCCAGAAGTCATGTGAGAATCTCAGCTTTACTTTAAAAAAAAAAGAATTTCTAGCACCCATTGTTGTGGAGAATACTTGAAGACATGAATCCTAAAGGCTCAAAAGTCAGAAGGGAAATAAAGATTTCAAATCTATCTTTTTTTAAATCTCATCATTTTTAAGCCAATTTTGTTATTTTTTTCTGACCTGAGTCATGACTTTTGAATATTTGGAGTGGTAATAGTGTTTAAGTCTCACAAATAGGAAGCCCAAAATCAGAGGATACTTTGAAAATCCAGGTCTGAGCTTTTCTACAATATTCTTAGGCTATAATCTGATTCTCTCAGTTTTCATACACCAAACACACTTACATAATTTGGTGCAGTTTTTTTTTATGAGCTAATTGTTCATCATATTCCTTTTTAATTTCCCCTCATTTTTACTTTACAATGTATCAGCTTTAGCTCCCAGTCCTTTCAACTAGTTTCACGTGGATTGGACTTTTGACATACACCATTCCTGCTTGAACATTCACTGATTCCTTGACATTTGCCCATTTTTTCTTGACTTCCATTTTCCTTGTTTTATTTATTGGTATGGATGCCTCTCTTATTTGATATGCTGTTTCATTAGCCTCTGGGCTAATTCTAGAGATTTTTAAACTCTTCACATTTATCTTTAATAACTTTCTAGTTGGCATCCTCTTTTCTTTTTTTTTTTTTTTTAAATTCCCCTTTCTAAAGTTTAGTGTGACAGGGTTAGGTTTTTTATATTTTTCCTTCCCACATGGATGTTGAACTCAATTATATTTTGAGTATTATTATATTACACAGTTGCTCAACTATCGCTACTTTTGAAACTAGCTCTGGTGTGTCAACTGAGACTCAAGCAAGAGTAGCCTCTCCTCTTGTGTGCTGTAGAACTAGCTGCTCCAAGAAGTAATGTTTTGTGGCATTGAGAAATTGCTTCTGCAAACTGTGTCTCAATGTGTCGTGTGCCTAGATGACACCCAGGTTGCCGAAGTTATCCATTGTCACTGTTTCAATAGATTTTGTGGCCTCCTTGATCTACTTTGTTGATCTGCCAATTGCTATTTAGGCCAGTAGTATAATCCATTATTCCTGTTATATTCCAATCATTTGGGATTTGTAGTCATGCATGTGTTACCGAATGCTTCTATCCACTCAGAAATGCTATTTCTTTAGATTCAGCTGGAATCTTTTAGGTACAGGGCTACTGCTCCTACCTTTACAACCAAATCTGTCTTCCTACATAGCATATACCTAAGTATTAGAGTATTCCTTTGGTTGTGATCATCCCACTGTGTTTCTGGAAACACTACTAGGTCTTTTCCTATTGTTTTAGAACGTTCTCCTCCAACAAAGTAGCATGGAATTTCATACATTAAACATAGGATTAACCAAGGTAGCTTCTGAATCTACTCACAAAGCTAATCGCACCCAAGGTCTTATCACCATAGAGATGAACATCAGGAAGGAACTAATCACACTCTTACCTTGTTCCAAGTATCACTGCCTCCAGGCTGAGATCAAAATTTTACCACAGTCCCATCAAAGGAAAGGAGCAACCATACAAATCCTCACTCTTAGAAGTCATGGATCAGGAAGATTTCCACTGCTTCCAGTTAGAGAGCTGTTTGTCTGTGGATTTGTCTACACTGCAAGTGAAGTTGTGATTGTAGCATGGGCAGGTATACCTGTGATGGCTTTAATCTAGTCAGCAGGGATAACAACAGTGATTATGTAGTGGCACAGGCTAGCAACTTTAGTGTGTACCTAGGTTCTTGGGTGGGTTTGTGCCACCATGTCCTCGCCGTTATTATTACACATGCTACTAGATTAAAGCTAGGTACACCTACCTGTGCTACAGTCACACCTTCTCTTGCTGTGTAGACATACCCTATGATCCCAGTCTGTCAATGGTCTGGTCAAACACTAAACTATTTTCTATCCACATCCATTGACACATTAGCCCTAAATGTCCCTTTCCTCTCCATTACCTACACAGAGTGTCATGGTTTACTGATAAACAGTGACCAATGAAATGTGAGAACAGGAGGCTTGATCACCAGTGGTGGAAGATCCGTATGGAATTTGACCAACTGTGGTGTAAGGAATATGTGATCCTAGACCATGATTAGAAAGGAAACAGGGACCTTTCTTCTCTAAAGCAATAGCACCTGGCAAATTTTGGTCAAAAGAACAGTTCTAAACAATTACCATGCTCAATCCAGACTACCTTGTGCCTATCACAGACCTGAGCACCTTCTGCTGTGAGGAGGTCTCCTCATATTTTGCAGGGAAAATTGCACATATCCAAGACAGCCTCCCGTCCCTTGATTTTTTTTCCTTGAATTTTGTGTTCAGATGAAACGTCAATTCAAAATCATCATAGTTCATTTGGTTTCGCTTCAGAACCATGTGGAATTTTGCATGATTTCGTAGCAAAGCCATAAGCCAGTCTACATTTTCTGGAAAAGTATGTGCACCTTCAGAGGATCCAAGTCTGAGTTTTCAGGTTGTAACAAAACCCAAAAATAGCTGAGTTTTGTACGGTTTCAAATTTCATTGCTAACATTTTGCACAGTGCCAATACTGAATCAAACTAATTAGTACTGAATATAAATCTTTTTCTGCTCAGTATGATTCCAAGAGGCTGTTAAACTTTAAAAGATAAATTCATCTTCTTTTGATAAAACTAGTAGTAGGTCCAACCTGCAAAATTTTAATCTGGATCCCAACTTCCCCAATATTTTAAGTTGTTTACATTTGGGTTCTTGGTTTGGCCCACTATATGGAGAGCACCCAACATTTGAGGGTATTCATATGTATAGTTTAGTGTCAGGCTCATCTTTAGATAAAAGAGAATTAAGTCTAAGGCTTGCTGGATGTTTTTTCTTTCTCCAGCTATGTATACTCTACAAATTTAAGTCAAGGTAATGTACTTCAGCATACAGCCACTTCAGTAATTACATTACTTGTGCGTGTCTATACTTTGCTTCTTGTGTTGGTGGTGCGCATCTTCACCAGGAGCGCTTGTATCGATAGTACTGTCAGTGAGCAGCATTATGGAGTGGATCCTTTAAGCCAGTAACCGTCCATGTAAGTAACACAATGTCTACGTTGACACTGCATTGACTTGATTATGTTGACTTTGATGCTATGCCTTGCATGGAGGTGGAGTTATTAAGTCAGTGTAGTGGGGCAGTTACATCAGCAGGAGCGAAATTGGAGTGTAGACACTTCCGTAGTTAGGTAGATGGAAGCTGCCTTGCGTCAACCTAACTGTGGTGTAGACCAGGCATCAGTTTTGTGGTTGTATCGAGTAAAAACCAAAATAAAACATAGAAGTAAAAATCAACAATAGCCTGTGGCTGTTACACAACAATGGAAAATAAATATATGGAATCCAGACAATATGTAATAATAATATTCTTTGAAGCACAGTACTGCTCAAGAACACCTCCTCTCTTCCTGTATTGTATTGCTGCGTGCCGTTCATTAAGCAGGCGTGTTTGTGCCAGCTAAGGTCAAAATTCTATTCTTAGTTCTCAAAACTTTCCCAGATTTTCACTGATCAAGTTGAAATTTCCAAAGTGTGGTGTCTGACCAAAGGTTACTTGTTTTGGAAAGACTGAGCCAAAATAGTTCAGCAATTTTGGAACATGGAAAAATATACTTTCTTTACAATGAAAGGTTTCTTACAGCCTATGTTAATAGCTCTGGTGCCAGGAGTAAGGAATAGAAAGCTGAAATTGGCAGGCAGCCAGTGCTCATTGAGGAGAAATGCTTTTAAACATGCCAGTGAACATTGGGTTTAATTCTATGGGGTTAGAATCCTTTGGAAATTGCATTTTGTGCATGCATAGAATGATAGGCATGATTTTTAGCACTTTCTGGCAGTCATCTGAATAAACTGAGGATGAACTACACATGTGAACTTGACTGCCCAGTGAAACACTTTCGATTATGAATATTTTGTTCTGTGCTCAGGAAATGGCACAGAGCTCTAGGGTCTGATTCTCCAAGCATGTGCTGTGAAGCACTCTATTTCTCTGAACGCCCACTTAGAGCTGGATGAACATCTTTGGGAAAATACTTTTATTCATCAAAAATAACATTTGGGTTGACCAAAAACTATTTGCAAATTTGACATGAATTCACTGAATAGTTTTGGCCAGAACAAATAAACAAGGTGGTCTAGATTCACAAAACAGCTGGAGGAGGAGGCGTTGCTACTGCTTACCTTATAACCCTTAGCCCAGTGGTTAGGGCACTCACTTGAGATGTGGGAAACCCAAGCTTGAATCCTTGCTTTAGATGATAGATGTGAATGCAGATGTCCCCTTTCCCTGGAGAGGGCCCTGACTTCCAGGCTACAGACTGGGGTGACACTCTTCTTTTGAAGCTGTTCCACTTTGTGTTAAATACTTGACTGGTTCCTCTACCAGAGAGAGAATGACTCTTGCACTCACCTGGACGGGGGTGACACAAGTTCAAGTCTCTGTTCCAATGAATAGTCCATATAATGTTCAACAGCTTCAGCAGGGGAATTTAAAAGCCCCACCCCAGAGTAGCAGATAGCCTGGTGATTAGGGCACTCGACAGGTAGGGGAACTGCTGAGTTCAAATCCTTGCTCCAAGGTGGGATATGAACCTGGGTCTCTACCATCCCAAGTGAGTGCCTTCACCACTGGGCTAGAAGTCCTAATGTGGGCAGTTTTTTCTTATCCATACACTGAGAAATCAATTATTTTCCTAGCTGAATCCCTCTGCTGTGTCTCCTAAGCATGCAGTGAATGAGGCAGGGTTCTGCGGATGCCCTTGTGTCAGTGCACATCTTTCAAAGTGTAGTGGTATCAAAGTCTCCACAGCTGCATAGTCATCCAGGTAGCAAGTGCTGAGAGACATTATCTGAAATCATCACTTATTCCAGTGGTTCTCAACCAGGGGTACTTGTACCCCTGGGGGTACGCAGAGGTATTCCAGGAGTATATCAACTCATCTAGAGATTTGCCTAGTTTTACAACAGGCTACATAAAAAGCACTGGCGATGTCAGTACACACTAAAATTTCATACAGACAATAAGTTGTCTGTACTGCTCTATACACTGAAATGTAAGTACAATATTTCTATTTCAATTTATTTATTCTATAATTATATCATAAATATGAGAAAGGAAACAATTTCTCAGTACTAATGTGCTGGGACACTTTTGTATTTCTATGTCTGATTTTGTAAACAAGTCGTTTTTAAATGAGGTGAAACTTGGGGATACGCGAGACAAATCAGACTCCTGAAAGGGCTACAGTAGTCTGGAAAGGTTAAGAACCACTGACTTACGCTATCCTAGCACTGCTGCCTGAGTTCAGCACAATCCTGAAACCTACCAAGACCTTCTCTGAAAAATATACATTAGTCATTATAGTTATTTCTTTATAAAATATTCAGACAACTTGTTTCCTTTTATATGTCAGGAACAGGAAACAAAATGAATTCACCTCTTGTCCTTCTCCTTGGACTCTTGATCACTGGAGGCTTAAGTTTTCTCCTGCTCCTCGTGTTGCTGTTGTTCTCCTTCAGCTGGCACAAGGGTGAGTGGTCTTGGTCGTACACCTCATTCACTGCTGTTGGTGCTTCAGAGTCTTCAAAAACACTTTTTAACCAACAAATCCAAGTGACCCTGACTAGCTTCTGGGAAGTCCATGTGCTGCCCTCCCAGCCAGAGTGAAGCTTTCCTATTACATTGTGTCCTGAAATGTGCAGGATGTCCTGATCCACTGGGAAACCATGTGGAAGTTGTCACGAAACAACTAAAGGGACATGGGTTTATTTAGGGTTATCTGACATAGTATCAGGATAAAGACTCACAGATTGACTCCATTGCATCTGTATATAAAGACATTGTGCTGGTGCAATGCAGTATTGCAACACATTGTCTCCTTGTGATTCAAGATGCAAACGCTGGAGTGTTTGCAGCTCAATATCAAGGCACTACAATATATTGTCCTGTATAACAAATAATAATAGGTTATGTCTCTAGGGCAATATGAAGCCTTTGAGGGTGGAGGGATGGAAAGTTGTGAGCGACACTTTAGGACCTCCCCCTGAAGGATATGTCACAGGGAGACACAGTATTTTGGAGGGACATGTAACTGAAATTCTATAGTTAATCCAAATGATTAAATCTAAAGGCCTGATTCTCCTCTGACTTATACCAGTGGAAATCAGGAGTAATGCCACTGAAGTTGCTGCAGACACATATTGTAAACCATGTGTTAGTGAGGAGAGAATCCATCCCATAATCTTTAGCCACTTTCCAATGGATCTTTCAGGAAAGTGAGGTTAATTATTAGTAAATAAAATTTACAAGTCACTTATCTGAAGCACAGAATGTCTACAGTCCCTGTAAAATATTAACTATTCAAACAACTTTCACAGGTGCAGTTCAGCAGAAGAGGACAAGAATCATAAAGCAACAAGCAGAGATATTATAAAATATAATAAAACACAGATATTTGGTGTCTCCACACATGTATTGCACTGGTTTAGCTAAAATCAGATTTTAAATGGAGTTTAACTGATGTAAGTTCCTGTGTGGACACTCTTTACAACTCACTTGTGTTACTTTAAATTAATTCGTTAACTGACCAAATTAAGCTACATTGATTAAAAAGCCAGCTGATTTCAATGGAACACTGCTGATTTAAACCAGCAAGGGATTTGGCTCATAAGCAAGTTTGGGAGAATGTTTAAGGAAAGCAAATTTTGAACAAACAGATATAAGCATTTGCACCAGAAACGTCTTTCTGCAAGTGACATGATGCATGTAGCCAATCAAGAATTTTGAATGTTTGCAAACAGCTTGTTGCAAGTAATCTGCACACCCAGAATTAATTCCTGACAATATACATCATTCACAGGACATAACAGAAAAAGACAATTTCCAAAAATGATTTCAGATGAAATATTTGCTCAGCTCTAAAACTAATTAAGGTGAGTAGTAATAATAATTATAGGTTGCATTAACATTTGATTTCTCTACTTTTTATGTGCTTAAATGATCGGCTGTACATTTTTATTTAGATTTTGGGAAATAAAAACAGCTAAATATGCAAATACATAATCATATGGCTGTAAATATGAAATGCAAATACAAAACAGTGCAATTACAACAAAATGGGGTACATTAACTCCTCACAGCTCCACTTTTCCCTGCCACTCTTCTAATGCAGTATCAGTGCCAATACAGTCCACTAGCTTGGCTTTTCCATGTTGCCAGCTCCTTTTACGTGACTGTAGGTTTTTCCTTGCAATGAATGTGACTAGCAACCAGCTCTCCATGGTATTGCTGACAATATTTTGTAACTCTGACATAACATTATGAAAGCAAATCTCATTACAGAGATTGAAACACCAAGAACTGAGCAAATTGAGCTGAAATATACTAACCATAGTAAATGAAAACTGCATCATTCCCTGCAAGGCACTCACTAGACTCTGACCCTGGTGCACTGCAAAGGGAGCGGTTGCCTTTGATTTGCACCTCTCTGTGAGTCATTCTTGGTCTGTTTCCACAACTACAGAAGAAGCTTAGTTGGAGGTTCTCCTTTATGATCATTCACATCCCCTTTTCTTGTTGTCCTACCCCTCCCCTGCTACGCACAGAAACTTCTGGCCACTCTTCATATAAGTGGAACTATTTTAATTTTGCATATGCACAGATTATCTCATTAGCACAAATTAGATAATTGTACTCTGCCTCTTTCACTTATCTTCTGCATCTCTCTCCTATCTATCAAATAATTTACATTACTGCATATATCACTCCTGAGCTATGCTCATTGGTACTGGAAATGATAGAGCTATTTTTTAATTAATCTGGTAGACAGACAGAGACAAATGATAGGCCGCAGTCAGGCTGCTCCTAACTAGTGTAACCCTTCTGCCCCTCTGAGTTGGCAGCAACAAGGGCTGGGTTCAGTATGCAGGGGTTCTGTTTCAATAACACGATGCAAAACCGGCTCGAGCGCCCACCCAGTTACCTGGGACAATTACATAGCACCACCCCCCGGGCTCCTCTAGGAGGCACTACTTCCCCTCTCGCAAGCATGGTGTCCGAGTATAGCAAAATCCTTTTAATAATGGAGGGAAACAATGCAGCATTACGTTGGAGAAACACCACAAATGAGATTCATAACACAAACCATGAGCAAAAGACCCACCTTCAAGTAAGTTTGGCAATGTCCTTTTCCCTTAGGGTCTTAAGTCCAATCATCCCAAAGTCCAACAACCCCAAAATCTCTGTCCCTGGTCAATGCTGCCCCAGAGTTCAAAAGTTCATCTGCAGAGTTTTGCCCCCATCACCAGCCTGGGTTGTATTGGGGGTGGGGGGGCACACAAAGTGTTAAGGGGCACCTTATGTGAGCCGAAGCCTACTGCTCCGCCTCTCCATGGAGATCTGCTGCAGCATTCACCACAAACAGCTCTGCTCCACCAGTTGCTGCACTCCACTCCTCCAGCCATCCCTGCAAACTGCTCTGCTCCACTCATTATTCCATGGGCCACTCCAACCATCCCATGAGCTGCTCCGCTCCACCAGCTGCTCTACTCCACCAGCCATCCCATGAACCAGTCCAGCTGCCCCCACAAACTGTGCAGCTCCACTGCACTTGCCACTCCAACTGTCCTGCAAACTGCTATACCAGCTGCTTAGCAATATTTCTTCAGGCTCCCCCCCTAGTTAACACAGCACTCAATGATCTCAGCTCAATAATTTTAGCTCTTTTAGCAATTTCAGCTTGTAGCAAAGGAGCCCCAGTGCTAGTGCACGATTGGCCTAAAGTGAATTCAGCTCAGCAGTCTCTAGCTAGACTCCTAATGGAATCAAAATTAACTCTGCTATTTAACAGTAGAAAGGAAGAAGATGCAGTTGGTGTTTAAGGCCCTCAAAAAGGTCCCACACTATCAGATGCACATACCTATCCTCAACCTTTCAATTCACTGGGTTTTGGAACCCATGTCCCTTGTCTAGCGAGTGCTGTTCAGTTGATGGTGAGACCCTCTGTCATAAAACAGTCTCATAATCCTTCATTCACATAATCAGGGTAACAACACTTTATTCTCCTACCTCAATAACCAAGAAATTGGGAATCTCACAGATGTCAAAATGACCATTTTGGACTCATGCTAGGTGGAGTGGGTGTGCCTATGCAAACAAGATCAGCCCCCTAAGTTCTTTTCCACACTCACCATCATTCACCACCAGATGTCAGGATAGAGCTCATCCTGACTCTGCTTACACTAGTAATGCCTATTTTCTGTACAGTACTTATTGGGATATGATTCTGCAACCCTTATGCACAATGGCTCTGTCTAGACTGGGAAAATAGGTGGTTTAAAGCAGGGGTGAGCAAACTACAGCCCAGGGCCACATCTGACCTGCCAGATGATTTAATCCAGGGCTTGAGCTCCCGCTGGGGAGTGTGGTCTGCAGCTTGCCCTGCTCCCGCACTCCACTCAGGGAGCAGGGTCAGGGGCCACTCTGCACACACATATCTTGGCCCCCAGAAGCAGCAGCATGTCTTCCCTCCGGCTCCTATGCATAGGGGTAGCCAGGGGCTCTACATGCTGCCCCTGCCCCAAGCGCTGCCCCCGGAGCTCCCATTGACCAGGAACTGCTGCCAATGGGAGCTGCAGGGGTGGCACCTGCGGATGGGGTAGCTCGCAGAGCCGGTCGGCCATGCCTCCATGTAGAAGCCAGAGGAGGGGGCAGCCACTGCTTCCGGGAGTTGCTTGAGGTAAGCACCACCCAGAGGCTGCATCCCTGAACCCGTCCCCTGCCCCAGCCCCCTGCCCCACCCCAATCCCCTTCCTGCCTGCCAGACCCTTTGGTCCCAGCCTGAAGCACCCTCCTACACCCTAAACCCTTCACCCCTGACCCCAGAGCCCACACACCAAGCCGGAGCCCTCACAACCCCCCAGCCCAGAGCCCCCTCCCGCACCCTGGACTTGTCATTTCTGGCCGCACCCCCAGCCAGAGCCCTCACTCCCTCCTGCACCCAACCCCAATTTCATGAGCATTCATGGCCCACCATACAATTTCCATAAGCAGATGTGGCCCTTAGGCCAAAAAGTTTGCCCACCCTTGGTTTGCAGCATTTTAAACAGCATTTACCACTTAGTGTAGATTGGGTTTAACACATTTAAAATATTAGTGGGAAGCTGATGGCTGACCATGAAGACAGAGCACATTTTTAAATATGTTAAACCCGTTTACATTAATATGTTGGCTAACACAATCTAAACCATGACCTGTTTTCCTAGTCTAGACATGCCCATTGAATAGTACTTACAACATCTGCAAGCCTCACACAGTTTAGTATGATGTGACAGGACGTAGGAGGATTGACATCAGCTGTAAACACTCCTCTCTCCCCCAGACACGGTGGCAGATACTGGAGAGTGGACCTTCGGGGAAGAAGAGTGCTTGATTTTCATGCAGGCTGTTAAAACCTGGCTGCTGAAACTCTGGGTTTTGTGGCCCTGGAGGCCTCATCAGCAAACCCTGCAGCCTTCTCCCCCAAGCTGGCTGCCAGAGCGAGCATGAGCCCACAGGGGCTGAGCTCTGACACTGGTCCAAAATCATCAGCTGGTTTGTTGCAGCATTTCTCTGAGTGAGCAAAAGTGAATTCACTAGAGAAGGACACAGATATTAATGGGAATTAGCATTTGTAAACAGGAAGAGGAGTTGTTATCTGAGTGGGAGGTCAAATCTGTTTTGTGATGCCTGGATAATGGTGGTGATCATCGATTATTATTTAGTAATTATATCATGATAGCACCTATTGGCTATCCAGGCCGGGGACCCATTTGCCAGGCACTTTGTACAAATTCCCCATTAACTCTCTCAGCATTACAAGAGTTCTCCTTCTCAGTCATTCTGACTCTGATCACATTCCTCAACATGGATGCTCTTACAGCCCCTGACATTGGTCCTTCTGGGTGGTTATATGCACTTGCTGAGGGTCAGCGTGATTTCATGATTTTCTTACAGCAATAGCAAGGGTTCTCTTACATAAACTGGTGACACCTGTCTTTGCAAGACTAAGTTGTCTGCTGCTGGGGATGGAGGAACCAGCTCACTTTAAAACCAAAGCTGCACAAATCACCACACACGTGCTAAACACAAACTTGTATAAAGCTGAGATCGGTGTGGATACTGGGCCCCCCATATGTCACCACCTCCATCCCCCAGCTCTCTCTGCCTCTCCTTCCCTCTCCCCATTCCTTACCTCCCACCAAGCTCTGTATGGCTGACTCTCATCCTTTCCACTAATACTCCTTTGCTTCCTGTGACACCCACTTCAGACAAAAGTTCAGACAGTTCCACTGACCCACCTACAAACAGGCCCATGACTAAAGCTGTATGAGCGACTCAACTTGAGTCATAAAAGAGCTTGACCTCAGTCCTGAGTTCAGACTGCCTCAGCCAATCAGCATTGCTCTGCTCTAACTGTGGTAGTTTCTGTGATCTCTCCATAAAAGGTGTTTTGCAAATGTTTAACTTTTGCTGGACATTTGTGTTCTGCACCGATCTGCTGTGCAAGGTGAGAACTGAGATGGTCCTGGTCTTTACAGATAGGTCCATGCGGTAAGCACATAGGAGAAAAACCATGTTATTTCTAGCATGTGATTTGAGCCATGTCCCTGATTGGCTGAGCCTGTTTTCCATACATTGATTGGTCCAGGGCCTCAGATCACAATGCTTTTGCAGTATGTCACAATGTCCATTTTGGCCTCTATAAGCTTAATTTGTCCCTTATTTTAATGTTTGCAATTGCAGTCAGTAATTCCTGGCCCAACTTTAAGCTCAAGAGAGGAAGATGGGGAAGGAACAGCTGCTGAGCCAATTATTGCTCTTTGGTGTTATATGATAAAGAAATATAAATAAATAAATATGTAATAGATACATAAATAAATCTCTTTTTAATCAAGATTGATCCCCATGAACAAGTTTCTTAACTCAATGGGGGGTGTTTGTTTGTTTGTACCTAGGCCCCAAATCATGAGGAATCTCACATGGAAAGTTCATTACCAATGACGGTATCAACAATTTATGCAAGGATTGGAGAAGACACTGGGCAGAGGCAGCGCAGATCAGAGTCACAGACTGAATACGTCTCTATAAACTTCTCTTAACGGCAGCTGTAACCCCAACATGCAGATCTGGTTTTAGGCATGATCAGCACAAGTAGTTACTGTGGGAGCCACACAGTTCAAGAGCTCTGCTGTAAATAACCAAATTATCCTATTTTATGGGAACAGGACAGAAATGTCAATATTGTTTAGATGGTTTTTCCAGACTTCCCAACCCCTCAGAAGAGTGTATTTTACACATATAAATGGGTGATGGATTAAAACATAAGGGTCTTTGTGAACTCAGGACTCATCTGTTTTAGGTGCAGCTTGAGGCACTGAAACGTGTAGAGTATCATTATTGTCTCTTTGTATTGGGGTAGAGCCTGGAGGCCCGAGTCAGGGATCAGGATACCATTGTGCCAAGCAGTGTACACACACAGCCTAAAGATTGTTCCTGCCTCAAAGCATGTGGGACATCTTAAGCACTAGTATGGTTCCATTGACATGTACCCTGTGTGCCCCTGCTCCACTAGCTCTCTGGTACATATGATATGTCGTTTGTGTAGCATTTGGTGCCATCAAGTGGTATCCAGAATAAGAAACTTACAGTACATTGTTCTAGGCTCTGCTGTTGTCTGTGTGCTCCATGAAGATCCTGGAATGAGCTACTATTTATTTATTCTAAAGTAATTTTGAAAACATGGCGTGAAGATGAAAGGAATTGGGCGAGTGGGGTGTGGAATTGCTACTTATCTGGGGAAGGAAGGATCTTCCTTTTGCAACTGTTTACATTTTTCATTTGGCAGAAAGCTAATGTCCATCAGCTCCCCTTAATGTGGGAGCCTGGAAATGTAACAGAGAATCTTAGATTCTTTTTAAAGTAAGTTTCTTTCCCTTTCACTATGAAGATACCCTTGATACATTAAACCAATATAACCTGATTACTAGTGCTGAATGTTTGTTATTTATTTTTCCTGGCATCACAGCCTCTCCATGGTTCATTCTCTAGCCAAAAAGGCCTGGCTTTGGGAATCCATGAAAATTGTGGCAACAGAACGCTCCATTTTGGTTCAACCCACATGAAAATATTTTGGGTTGAAATTACCTAAAACATTTTGGTGAGAGTCAGTTCAAAATAAAACTGTTTCTCTCTGCTGTGGCTCATTGTCTTTATGAGAGTCATAGTTTGGGTGCCCATTATCTTATATAGGTTGAGCTCCCTGGTCACACTATCTGTCCCATGAGGCAACAGTCTTGACCCAGTCACTGAATGCTGTGGTGCATCATGGGAATCGCATGACTGCAGTTATATCATGGAGACTTAGTCCAACCAAGGAGTCTGGCTTGTCGGGGAGGTCGGAGGCATTGGGCAGCCTGAACTACAACTCCAATGAAGCAATGCACTGCAATAGGGGAACTGACTGAAACAAAGTGTTTTCAGTCAGCTCAGCAAAGCAAAATGAAATGTTTCAATTTGGGAATCTTGTAATATTTCCTTTCAATTGACAATGTCAAAATGGAAAATTTGAATGTTTCCAAATTGAAATTTTTCAGTTTTTCATTCTGTGCAAAATTTCAATGTTTCAGGATTGTTTTTGTCCCAAAGTGGCCCCAATCTTGAATACTGAAATGTCCTGGAGTGCTGAAATTCCGATCTTTGCTCAGCTCTTCAGATAAATGTATGGCTCTGGAAAGTTTAAGGAGAGTGCCCAACTGTGTCCACAATGTAAAATTGTAAACGGGATTATTTCACACAGACAGATTCTCAGAAGTGTTCATTGATTATTTTTTTTGTCCCTCCATTTCTGAGACACCTGGTGCCTGATTTTTCAGGAGTACTGAGCATCAGCAACATCTATTGACCTTAATGTTCACTAATCATGTACATATCTGTGGACTGAGTCTTACTCTGGCAGGAGGATGGAGTAGATGATGTGGTGTGTCTTTTCAAGCCTTGTTACTATGAACTCATATAGTATAGACTAATTAGAAAAAGTCAAAAATGTTCCATCTGATCTTTTTATATCAACAGATGCTGATTCAACAAAACAAATATTTTCCAAGGATTGTATTGATCTTGCTGCAGTTTTCATAGGAAATTAGTAAAACACTTCATTTCTATAAGGTCAAAATGACTTGTTTTAGTAAGGCTGAAAGGTTTCATTTAGACTTTATGAGTTATGACGTTATATAATAATGTAAATTTTTTACCCCTTTTTGACCCAAATGGTTCATCAATTTTGCAAGGCCTTGAGGGTTGTTCTGGTTAGGAAGAGAAATTGGTGATAAAGTCAGGTGTTTATTTGAAGCAATTATTTTTATTTACCGTCAGTGTACCAAGTCCTATTTCCCTAAACACAGCAGGAATAAAACAATAGTGAGTGGTTTATTTGCTCATGGTTCCAAGCCTCTTTCAGCCAGCACTCTGCCTAAAAACTCTCTGAGTTAGTTCTCAGAGTCATACTGCCAGGGTTTCTCTGGGGCTTTTTTGCTCCTTCTCAGAATGTTTCCATTTCCACTGTGTTTTTCTTCTCTCTCTCTCTCTCTCTCTTTCTCTGGCTATATCTACATTAGACAGCTTGCAGTGGCACAGCTGTTCCTCTGCAGCTCTGCCCCTGTAAGGTCTCCCATGTATCCGCTTTCTGTAGGTGGGAGAGAGCTTTCCCACCAGCATGATTAAACCATGCACAATGAACAGTGGTGCTATGTCAGTGGGATGTTCTCCTGCAGACATAGGCGTATCCACACCAGCGCTTGTGTTGGTGAAACTTCTGTCAGTGAAACAGGTGCGTCTGTTGGTCAGGAGTGTGGGTTTTTTTCATACCCCAACCGACGATAGTCTTACCGACAAAAGTACTAGCGTAAATATAGGTCCCCTCCCCCCAAACACAGCTGCAATCAAATCAGCCCCCCACCTCTGTATTTACATTCAGCCCATAGTGAAACCCTTCTGCTCGCATAGTTCAGATTTTTAATTGGCCTTACATGTGGCCTTTGTTTTGGGTGGTGGCTGTTATTGTTTCCACAGTCTCAGAACAAAGGGGCCTTTTGTATTTCCCTCAGGTACCCTGAATGGAAGGCAGCTGCAACCATCAACTTCAGGAAGATTTTTCCCAACCCCCAGCGTAACAATGCTGCAACATAAATACTGAAACATTTCCATTGTTACCTTAACATAAAAACCAAAACAAAATGGTTTTGACAATATCAAACCAAAACATTTTACCCTCATTGAAATGCAATATTTCTTTGTCATGTAACTGTTTCCAAAACAAAATATTCTGGAATTATTGTTTTACAGTAAACTTCAACTTTTTGTTTGAATTCAGAATGAATGAACATTTTAAATTGTTGGGATTTCCAACCAGTTCTAATACTGATATGCAGCAACGTGCTAGTTATAAAACAAGCATAATTTCCCAGGGTTACTACTGGCAATATATTATATTCTCTATATATTTTGGGGAATGGGATTAGTTAATGGCATTAGTTTCAGACCTATCCATCTGAAAGGAAGAAAAAATCCTGTACTGGTCAAAGCTTCTGGCTATTCTGTGGGTATGTCTACTCTGCAGTTAAATACCCCAGTCCAATCCATGTCAGCTGAGTTGGGTTTATAGGGCTTGGGCTAAGGGGCTGTTTAACTGTGGTGTAAACATTCGGGCTCGGGCTGGAACCAGATTCTAGGACCCTATAAGGTGGGAGTGTCCTGGAGCTGGGGTTGCACTGATCCTGAATGTCTACCCCACAATTAAACTACCCCTTAGCTAGAGTCAGCTGGCCTGGCCAGCCGTGGGTGTCTAATTGCAATATAGACATACCCACAGAATATCCAGAAGCTTTCAGATTGAAGCCAGTTTACTGTTTAATGGCCAGTTTTTCTAAGTGCTCCAACCAAAATCCACATGCTCACTCAGATTGCCTTTGAAATTGCAGTGACTCATGGGAATCCAGGCTGTGGTTAGTGGTCCAAATTTGAGGTCATTTAGCAAGAGATTCCTGATATACACACTCCAGAAAAAGAATAACATGATAGCAAAGCGCTAAGATTCTTTTAATATTTTTGTGCATCCTGTAGTACCAGCCTCTTTTAATTCTCAAAATGCTCTAAAACCCACGTGCATACTGGGATTATCTTGAATAGAAGTCTTCTTCTTGGTGCAAATTTGAGTTTGCCACCAGCACCCAACTCAGGAGCAGGGCCGGCGCAACCCATTAGGCTACCTAGGTGGTCACCTAGGGCGCTAACATTTGGGGGGCAGCGACCGCAGTGGCCAGATCTTCGGCCACCCCAGTCATCGTTGGTATTTCAGGGGCGGGACCTTCTGCCGCCTAGGGCGCTAAAAAAACTGGCGCCGCTCCTGCTCAGGAGAGACTTTTAATATTCCAATTGCTCTGAAACCCAGGGACATAATGAGATTCTCTTGAAAATTGATGTTCCACAAAATGGTCTGGTGTAGACGTGGAAATCTGTTGAGATGAATGGACCAGTTAACACCTTTTGCCTCTGCCCTCTTTTTAATAATGCCACAACTTGTCTCTGGCAGACATCATAGCATTTTATCCTTCCAAATATGGAGCACTGTGGCAACCCAGCACATGGGGATAGTGAGAGAGATGGTCAGACTGTGCCCTTATTAAGGCAAAAGTCACATTTAGGGAAGGCTTTGTGAACACCAGCTGTCTGCTCCTGGCCTATATTCAACCACTTCACTCACTCTATTGAAACCACCCCAGAACCGCCAGATATTAATCCCCTTTGAAGCAGAGCTAACCTTAACTCTGCATTAAGAAAGTTTTGGGGCAGAGAATTGAATAAATACTTATATTTCTAGGTTAAAAACAGAAGGAAAAGAGTGTAACCCCTTCACCAAAAAGGCAGCAACATATTTCATGCATCTTAAAGAAGCAACAAAGGGCACAAATTAATGTTTCTTTTCCTATGCAGATCACTTTTAATTAGTGTATACTCTTATTTGGTTTGGTATCTTTTCCCATTTCTAAGAAATATACTACAACACAATACAATCTACACCTTTGCTTCACTTTCTTTGGCTGTAAATTGTTTATTGCATGACAGACCCAGCTGAGCTTTTGTTAAAACTTTATCATCATCCTTTTCTTCTGGGCTTAGTTGCACTGGTGAAGCAGGGTAAGGAAGTATAAAGTACTCACTCCAAAATCAAGCCCGGACCTCTCCTGTCTCAGTCTCATCAGGGGAGACCAAAAAAGAGTCAGAAACTGGTTAACCACCCCGAAAAACTTCAAAACAAAGCAAAATTATCCAACCTAATATAAAACCATGCCATTAGTAAATGGAACAAATAAAGGAGGAGAACCTCAAGCTTCTCCCTTGCTTGAGCACCACCCCCAAAAGTAACAGTGCTCGTCATGGTAAACTCAAGCTTGCCATGCCAGGAGTGGTTTGGGAAAGACTAGTAACACTCTAACCTGGCGTGTGAGTGGTGAAGGCAAAGCCCTGGCTCTCTCCACCCATGCCCAAAATCTGAGGCAGGATTGAACTATTTGAAGCATCCTTTGTACAAAGCAAAAAAAAAGTGAAAACACTTTTAACCACATTAACCACAGACATTAAACACCTGCTCCTGGAAGCGGTGCTGGCCCTTGTGGTCTAGGTGCAATAATCCACAGCACCTGCAGTGAGCGCTGTGAGTGGGTGCAGTGCTCTGTGGGCACCTGAAACGAGATGGCCTGTGCTGGGTCAGTCTCACTGGTGCAAGTCACATCAGTGCAATTCTCTAAGGTAGATGCATCCTTCTGTAAGAGATTTCTCCAAACTATGCTTCAAAAGGTCAGTAGCTATAGTTGCCTGTTGCAGATGATGGGCAAAAACTCAAATCCTTTACATTTACAAAGAAAGCCCTTCTGCATAGCGTAGAGATCCTCAGAGCATCAGTAACTTCCTTCCTGGGCTGCAATGACATACCACAGACGCCTAGCTGAGAGTCAATGCAGCCAGACAGGGATAAGGAAACTTGCTTTATTCTGCAGAAGAAAGGAGAGTTTTGCCTCTTGGTACAAAGACTCTATTCCATACAAAAACCAAGAATCTTTTTTACATACTCACACACAGGCTTTGGTCATGTTAGCATTTGATTTGTGGTTAGCAAACCCTGCACTTCTGCAATCTGCGCAGCAAAAACTGGCTTAGGACCAGCTTCAACTGCCTCAAGACCGATAAGGGAAGGCAGTTCAAAAGTTCAGGCTACTGTGTCTGTGAGGTGTCCAATTTCCCCTGATGGTTGCCAGCTATTATAAGGCTACCAGTTGTTTGGGGGTCGCTGCTGACTGTCACAGTATCATGTTGCCTCTGTATAAATCCATGGTATGCCACATCTTGAATATTGTGCGCAGATGTGGTAGCTCCATCTCAAAAAAGATACACTGGAATTGGAAAAGGTTCAGAAAAGGGTATGGAACAGCTTCCGTGTGAGGAGAGATTAATAAGACTGGGACTTTTCAGCTTGGAAAAGAGACAGCTAAGGGGAGATATGATTGAGGTCTATAAAATCATGACTAGTGTAGCGAAAGTAGATAAGGAAGTGTTGCTTACTACTTCTCATAACACGAGAACTAGAGGTCACCAAATGAAATTAATAGACAGCAGGTTTAAAACAAACACAAGGAAGTATTTCTTCACACAACGCACAGTCAACCTGTGGAACTCCTTGCCAGAGGATGTTGTGAAGGCCAAGACCATAATAGGATTCAAAAAAGAAGTAGATAAATTCATGAAGGAAAGGTCCATCAATGGCAATTAGCCAGGATGGGCAGGAATGGTGTCCCTAACCTCTGTTTGCCAGAAGTTGGGAATGAGCAATGGGGATGGATCACTTGATGGTTATCTGTTCTGTTCATCCCCTCTTGGGGCACCTGGCACTGGCCACTGTTGGAAGACAGGATATTGGGCTAGATGGACCTTTGGTCTGACCCAATAGGGCCATTCTTATGTTATTATGTCTTATGTTTGTATAGTTATTGAAGTTATCAAGGGTGGGGCAGCAGGTCTGTATAATTTTTGGTGGTGCCCAGAACAGGTCCAAGTCCTTCCCATACACACACCTGCCTTGTAAGCTGATATATATATTTTTTAAAATAATGTAAAACTGGACTGGAAACAGTAAGTATTTAATAGTTTTCCTATATTGCACAATGTGGGAGATGTGAGTGGCAGGGTGAGGGCTCAGGCTGGCGCTGGGGATGTGGGGTTTGGGGTGTGGAGTAGGGCAGAGGGTTGAGGTTCAGGGATGAGGGCTGTGGAATGAGGCCGGGGATGAGGGGTCAGGGTGTAGGAGGGGGCTCAGGGCAGGGGCAGAGGGTTGGGATACAGGTAGGGGGTGAGGGCACTGGCTGGGGGTGTGGGCTCTGGGATGGGGCCGGGGATGAGGATTTTGGGGAGCAGGCAGGCTGCCCTGGGGCTGGAGCCAGAGGAGGACACCCACCACACCTCTCTCCACCAGCAGTAGCAAGCTCCAGGAGGGGGGAGAGCAGGGGAGAGGAGCTCCCTTTCTCCCCCAGCAGCACACTAATCCTGCTTCACTGTCACTACATGTGGTTCTAGGGCCTATCCCAGGTCCAGGAAGCCACTCACTTCCCCTGTAGTGGGTGCCGGGATGGGGGCTACCATCACATCTTTGCCTCCACCCCTCCTCCCTCCCAGCCTGCCACCGGCACCACTCCCTTTTTTAGCCAGCAGCGACAGCAGCTGGCAAAGGAGTGCAGCTTGGAGTGGCAGGGCAGCTGCCTGCTGCCCAGGGTGCAGGCAGGGATGCTCCGGGGGGATAAGCAGGGCCAGGAACATTGGTGGAGCTGGGCCCCCAGGCCCTGAATATTGCTGGAGTATGAGCCCCACGGGCCCATATAACTCGCCGCCCTGGTCAAAGTATTTTTAAAAGACCATTTCCTATATGATATGATCACCTTTCTGAGCATTAATCAGTGTGCAGCCCTACCCTAACATGCAGACTTAATTTTTATCAGAATTCCCATCCAATGGACTCCTTCAGAAGCATTGTTCTAGAACCTACATGAGCCCTATGATAACCATTAAGTTACTGGAAAATAATAAAATATATAGAATATAGTGCTAGGCTTTGCCACAACATTTGTAGTGTTTCATATAGCAAAACCTGGCTGCAATGAAACAAACTCTTTAAAATACCCACAGATTACAATTTTCCCTATAGAAAAGCAGTATTTAATTAAAATGTTTTCTCTGATAACAGGTGCGGGTAATTTGATCTCTGTCTCTGTTTATTGCAGGCTTCTCCCAGCCTGTCTTCACTGAAATCCCATAGAGTTCAAGCAATGGAACTGTAGGTTAGTTTGTCCTTCTGTCTGTCTGTCTCTTATAAATTCAATAGATCTTTTCACCATCTTCAATGGAATTTCAGTAACGCCCTGATCCACTAACCATCTACACAGTGACTAACTGCTCTGTCAGTGCTGAGAGGTTTCCCATCTGTTCCTCTGGACATAATTTTATACATCAAACATACCAAGGCTGGACACCATTTTGACAGCCTCTTCTCAGAACAGAACCACACTCTGAAACACTCAGAGTACTATCTCATTCTTCTGCTTTCACTTACCTGTAACTTCCATCCCAAATTATACTGTGACTTTGAAATCACTGGCGGTTTGTTTTTTGTTTTTAGGGTGGGGGTGAGGAGTTGTACATTACTTTGTCAATACAATACTCTGGGATGGGATACCATTTACCCATTTTCACCAACCAATTCCTGAATGTATGTCTTGCCTTCCAAAAGGCATTCATTCATAAACTGGCTCCTTATTCTATGGCCCACCCTCCAGAAGAGGCTCTCAGTGTGCAAGTGGTATCTTAGTGCAATATAATCAAGAGCACCTGGGAGTGTTTACGAGGTTACTAACAAGTATCAGTGAGTGGGTGTCACGGAGTCACTGGGCGATGCTCTGGAACTGCTCCCCACCAAGCCAGTCAGGACTTTGGGGAGCCTCCTCTCCCTTGGAGCAGACTTGTTCAGGGCAAGAAGCTCACACGGCTTCACCTCCTGGATCTCTCCTTGGAGCATTCAGCATCCTCTGCCCCTCCTTGCGCTTCCCACAGCGAGTCCACCCCAGCGGGGTCCTGGGGAAGCCACCGGGTTCTGCACCCCCACTTTGCAGTCAGACATGACTCTCAGCCAGCCAGTAAAACAGAGGTTTATTCGATGACAGGAACAGGGTCTAAAACAGAGCTTGTAGATACAGCGAACCGGACCCCTCGGCTGGGTCCATTCTGGGGGGCAGTGAGCCAGACCCCCAGGTCTGCCCTCCACCCTCGACCACAGCCAGCTCCAGACTAACAACCCCTCCCAGCCCCTCCTCTCTGCTCAGCTCCTTTCCCGGGCCAGGAGGTCACCTGATCCCCTTGTCTCCAACACCTTCAGCTGGCACCTTTGCAGAGGAGGGACCCAGGCCATCAGTTGCTAGGAGACACAGTGTCAGGCATTTAGGTGCACTGGCCCTTTGCTCTGCCAGATACTTAAGAACTGTCATGGGGACACTGAGGCACCAATACAGTATTCAGAGAAAACATTAAGAACTTTCCCAGTTCGTCACAGTGGGGTAAGGACATGAGGCATGAAATCATTGCAAAGGTTATGCAGTGAATTTTGCTCGCCTCTGGCTGAAAGTAGCCTCTGATGACAGAAGCTGGTGCAAGACTCTCTGGACCATGTTAGCCCCAATGTGCTAGGGGTTGACCAGATGACAGTTGCACAGGAGTGACTCAGCACCCACTGTGAGCAGCAGAACTGGATTCTAAGCCAGCCCAAAGTCAATTTATGAGAGGGCTGAAAATGGCTGGTTGGTGCGAGGGGCAACACTGTACTGTAGGACCAGTATGGAAGGGCTGTAACTGCTATTCTATCCCAAAGTCTGAAGCAGCAGCTGCAGGGAGGTGAAGGAGGGGCTGCAGGAGGGCAGTGGGCCTGAGCGGCAGCAGTGAATTTTGCCTCCACCTGCACAGACACCAACTACTCCAGTTGTACAGGAGCAGAGTGAATCCCACTCACATGAGCCTAGATCTCATAAGTGCAAGCTCACGCCACCTTTCTGCTGAGTGGGGTTTCACTAAGTGATAAAAGCTCTAAGGGTGAGTTTACGTTAGAGAAGGTGAGGTAGAGGCACAATGTATTTTATGCATCTGTCTTGCTTTAGGGTTATGTGTGGCTGTTGTTAGGGAAAAACATACAGCAGCGGCACAGAGAAGACAGGGAGGCACTAACAAGGGAATGTTCAAAAGGAAACTGCAGTAACATTGAGATGGAGGAAGGAGGGGTAAATCCTGCCCCTCTCCTGACTGAGCAGCTGCACATATGGGGAGGCAAGGTTCCAGTAGTCGGTGCAGGACATCTGTGCCCTAGGTAGAATGGAATTCAGTTCCGGGGGGTCCTCTTGCATGGGGAGACTGAGGGATGGGAAAAATCAATAAGTGAGGTGAAAATGCAGGTAAATGGAGTTTCCATGCTTCTCATTTGGGGAAAATGGAGTGTTGGTTAGGTTAGGTTACCCGCTGCTTTTCTTACCACTGGGAAGACTAGAAAGATCCCACTTCCCCCATGGAGAGGGATAGCAGATCTGGTCCTTTATGTTGTGTATAGCATGTAACACATTCACATATGTATGCAAAGTATATGCATATACAAACTCCTGTATATCTATTTCATTTGAAGTAATCTTTGGTTGTATTTTTTTCCTTTTTCCATTTGTTTTACAATCTAATAAAACTACTTTTAAAACTAAACAAAATTTAAGAGTTCAAATTTCAGACCTGCTGCATCTAAAGTTTGGCATCTCAAACCATATTTAGGCACATAAATAGAAGCAGACTGATTTTTTCAGAAGTGCTAACCCCTTTTAGCTCCTACTGAAGACACGTAAGTTTGAAAACATTGGCGCTAGTATCTAGATACCGTTGTCGAATAGAAGAAAAAGTACAATGGCATTTGGCAATGTGCAGTAGTTTTAATATATGATCCTAATCAGTGATAAGCTGCCAAAGTCTTAAGAACTGGTCCCCTACCAGTTCTTCGGTGGCACTTCAGCAGCGGGTCTTTGACTTGCTCGGAGTCTTCGGCGGCGGGCCCTTCAGAGCTGCCAAAGACCCAGAGTGAGTCAAGGACCTGCTGCTGAAGCGCCGCCGAAGACCTAGTAGGGAACCGCATTGTGAGTACAAGCCCTCTGTTGTCTCCCCATCTGACCTCCATCCAACCCCCACCCAACCCCACCCACGTCCTGTCCCCGACTGCCCCCCTCAGAACCTACAACCCATCAACACTCCCCCACTCCCTGTCCCTTGACCACTCCCTCCCAAGACCCCCCCACCCAAACTGCCCACAGGACCCCACCCCCTACCCAGTGCCCCCCTCATTCCCCTTTCCCTGACCTTCCCCCCAGAACTTCCGCCCCCTCCAACTACTCCCTTCCCCTTATCCAACCCCTCCTCCCAGCCCCGGCCTGGCCCCCTTACCATGCTGCTCAGGCCAGCGCATATGGATGCCGCTCAACTCGCTGTAGCTCGCAGTCCCACCCCCTTACCATGCTGCTCAAAGCGGCAGGAGCTGCAGAGCTTCCCAAGAGTGGTTCAGAGTGCTGGAGCCGGGCTCTGTGAGAGGGGGAAGGTGGGGGAGGGGCTTGGGGAGCCTCCCCAGCTGGAAGCTCAGGTGGGTCATATGTGGCTCATGGACTGGTGTAACAACAGAAAAACCTCCCTCTCCCAATTGCCTACTCCTTTAACAACCAGTTCTAAACCTGCTTCTAAATTTAATAGTTGGTTCGCGAGAACCGGCTCCAACTCACCACTGCTCCTACTGGTCCTGTACATTACTGGATTGCTTAGTTACTTATCTATCTACTTAATCATATTTGTCATCTATGACCTTTCAAGTTTCAGGCATTTTTTTTAATTCTATTTTTGCTTAATTAACTTTGAATTAATTTATAGCATTTTAGCTAGATACTTATTAGATCACTCTAGCACCTCAGTGTATCACATACATCAATGAATATTATCTCAGAGGGGTGCTGTGAAGTAGAGGGTACAATACATTTTATGTTCATCTATAATATGCATCTGTCTTACTTTAGTGTTTATATGTGCCTGCAATATTGTTGAAAAGTGATAGTTAAATAAAACCCCCTCGCTGTTATTGATTTGTTCTTTCCCTTAATTGTGAGCTGCAATAAAGTTATAAACACTATCTGCTTGCCATGGACATATAAGCTGTTTAGACTTTGAAATTCTCTAGATTGTTTTCTATCCAACAGCTACACCAATCACCCAAAAGGTGCGTGTTGTGGTTCAGAGTGCCTCTGTCTCTCCACACGTGGGGATGGGAAGAAGGTAATGCTTTCTTCAGTTAAAAAGACAGTTTTCTATATTGGGGTTTACTGTATGCCAAATTGATGATGAAATAGAAAATATAATGGAAAAATGTGATTTCTCTGTACTAACCAGACATCTTACAAGGTAGCTAGCCCTGTCCTCATAAGACAATCTTAGCACCTTCTCTGTATAAACTAAATCAAGTAATGCTGAAAAAGGAAGTCAAAAGGATTTTTGTAAAGAGTTCTAGTAGCTCTGTGTGCAGAGTCTAAGGCCACCAGAATGATACTATCTGGAGACCTGTCTAATACCTTACCCACTAAGGGATGTTTGAGAGGGGGAGTCACTGCAAGGCTAAAGTGATATGGATGTTAGATCACTGGCCAAGCTGCCCCTGTTCTTACCACTGGTGGCTGTCCACTTGGTGGGTGCCTCTCTGTTGTCCTTTCAGGAAGGCTATCCCTCCAAAGGGTATTACTATCCAGCGGGGAAGATCTAGATGGTGGTTTCCCTTGTTTTAGATCTCTCTGTGTGAAGGCACCTGATATAGTGCACTAGGTTTCTTTCTTTATTCTGAATTTCTTGCCCCTTTTCCTTCTGCTTGCTGCTGTAGGCAAGTGTATGTTGTAGTGTTGGTCAGTGTACATTAAGGCTGATTGAAATTTTTCTGACAAAACTTGGGTTTTCAACTTATCAAGATTTTTTGCTAAAAGAATCTTTCTGCAAAATCTTACTTTGTCATTAAAAAGGATTGACTGAAAATTGATGTGTTTTGGCCAAAACCTGAAGTATTTTATTCAAAATGGTGGCTCCATGCCTTATACAAGTTTTAGTTTGGGTGCCTTCTGTTCCCATTCTCTTCTTTGGGGTCTCTATCTGGGCTATATATCCCATATGACACCTTGGCCCCGTAACTCCTATGATGCAGCCACACCGCTCACCAAGAGGAGAAAATGTTGTTCATTATGGGAGATGTGATTTGGCCCAACAGTCTGGACCAGAGAAAAGAATGGGAGCATAAGGCCAACCTCCATGATATGGGACAGTGGCATTTTGAATCAACATTCTAGTTTTTGACCAATGAAAAGTTAGATGAAAATGAAAAATGGATTTGCCAAAGCCACATGAGAAAAAGACCTATTTTTCCAAGCAGCTGTAATGTTCATAATAACTTTTTCTGAAGATAGGAAATATCTGTGTGTGTTACACACCTTTTCTTTCTGTAGGGTTGTTCATGAATTATTTTACTTACTTGGAAGAAAGGAATGTCTTCTTTTGCCCCCACTGCTCTCCTTGGAAGGCTGTTCCAGAACTTCACTCCTCTAATGGTTAGAAACCTTCCTCTAATTTCAAGTCTAAACTTCCTGATGGCCAGTTTATATCCATTTGTTCTTGTGTCCACATTGGTACTGAGCTTAAATAATTCCTCTTCCTCCCTGGTATTTATTCCTCTGATATATTTATAGAGAGCAATCCTATCTCCCCTCAGCCTTCTTTTGGTTAGGCTAAACAAGCCAAGCTCTTTCAGTCTCCTTTCATAAGACAGGTTTTCCATTCTTCGGATCATCCTAGTAGCCCTTCTCTGTACCTGTTCCAGTTTGAATTCATCCTTCTTAAACATGGGAGACCAGAACTGCACACAGTATTCCAGATAAGGTCTCACCAGTGCCTTGTATAACAGTACTAATACCTCCTTATCGATATTCAAAATACCTCACCTGATGCATCCCAAGACCGCATTAGCTTTTTTCAAGGCCATATCACATTGGTGGCTCATAGTCATCCTGTGATCAATGAATACTCCAAGGTCCTTCTCCTCTGTTACTTCCAACTGACGCGTCTCCAACTTATAACAAAAAATCTTGTTATTATTCCCTAAATGCATGACCTTGCACTTTCCACTATTAAATTTCATCCTATTACTATTACTCCAGTTTACAATGTCATTCAGATCTTCCTGTATGATATCCTAGTCCTTCTCTGTATTGGCAATACCTCCCAGCAAAAGGGGCAGCTGCCCCGGGGTCTGGCCTTTTAAATCACTACTAGAGCCTTGGGCAGTACGGGCCAAGCAGCGTGGAAGGGCTGGCTGGGGGAGGCTCACCCCAGCCCTGCCCCTTTCATCTGAGGCCTCGCCCCTTCCAGGGTCCCAGAGTCGGGCCCCAGTACCAGTGTCTTTTATGTTACTTTCACCTCTGGAGACAGGTGAGTACTCTGGGGGAAGAAAAGAGAGGCCCAGGGAGAAACAGAAGCAGCAGCAGAGAGCACCATCGTAAAGAATATTCTTGGTGAGGTCTGGCCAGAGCTGGGGAACCTCTGTTTAGTTACAGGAGAGTTTGTGCAAAGGCCTCTAAGAACAAGCAGAAGAACCAGTGTGCTCAGGGGAAGCTGAGCCCGGACAAAAGGGTTGATGCTGGAGGGTGGATTCCAGCTGTAAGGATAGGACATATGGACGAGAAGGTCTGGGGAATGTACGCTGCTGGAGTTCTTTCATGGGAGACCTGATGTGGGGCTACAGAAGAGATGTCATGGGCAAGAAGTAAATTGAGGTGCCCTCAGGTGGATGGCCTGGATAGCAAAGCCATGGAACAAGGGCAGAAAGAGTCTGGGGACGGACTGTTTAATGACCCTCTTGGGAAGATGAGTTGGAAATGATGTCCCAGGATTTGGCATTGAAAACTGCTGTGCACCTGTTGTATTTTGTGAGAATGGTGTGATCAGGAGTGTTCTTTGGTAGCCTACCTTCACTGCTGACCTTGGTGAAGAATTTCACAAGCCAAAGCCGAGCATGAGCGCCAAGTGTTTTTAGGAATTCTGTAGATATGTGGTCATAGACCGCAGCTGTTCCACACTTGATGCTACCTGGTGTCTGTTCCAGCTCTGTTACAGTGAATGGTTCTGGGCAGCTTCTGATATGATGTACACATTTAAACATATACCATTCGTTCCTCACTTGTCTTTCCACCTATTTCTCCAAAGGTGCTCTGACCATTTTAAGTAGGTGTCCAGCTACCTGGTTGGGTGTCACTGAGAGCTGGCAGAGTGCAAGTGGCTGCTGTGCTTCTCCAAGACTTCGGAGCAGACTCCAACACTTGTGGCTGGAGGGGTAAAGCTCATCCTCTGGGTCATCTCCTCCCATCTGGCTTGGTTAGCAGTGTCCAATGATTTGATCAGATGGTCCATGATATCTGGGTCACCAGATGTCTCATACTTCTTGAGCAAGGCAGTGCTGTCCTCATGGAGACAGGGGATGTAGACTTGGTGACAACTGTGTGGGATGGCTCTGCAGCCTGCTTTGCAGATAGCACCACAGAAGCTACACTAGGTCTCATTTACTGAGGTATGCCGGGCTGGTATTGTCACCACACTCTTCTCCAGTGCTTCCTGATATTTTTCCCAGTCAGACTTTTCGAATGCTCCACTGCTTCTTTTTGGAGCTGTTGACAACTGGGATCTGTAGCCCAATGCATCATTACCTGTAAAGGGTTAAGAAGCTCAAATAACCTGGATGGCACCTTACCAAAAGGACAAATAAGGGGAGAAGATACTTTCAGATCTGTGGGGGAAGGTTTTTGTTTTGTGCTCTTTGTGTGTTTTCTCCGGAACAGCAAGGGACAAAGGTAGGGAAAATACATCTCCTAATGCCATACCTGAACTAAGCATCTAAGATTATAAAGTGTAAGGAATTGGAAGGAAATGCATTAGATTATCTTTTGTTTTAGCTTGTGAATTTTCCCTATGAGTAAAGGGAGATTTATTCCTGGTTTGTTTGGTTTTTTGTTCTTTTTTTTTTTGCCCAGAGGGGAATGCTCTGTGTTTTGAATCTGATTACCCCGTAAAATTACCTTCTGTCCTGATTTTACAGAGGTGTTTCTTTTACTCTTTCTTTATAATAAAGTTCTGCTTTTAAGAACCAGATTGGTTTTTTAGTGTCTGAAAAACTCAAGGGGCTGGTCTGTGCTCACCTTGTTAACCTAGTTGGTTGGTATATTATTCTCAATCCTCCCCAGGAAAAGGGGTGAAAGGGCTTGGGTGGATATTTTGGGGAACAGGAACTCCATGTGGTTCTTTCCCTTGAATCTTTGTCTAACTCACTTGGTGGTGGCAGTGGTACTGTCCAAGGACAAGGAAGAATTTGTGCCTTGGGGAAGTTTTTAACCTAAGCTGGTAGAAATAAGCTTAGGGGGTCTTTCACGCGGGTTCCCACATCTGTACCCTAGAGTTCAGAGTGGGGTGGGAACTCTGACACCTCCAGTCTGTGTGATGGCTGTGGAAGTTTCTGATGTAGACAGCTGAGTGTGGCAGGCTTGGTGAAACCCATTGGCTCTAACTTGGAGGCTTGTAAACATTTTCCAGCCAGAAACTGCCAACCTGCATGGTGTCACAGAATTCAGTATACATCAGCTGAATGGCATCTGCAATATCGGACCAAATATATATGGTTCAGCTGTACTTCGGGTGTGCCACATGGCACAACAGGTCGAAGCCATTGATAATGGAATGCCTGGCTTCGGCAGTTGCCACATGTGTCTCTTGCAAGCAAATGATGTTGATAGTATGTTGATGAGCAAGAACACTGAGTAAATCAAGCTTGGAAGCCAACAAACCCTCCACGTCGAGTTGTAACATGCATAGAGTTGGACCAATGACATAGAAGTCACTGGGCTGCACCTTGGGGTTGTCCATGACGACAGTGCCAGGATTCATTGATCTGGTGCTCGTGGAATTGGGCTCATTGCTTGGATCATTAGCTTCCCTGACAGATACTGGGGGATGGCGCAATGGGAATGCTGATCCATTGCCCTCCCTGCTATCGAAGATATGGCTCATCTCAAAAGTCATTGGCCTCTTAAAGCCTGGAAAGGACCCAAATCAAGCATAAAGCTATCATCCCATATCATTATTGTCAGTGTGTTTCAAGGCACTGGAGCATTTGGTCCTACAGCACATATTATCCAACATAGAGAGAATTTTTGAGCCCTGACCAAACCGGCTTTCGCCGAGGCTATAGCACATGCCACCAAGTATTTGCTCTGACCACATCTACTGAAAATGGCTTCCAGAGAAAGTTGAAACAGGCACTGTTTTCATTGATCTAACAGTAGCATACATATGGTATGGCACACTGGCCTGCTATGAAGGTATCATGGGTCCTCCTACCTTAGGTCACAGGCATCGTTGAACTGTTCCTCTGTGGTAGGCAGTTCAGAGTCCATAAGGGGAAGAAGACTAGTGCTTGGAGACAACATAGCTATGGGTTACCCCAGGGCTCTGTGCTTTCTCCAACCCTGTTCAACCTTTACATCAATGACCTGCCAACAACAGAGTCATAAAAGTTCATTTATGCAGATGACATCTGTTGTGGTACCCAGGCCCAGATGTTCCATGAGCTTGATGCCACCTTAAACCAGACATGTCAAATTTATCTGACTACTGTAGGATTTGATGCCTCCAACTACGCGTCATAAAAACAGTCTCCAGTTTGTTCCATCTTCTTCATGCCAGTGCAACATGAGAACTGAATGTTAATACCTCTCCAACAGGAAGCAATCTGAAGCTATAAATGTCTAGGTAAATAGAACTTGCAATTTATCTGATGCCTCAGCTGTCCTTTAACATTTAATCAACTGCAAATGCTGACACCATAAGCATTATTTCTTAATTCAATAACTTGTTCATTCTTTGCTTTTGATTATATTTATATTGCTGTTTTAGAAGTAGTTTTATCTTTTAAACTGAGTTCATATTTTTTAAAAAATACTGATACCTTTCAATTCATGGTTTTAAAACCCTTTAGCTTAATTTTGTCACTAACAATATCACAGGAAGGCAACAGCATAGTTTGGTGGCAAATCAAATTAATCTCTTTTTGATTGTGCAATATATTTTTTTCTGTGTTAATTGTTCTCCTATGCTGCACTTTTGATTTCTTCTCACCTTACCTCCAGGCTGGACAACAAAGGGACATCTTCCAGGAGCCTATCCATGAAACTTCCGTGAACTGCAGAGGGAATGAGAGCTCTTAATGAGAACAGCTCCAGGAAGAAAACAGGTACTGCCAGAACTAGCATTGGTGTTTCTGTATGGCTTGCAATTCCTTTCAAGAGCAAGAGACTCAATTGCAGGGGATTGGGCAAGAAATAGAATATTGCCACTCTCGACAACCTAGCCTGATGTCAGAACTGCACTGATGGCCAAGCATGGCGTTGGGGACATTGTGTTGCTGGATGCATTGTCATCTAGAGCAGATGTAAAATACAGAACTCCTCTCTGTACAAGTCATGAAAAATGTAACGAGTGCCACTAGAAAAGCAGCAGAGCTGATCCCTCCGTCCTGGCTACAGTCCATCTTCTTTCATTACATTTTGCTTCCAGAAATTCTCAGCTTTTCAATTGCATGTGAAATTCTTCCCTTCCTGGCCTAAAGAGATGTGGTGTTTTACTGGGAAATGTTAAACAATAGTCCTCTGTGTGTTTGTGTAACTCTATATATTTACACAAGCCGTTGTAAAGTGCTTTGAAGTACTGGAAGCTCAAAAAAGTTCTGGCTGAATTAAAGGGATTTCTCAGTTTTTGCAGTACTATGGAGAACCAATGAGAATATTTTCAAAGTCCAATGATAAGGTTTTCTGGGACACTGCATCCTTACTTCTGCAGGTTCTCTTTCTTGCTGATCCTTTTCTTGTTTTTTTCTTCCTGTGATCTAGAAAGCATAGACAGATTAACTCCTGCTTAGTGCTTTATATAAGCCTCAAACCCAGTGGAAGGAAAAGACGTTACACTGAGAAAGTCACTAGAGACTCTGCGGTGTGAGAGTGAAACTAGAAGCCTTGATAAAAATGGGATCTGAGAGTGGCTCTCTGATCCAAATTCCATGAGACTATTGTCTTGCCACAATACTAGAGAAAACAGGAAGATCTGCAAAATATTTTTGTAAAGAAGAAGTATGGCTGAAGTGATTAGTTTTTGGCATTTTGGTGTAATCAAAGTCATACCTGCCTGTGTCTCCCTTATTATTTCCCAGTTCCAGTAAAATGAAATCTATATGCTTTGAAGTTAAAGGATTTATATTATCATACACACATGTATCAACAGCTCTGGCAATAAAATTATTTTGTGCTGGAAGGGATCTGACCTCTCCCATCAAAACAAGATCATTGTCAATCTCTCCTACTCCCTCCAAAAAGAAATGATAACCAACAGCACCGGCGTACCATGTAATTGTCACCAATCTCTTTTTTCCTCCATCCATCTGCTTTTCTGCCTCCCCTCCACCCCAGCCACCAGAGAAAACAGATCTCAGAGCCCCTCCTCCATACAGGAGGGTGCTGGGGTTCCCCAGCACCAGGGCACATATAGGTCCTCCAAGAGCCACCTAGCTCCCGAGGTATAGGCTCTCAATGTTCTGAATGTGTAATTACATTTTTTTAAAAATCCACTGAGGGTAGCAACACCATATGCACCTGGGAAGTGAGTTTGCTGCAAGGAAGTCCAGGAAGGTGGATTTCACAATGTAAGCAGTGAGACACTTATCGTGCTTGGTGAGGTTTTTTAATTTTATAAACTTAATTATAATTATAAAAAAGAATAATAACAACATTATAATTATACAGCTGGGCACTATCAATATTTAACCTGCAGCCAGCAGCTGCCCTTGAAGTTCACTGTAAACAGATTTAAACCCCCCCCCCGTATTAAAAACGTTAAGGGAGGCCCCATACAGGCTGATTTGCCCTGGGCCCCGAACCCTGCTAGGGATGGCCCTCCCTTCAGGTGGTAGAGGAGAATTGTCCTGACACACCACTGCATATGGCTGTCATAAGCAATCCTATGCAGGCTTCTTTGCAAGCCCTATTGTAGAAGGCTGGACAGGGACAGGGCTGGAGATGGGAAAGGACGTGCTGTAGGGTCCCTATAACATTGAGTGCTATGGAGATTCTCAGCTGCTGTGGGCTGTGGGAGGAACTTGAAAACTCTATTTTGCACCAGATATGAAATTCTACTGTACAAAAACTAGCACTGAGTCTGTATATAACTACGTTCTCTTTTTAAAAAAAGGGGGAGGCATCTTTGCAGGAAACTACACAATATAAATTTTAATCCGTGCAGGATAGGGGCTTACTTTGTAGATGCTGGACATGCTATATAAGGAAGATGGCAAACAACACAAGTAGAATCACTCCTCCAGGAACTGCAGTATCCAGAATGACCCAGTGCACTTGGAGAGAGAAAAGAAATAATAAAATGCTGCCATATTTGATTGACACAACTGGATGTCGATGGAGATTGTTTTTTTTCTTCTCTTTGTACGTAGGATAATTCCTGCTTCCTGTACAATTGCAAAAGCCTTTGAAACCTGATTCTTGAGGTGAGTCTCAGCTCTTGAGACTTCAGCGAAGCAAGTAGCAACAGGAGTCAATCGGTCTGCAATGGTTTATTGAGTTTTGTAACATATTATTTGATGTTAAGCTCTCTGTACATATGTTTTCTTTGTTTAACATTTTAAGGCAAAGCAGGTATGGGCAAACGTTACTAAATAACAGCCAGGAAGGGGAAAAGGTACAAAGTGCACTTCATCTGCTGCCAAATACTAGCAGCTGCTCAGGAGGCGTGGGGGCCTTGCCCACATCACAGTCCTGCTGGCTATGGAATTCTGCAGGCATGCTAGCCAACTGCACAGCTTATTGCTGGGTCAGTTTTGTGTCTGGCTCCTTATAAGATGTGCTAGGTGAGGGCAGGAGAAAAATGTCCTTGTACCTTCTTCTCCCTCTAGCTCATGGACAGCCCTCAACATATGGGATACGTTTACACTCTGAGCTGGAGGTGTGATTCCCAGCTCGAGGAGACAGACCTGCACGAGCTCTCATCGTGCTACCGTGCTAGAAATAGCAGTGTAGCCGTGGGAGAGGCAAGTCGGCCTGAGTACTTACCTAGCATCTCTGATGGGCACGTGGAAGTCTATTACCTTCAACAAATAGGGCACAGTGCTAAGCTCATATGAGCACAATTGGAATTGGGAAAAAAACAGGCCTAAGGCCACTAACTGGGGGAGTCTGGTTGTCATGCTTTAGACCCACTGTGCCAACAAAGCTCAGCATTTCAAGAAATGTATCATATAACCAATGATAATTGCTACAATACATTACAACTACAGCACTCGCTCTGAGACTCATAGGCGTGTAGGGCTGGAAGAGACCTTGAGATCCTCTTATCCATCTGCCCGCACTGAGGCAGGAGTAATTACACCTCAACCATCCCGGATGGATGTTTGTCTAACTTTTTCTTAAATGTCACAGATATATAAGTACATATATAAGTAACCTATTACTTACTTGTTTTCTTTTTAAACGTCCCTAGGTGCTGGGGACAAATTGCCAAGACCACACTTATGAGAAGTGTTACCATGATCACCCATGTGAAGAAGATCATATACAATACAAGGGCTGTGGAGAAACCTGTGGAGAAATGGGGAATGAAATTAGAATGGCTGTACCTATAATTAGGCTCTGCTCCTGCAAATCACTCTGCCTGGGCAGACCCCTGCAACCACAAGGAGTTCTCTTGGAGGTCTGCCAAGATGGAGTAAGCAGCAGGATTGGGTTTTAGTTACAATGACAGAAGGGCTGTTTTGGATAATTCTGTTTCATTGTGGTTTAATAACTGCCAGCCAAAACATGTTAAGCTGGAGTTAAGGATGAGAATATGTATCAGTAATAAACATTCCATCCTCAAAAGCATTATAGACCCAAGAGATTCCTATTTAGCTAGATGTAAAATATCCAAATATGATAAGATATGGAAACGTACAGTGATGGCATCCAAACAACCTTAATTGCACCCAGCAGGGATGTCAAAAGAGAAAAAAGTGAGGGTAAAAAACACTAACCTAGCTATAAAAACATATTAAAGTTAATGAAGGAGCACTGGGACCGAAGTTCCTTGTCATTAATTGTGTGGCATGACCACAGTTCAGGTTGAGGGAATGGGGATGCCAAATGGGTGAGGTGGTATGGAAGGGTCAGAGAGGACCCAGTTGACAAAAGAACTTATTCAAGAACTTCCCCTATTGTTTGACAATGTCATGGGTTCCACTGGAAGATATCTGTCATGGGAGCACAGAGGGAGATCCCTTAGGCACCTAGGGTCAATACTAGGTCTTGGAGTAGCCTCCTTTTGAAAAGAGCTCTGTGTTCAGTTAGGAGCCAGTGCAGACCCGGAGCGCTAAGTAGTCATGTTTGCGCTTACCTGTGTCCTATGCAGATGGGTTGCTACATTTTGTACGAGTTGGAACTTTTTTGGAGAGTTTGATTTTTTTTCTAGATATAATGATTTGCAATAATTAAGCCCGGAGATCGTGAATGCATGGATCTCTGTGACCAGATCTGTGTCTTGGAAGTCCTGTGTCCTGAAGCTCTGAAGAGTTGGGAACTCACTTCTACTGTCTATTGCTGAACAGGGGAAAGAGCAGTCCAGAACTGCTTGAGAACTCCAGGTGGACAGAGGATCCATAGGGGAGAGAGCTCTCCACTGACATCTGTTGGTAAACTGCGGAAAATGACTGAATAGTCCAGGCTTTATTTACATTTTTGTGTATGTTAAGATTTAGGCAATGTTATTGAAAATTCAGTAATTTTTTTAATTTTTTTGTGGGGGGAATAATAAAAAGTTGTTGGGTAATGAAAGGGTAAGAGAACAGCACCAAATGTCCCTGGGGTGACAGGTCACCCTGACCAATACAGCAATCTGGCACAGTTGAGTAGCAGAGTCTAGAAAAAGTCAAAGAAAGAGGTTTTTATTTTCTGGCATGAGTGCACCCCAGGTGGTGAGAACTCTGTTCAGGGTCCTATATGCCACTGATCCCTCTCTGAAGAGTTTGTGGAGAGGCGACTTTGCTGTGCAGCTGCTACATTGTGACCTGAAGCAGCACGGAGGTGGTTTTTGATGAAGCTGTAAAGGACAGCAGCAGCATAAGGGGGGAAACTGAGTGATGTCTACCGATAGAGCTGCTGGAAGAAAAGATAAGAGGACTGGAGATGCAGGTGGAAACCCTGGCTGAGTTTAGAAGGGGGTTTGAGCAGATGATGGAACACAGACATGATGAGGCGCAGGGGATAAGCTCAGACGAGCGGATAGAAGCAGGACCAAAGAACTCTGAGGAGGGGCTGCTGGGTGAGGAAAGTGGACGGTGGAAGCATGTGACTAGGAGAACCAGGCAGAGGAAAAGACAGGCCAGCGATGGAGAAATAGAACTCAGGAACAGGTTTGCTGAGTTGGGAAATGAAGATGGAGCACAGCAGGCTGCTGAAGGAGAGAGGGCAAGGAAAAAGAGACGAGCAGCTAGTCCTGCAGAAGGAGGGGAGGAGTCAATGGAGGCGGCACCGAGTATGAGCCCTAGGAGGATTGTAAGGGCGAATACAAATCGAGAGGACTTGCGGCAAGCTGGTGTGGGGGATAGACCGGAGAATCACACTGTCGCCAGGAAAAGGCAAGTCTACGTGATTGGAGACTCTTTACTGAGAAGAATAGACAGGCCTGTAACTAGACCTGATCGGGAGAACAGAAGGGTGTGCTGTCTGCCAGGGGCTAAGATACAGATGTGGACCAGAGGCTGAATAGGATCCTAACGGGAGCGGGAAAGAATCCGTTGATTGTCCTTCATGTGGGAACGAATGATACGGCTAGTTACTAGCTGGACTGTATCAAGGAGGATTATGCCAGACTGGGGAAGATGCTCAAAGAAATCGAGGCTCTGATGATCTTTAGTAGGATTCTGCCGGTTCCTAGAGCAAGGCGATGAAGTAGTGACAAGATTATGGCGATCAACAGATGGCTCAGGCATTGGTGTTACAAGGAGGGCTTTGGGATGTACGGTCATTGGGAAGCGTTTACGGACAGACAACTGTTCGCTCAGGATGGACTTCATCTAAGTAAGGAGGGAAATAGAATTCTAGGATGGAGGCTCGCCGACCTCATCAAGCGAGCTTTAAACTAGGAAGTTGGGGGATATGGTTGGGAGATGTTCAGGAGATCTCCACGTCGGAATATAACCTGGAGAGAGAAGTAAACAAAGTGAGAGGGGATACCCTTGCGGACCAAAGAATTGATCCAAGGAGGAATAGTGGAGTAGAAACCAGATTAACGGGTGATGCTGATGGTAGAAGGTCTGTGCACGACGGGGGAAAGAATGTCATTGACGCTAAACATCAAAAATTAAAATGTTTGTACACTAATGCGAGGAGCCTAGGTAACAAGATGGAGGAACTGGAGCTACTGGTGCAGGAAGTGAAACCGGATATTATAGGGATAACAGAAACCTGGTGGAATAGTACTCATGACTGGAGTACAGGTATTGAAGGCTATGTGCTGTTTAGAAAAGACAGGAAGAAAGGCAAAGTTGGTGGAGTAGCCTTGTACATCAATGATGAGATTAACTGTAATGAAATAAGAAGCAATGGAATGGATAAGACAGAGTCTGTCTGGGCAAAAATCACACTGGGTAAAAAAGCAACTAGAGCTTCCCCTGAGATAGTGCTTGGGGTGTGCTATAGACCACCGGGATCTGATTTGGATATGGATAGAGACCTCTTTAATGTCTTTAATGAAGTAAACACAAAGGGGAAATGTGTGATTATGGGAGACTTCAACTTCCCGGATATAGACTGGAGGACGAGTGCTTGCAAGAATAATAGGGGTCAGATTTTTCTGGGTGTGATAGCGGATGGATTTCTTCATCAAGTAGTTGAAGTACCTACGAGAGGGGATGCCATTTTAGATTTGGTTTTCGTGAGCAGTGAGGACCTCGTAGAAGAAATGGTGGTAGGGGATAACCTTGGTTCGAGTGATCATGAGCTGATTCACTTCAAACTAGATGGAAGGATAAACAAATGTAGATCTCGGATTAGGGTTTTCAATTTCTCGAGGGCTAATTTTAAAGAGTTAAGGAAATTAGTTAGGGAAGTGGATTGGACGGAGGAACTTGCGGATTTAAATGCGGAGGAGGCCTGGAATTACTTTAAGTTGCAGCTGCGGAAATTGTCGGAAGCCTGCATCCCAAGAAAGGGAAAAAAAAACATGGGCAGGAGTTGTAGGCCAAGCGGGATGAGCAAGCAACTCAGAGAGCGGATTAGGAGAAAGCAGAAAACTTACAGGGAGTGGAAGAAAGGAGGGATTAGCAAGGGAAGCTACCTTGGTGAGGTCAGAACATGTAGGGACAAAGTGAGGAAGGCTAAGAGCCGCATTGAACTGGACCTTGCAAAGGGAATCAAAACCAATAGTAAAAGGTTCTACAGCCACATAAATAAGAAGAAAACAAAGAAGGAAGAAGTGGGGCCGCTATACACTGAGGATGGAATGGAGGTTAAGGACAACCTAGGCATGGCCCAATATCTAAATAAGTACTTTGCCTCCATTTTTAATAAGACTAGAGAGGAGTTTAGCAATGATGGAGGGATGATAAGTGGGAATGTGGATATGGAGGTGGATATTACCGCAACTGAGGTAGAGGCCAAACTTGAACAGCTTGATGGGACAAAATCGGAGGGCCCGGACAATCTCCATCCGAGGATATTAAAGGAACTGGCGTGTGAAATTGCGAGTCCGTTAGCGAGAATTTTTAAGCAATCGATAAATTCGGGGGTTGTGCCGTACGACTGGAGGATTGCTAACGTAGTCCCTATTTTTAAGAAAGGGAATAAAAGCGATCCGGGTAATTATAGGCCTGTTAGCTTGACGTCTGTAGTATGTAAGGTCTTGGAAAAAATTTTAAGGGAGAAAGTAGTCAAGGACATAGAGGTCAATGGTAGTTGGGACGAATTTCAACATGGATTTACTAAAGGTAGATCGTGCCAAACCAATCTGATCTCTTTCTTTGAGAAGGTGACGGATTACTTAGATAAAGAAAATGCGGTAGATCTAATTTACCTCGATTTCAGTAAGGCGTTTGACACAGTTCCACATGGGGAACTGTTAGTTAAATTGGAAAAGATGGGGATGAATATGAAAGTTGTAAGGTTGATAAGGAACTGGTTAAAGGGGAGACTCCAGCGGGTCGTATTGAAGGGTGAACTCTCAGGCTGGAAGGAGGTCACTAATGGAGTCCCTCAAGGATCGGTTTTGGGACCGATCTTATTTAACCTTTTTATTACTGACCTTGGCACAAAGAGCGGGAATGTGCTAATAAAGTGTGCGGATGACACAAAGTTGGGGGGTATTGCTAACACGGAGAAGGACAGTGATACTATTCAGGAAGATCTAGACCACCTTGTAAACTGGAGTAAGAGTAATAGGATGAAATACAATAGTGAAAAGTGCAAGGTCATGCACTTAGGGATTAATAATAAGAATTTTAGATATACGTTGGGGACGCATCAGTTGGAAGCGACGGAGGAGGAGAAGGACCTTGGGGTATTGGTCGATAGCAGGATGACTATGAGCCACCAACGTGATACAGCTGTTAAAAAAGCAAATGCGATTTTAGGATGCATTAGGCGAGGCATTTCCAGCAAGGATAAGGAGGTGTTAGTACCGTTATATAAGGCGCTGGTGAGACCCCATCTGGAATATTATATGCAGTTCTGGTGTCCCATGTTCAAGAAGGATGAATTCAAACTGGAACAGGTCCAGAGACGGGCTACTAGGATGATCTGAGGAATGGAAAACCTTCCTTATGAAAGGAGACTCAAAGAGCTTGGCTTGTTTAGCCTGGCCAAAAGAAGGCTGCGGGGGGATATGCTTGCTCTATATAAATATATCAGGGGGGTTAACGTTAGGGAGGGAGAGGAATTATTTAGGTTTAGTTCTAATGTAGGCACGAGGACGAATGGGTACAAACTGGATATTAGGAAGTTTAGACTTGAAATTAGACGAAGGTTTCTAACCATTAGGGGAGTGAAGTTCTGGAACAGCCTTCCGAGGGAAGTAGTGGGGGCAAAAGACTTATCTGGCTTCAAGACTAAGCTTGATAAGTATATGGAGGGGATGTTATGATAGGATAGTTTAATTTGGGCAATTGATCTTGGATTATCACCAGATAAGTCTGCTCAATGGTCTGCGGGGAGATGTTGGATGGGATGGGAACTGAGTTACTGCAGAGAATTCCTTCTTGGGTGCTGGCTGGTGACTCTTGCCCACATGCTCAGGGTTTAGCTGATCGCCATATTTGGGGTCGGGAAGGAATTTTCCTCCAGGGCGGATTGGCAGGGGCCCTGGAGGTTTTTCGCCTTCCTCTGCAGCGTGGGGCATGGGTCGCTTGCTGGTGGATTCTCTGCAGTTTGATGTCTTCGAACCAGTTTTGAGGATTTCAATAACTCAGTCCTGGGTTAGGGGTTGTTATAAAAGTGGACGGGTAGGGTTCTGTGGCCTGCCTTGTGCAGGAGGTCAGACTAGATGATCATATTGGTCCCTTCTGACCTACGAGTCTATGAGTCTATGAGAATTATTAGAGCTTAAATCAACACAGCTGCATTATATCTTGGGGACCCCAGAGCAGACCTGCCAGCATTTAATTTAGGGGCTGGAGATGGATAAACTCTGGCCTTCACTAACTCTAGACAACAAACAGTGAGCGGGGGTGCAGTGGAAGAGAGGGGGTGGACTGGCTATTGAAGGATCATTGCCTGTTTGGGTGTTTAGACCACAAGTGAGGTGGGGCGGTGGGAGTTATGTTTAGTAGTTATATAGAGAGTCATTTGTGGTTTATTTTGCTAGTTTCCCCCAAGGTGATTCTGTGTCTCTTTTTCCACTTCTAATACAATGTTCTTTGCTTCATGCACAGACTCAGTGCTTGTGAGTGGGGAATTATTGCCCCAGGGGACCTATTTAGTTTTCCTAGGTTTTCAGGGAGAGGGAGCTCGAGCCTGAGAGCATAAATTCATAACTTTGCTAGACACTAAAAATCATGGTCTTAATAAAGACAGTGGACTGAAGGTTTATTACAACAATCTGTAATCCACTAACCTCTCCCCCTCCACCCCTTTTTTTTTTTGTCCTGTGACTGAAGGTGTGTTAACTGGCCACTTCACCCCTGAATGGTCCTTTATAATATGTATTATTTCTTTGATTTTGTATTTAGCTGTGATACCCTTGAGTACCTCTCCTAGACTTGAGAAAGAGCTCTGTGTAGCTCAAAAGCTTCTCTCTCACCAATAGAGTTGGTCCAATAAAAGATACTACCTCATTCTCCTTGTTGCTCTAATGAACCCATCACTCAGCTAGTGGGGGGGATCTAAAAAGGACCATTTAGTTTCTTAAACAAACTAGCAAACCCAACTTGCTGACTTTGTTACTTGTTTCCAGAGTCTGTATTGTGTTCCTGAAAGATGATCAAGTCACACATATGATTCTAGTCTAGGGGGCTAGGAAGAAAGGTGGGAGAAGGTGATTGAAGATAAGCAGTGGATAGCCACTAGGCACCAATACCACCCAGAACCTACACTAACACCAACAACTGAAAGGAGACCAAAGTATTACAGCCCACAGGAGACTAGACTTTTATGTGCCACAGGCAGAGAATAGAAGGGACAAAGGTGCACCAATGCCTAAGGCCCCCACAATGACAGGGAAATGATTGTGAGGTATATTCAGATAATCCTGGCAAGTGACCTGCACCCACATGCTGCAGAAGAAAGCTAAAACCCCTCAAGCTCACTGCCAATCCTACCCAGGGAAAAATTCCTTCCCTACCCCACACCTATGTCGATCAGTTAGAGCATGTGGTCATGAACCAGTCAGCCAAACACCTAATAAAGAGAATGCTTGATGCCACCTCAATGTCCCATCTCCAGCTGTGACCATCCCTAAGGCTTCAGATGAAGGAGATTTAAAAAATCCTCCCAGAATATATTAGGGGGTCCCTTCCTGACCCTTGCCAATGCTGGCTCAAACCCTGAAGCATAAGCTTTAGGAACAACAATATATAAACCAAAGAGAACCCCAGGACTGCCGAGCCCTGTCCCCTACCATCACATACAACTCTGTTATACAACTGCACTCAAAAATTTGTCCAGCTCTCGCTCCGAACTAATTAAATTGTTTGGTCCCACAACTCCTAGTGGAAGGCTGTTCCAGAACTTCACCCCTGATGGTTAAAAACCTTCTTCTAATTTCCAGTCTGAATTTGTTCACAGCCATATTATATCCATTTGTTCTTGTGCCAGCATTGTCCTTTAGCTTAAATAGCTCTTCACTCCCCTTAGTATTTACCCTCCTAATGAATTCATACAGTGGAATTTTATCCCCCTCTGCCTTCTTATTGCTAGACTAAACAATCCAAGCTCTTCCAATCACCTTTCATAAGATATGCCCTCCATTCTCCTGATCATCCCAGTAGCTCATCTCTGCACCTGTTCCAGTTTAAATTCATCTTCCTTGGACATGAATAGGTAGAACTGCACACAGAATTCCAAGTAAGGTCTTACCAGTGCCTTGTACAGTGGCATTTAAACTTCTGTCTCTACTGGAATGCCTCACCTCATGCATTCTAGGATCACATTTGTCTTTTTCACAGCTGCATCATATTGGTGACTCACAGTCATCCTGTGATCAACCCACACACCCAGGTCTCTCCTCTTTAAGTTTTTCTTCTACCTCAGATGTGGTAATTTCCATTTCTAAACATGTATTCCCATCAGCCATACTGTCTTCATGCACATGTTCCATATTATTATCCTAATTGAATACCAAGGCAAAATATTCATCTAGTTTTTGGATTATATTTAGATTATTTTTCATCTCCTTCCCAGCCACACTGCAGAGTGGCCCAACTTCATCCTTCCTTATCTATTTTCACTTATATAACTAAAAAACCTCTTCATATTTATTTTAGTTTCCTTGACTAGAGCAAATTCATCTTGACTTTTAGCAATTCTCAGTTATTCCTACATTTTCTAACCTTCACACTGTAGCTTTCTTTTCTGATCACCTCCTTTTTTTCATTCCCTACAGGCTTTCTGACTTGGGATGCACATTTAATAGCCTTTTTGTAGTTGAGCTGAAGAAATTTCAAACTGCCTCTATATTTAAGTCCTTGCACTGTTCAGTCCAGCAGAATATTTTAGCTAATTCCCTTAACTTCCCAAAGTCTGCCCTTTTGAAATCATAGATAAACAGATAATGCATGTTCCAAAGGTGAATCAAACACTTTTGATCCAAAATTCCACTGCCAGGTTTAGTGCAATTGTTAACATTGGGTATAAATTGCACAGATAGAACAACTAATACTCAAGTGTTTTTATACTTAGATTATAAGTTTTTCAGGGCAGGGACTGTCTCTTTGTACAAGGCCTAGGACAATGGGGTCCTTATCCATGGTCGGAGATCTACATGTTACTGTAATCCAAAATATAGATCTAAGCACAGATCTAAACCAGATGCTCAGTACTTTAGAGGAAGTATAATTTGATTTTCATTTCTAAATTGTGGACATAATATTGAAGGAAGGTAAAGGACAAATTGCCCAGGAGGCTGCTGCTTTCAATGCATAAAACAATGTATCGACATTCCATTGTTAGCAAACACAAATATAAAGTGACCACTGGTCAGATAACATTTCATTTGCACAGTAATCGAATACAATGCAACTTCGCAGCACAGATCTTTAAACATACATACAATTCCCTTCTCATGTGCTGCAACAACACGAATTACTACTGTTCAGAGTTGCCAACTTTCTACTTGCACAGAACCAAATAACCCTGCCCTGCCTTGCTCCAACCCCTTCTCTGAGGCCCCACCCCAGTCCTGCCCCTTCTCTGAGGCTCCGCCCCTGATGACTCCACCTCCCCCATCAATTGATCTCCCCACCCTCACTCACTCACTCATTTTCGCCAGGCTGACAAAGGAGGTTGGGATGCAGGAAGGGGTAGGGAATGCGGGCTCTGGGATGGGGCCATAAATGAGGAGTTCTAGGTGAAGAAGGGGACTCTGGCCTGAGGCAGTGGAATGGGATGTGAGAGGGGATGGGGGTTCCAGATGGGGGTGCAGACTCTGGGGTGGGGCCAATTATAAGGGGTTTGGGCTGTAGGTGGGGGCTCTGAGCTGGGAGGTGGAGCTGAGAGGTTCAGAGTATGAGAGGGGGCTCTGGGATGAGGCAGGAGGTTGAGGTGTGGGAGGATGTACATGCTCTGGGCTGGGGGTATGGGTTCCTGGGTGGGGCCATAAATGAGGGGTTCAGGGTGCAGGAAGGGGCTTCGAACTGCGATAGGGCCTTGGGGTGCAGGGTGAGTGAGGGATCTGGCTGGGAGTACAGGCTCTGGTGTGGGGATGGAGATAAGGGACTTGGGGTGTAGGAGCGGGCTCCAGGCTGGGGCTGAGGGGTTCAGAGTGCAAGAAGGGGCTCTGGGCTGGTGTAGAAGGTTGGAGTGTGGGGGTGTGTGAAGGCTGCTGTTGGGGGTGCAGGTTGGGGATGGGGATGAGGAGCTTGGGGGGCAGGAAGGGGATCTGGGATGGGACTGAGAGTTCAGAGGGTGGGAGGAGGATCAGGGCTATGGGAGGGGCTTGGGGTGTGGGAGGGGGTGAGGTCCCAGAAGCAGAGGCATGTCTCCCCTCCGGCTCTTACGTGGAAGCGTGGCCAGGTGGCTCTGCATGCTGCCTCATCTTCAGGTGCTGCCCTCGCAGCTCCCATTGGCTGGGAACCACAGAGCCAGCACTTGGGATGGGAGAAGGGCGCGAAGCCTCTTGACTGCCCCTACTGGTAGGAGGCAGAGGGGGGACATGCTGCTGCTCCTGGGAGCCATGCCGAGCAACGGCAGACAGGGAGCCTGCCTTAGCTCCACTGTTCCGCTGACCAGACCCTTAATGGCCTGGTCAGTGGTGCTGACTGGAGGTTCCAGGGTCCCTTATTGACCTGTCATTCTGGTCGAAATCTGGACACCTGGCAACCCCACCACCATTGCACTACACAACTTTTCAGTGATCTAGTTCAATACACTCTGGTCACAATCACTGAACATCTAGATTAAATTCTCAAACAGTAACTAAGCTTCTAACAGTGTTGTAACAGAACTATTACTTCCTAAAATAGTTATCCCCCCAAAAAAACGCATAAGGGCTGTATTTCTTCCTATTTAGCTCAGTCACCATGGCTATCCATCCTCAGCTGTCTAACAATTATAGCTGAATATGCGACAAGGGTCATGGTCATGTCAAGAGACTCTAAACTATTATACCCCAGTTTGCTGAGCAGAGCTGGTTGATCTATTTGATACAAAGAACATTAGTTAAGATTATGAGCTCCATTTCAGTTAGCAAATCATTTGTGAACTGTTCCTGATTTCTGCATATTCATTATTTGTAAATATTCACCAAATAGTTTCTCTGAAAAATTTTCAGCCTATTGAATTACTTCAAATTGTTCAATTAGTGTATCTGACATTCAGCCTGGGTGTTGTATGAGTGGTTGCCTAAGTTGCATGGTATTGTTGCTCTTTTCTAACTTGATTGAAAGGTTTTAAAATTAACTTCTATAACAGGTTTTTGGATGAATAATCATGGAGACTAAATTCTGGGAAACTCCTGGCACCTGCAAGCATTATGAGAAATTTGCAGCAGTCGACTAAATATTTGCAAGCGGTGGATAAGAGGACCTCACAAATCACATTAAACTGAACTAGGCAAAGCAATTTGCTAATCAGTGTGTTTGGTTTTTATGTCTTTCTGTTTAAGAATTTGACCAGCTTTGCACCTAGTGCACTCAGCAGACACTTCAGACTGGAGAGAATGTTTGCTTCAGAAAATATTAAGGTTAGTCAACAAATATGTTTCTTTACTTTAAGAGAGAATAAGAAAATAAGAACAAAAAAGTCATTGTAAACTCTCTGCTTGAGCTGATTTCATACACGTATACCCGTATTCTATTCTGGAGAGCTGACCCATTACCACATTTGCTCTGTCTACTAGCTGCTACTTGTGTGTGGGCTGAATTTTTGGCATATTTTACTACCACAACATATTTGCTGCTACTGTTTTGAACTGCTCTCTGCGTGTTAGTCACCTTCAGGCTGCTGCCCCAGAACTTGTATCTGTGTAGCTGAATTTACTGCTTTGTACAACTGTAATTACTTACAGAAATGTATGTGGGTTTTAAAGGCACAAGGTACAAATTTCAGGTATAGATAGTGGATGTTAACTCTATTCAAAATGATTAGATCAGAATGAGAGGAACTGAGGGAGAAATGGAAGTCCCATTTCCATTCTCCTCATTGCTCACTGAAAGCAGTCCTAGCTGACATCCAACTAGCTGGCCTCAGCATGGGATGAGACAAGAAAATGTGACAGAACATGAGTTCTGAAACTCTTAACAATGATAGCTTGGAGTTAATCCCATTGTTATCCTCAGTGCTATTTATTGCATAGCAATATTACAAATGTAATATGTTCTGAGGGAGAGAATGTCTGTTATCCTCCCTTCACACACCTCTTCATCAGAGCCTAGTTTACAGTACATTACTTGTAATACCCAGTGAGTGCAGCCCCACCAGTGGTACCAATAATGAATGCTACAGTATCAACAATATGCAGGCATTTTTACCACCTTCCCTGAGCAGGTCTAGATGACACAATTGGGAAAAAATGCATGGGCCATCTCCAAACCATATACCCCTCTGCCATTGCCTCCACCAGTCAGTCTGCATCTGTTAGAAATAATTATGGGTAAGACAAAAACTCAAATTCAGACACAACCTAGATGTGAACTTGTGGAGGGATAAAACCAATTGTTCCACTCCTACTAAATGAAGGCTAAACTTTGACTTCACTGTTCCTGTGGGATATTTGGAGGTTTAAGGTTATATTCTGCTCTCAGAACTCTGGAGAAATGCCATGGAAGTAAATGGAATTACTCCACAGTATGTGAGAACAGAACTGGATCTGAATCTGTTACTGCAGTAATAATAGCAAAGAATCCTGTGGCACCTTATAGACTAACAGATGTTTTGGAGCATGAGCTTTCGTGGGTGAATCCCCCGTTCCTCAGATGCATGTAATGGAAATTTCCAGGGGCAGGTATATATATCTGCTAGCAAGCAAGCTAGAGATAACGAGGTCAGTTCAATCAGGGAGGATGAGGCCCTGTTCTAGCAGTTGAGGTGTGAAAACCAAGAGAGGAGAAACTGGTTCTGTGATTGGCAAGCCATTCACAGTCTTTGTTCAATCCTGAGCTGATGGTGTCAAATTTGCAGATGAACTGAAGCTCAGCAGTTTCTCTTTGAAGTCTGGTCCTGAAGTTTTTTTGCTGCAGGATGGCCACCTTAAGGTCTGCTATAGTGTGGCCAGGGAGGTTGAAGTGCTCTCCTACAGGTTTTTGTATATTGCCATTCCTAATATCTGATTTGTGTCCATTTATCCTTTTCCGTAGAGACTGTCCAGTTTGGCCGATGTACATAGCAGAGGGGCATTACTGGCATATGATGGCATATATTACATTGGTGGATATGCAGGTGAATGAACCAGTGATGGTGTGGCTGATCTGGTTAGGTCCTGTGATGCCCCTGGAAATTTCCATTACATGCATCTGAGGAAGTGGGTATTCACCCACGAAAGCTCATGCTCCAAAACGTCTGTTAGTCTATAAGGTGCCACAGGATTCTTTGCTGCTTTTACAGATCCAGACTAACACAGCTACCTCTCTGATGCAGTAATAATGTAGGTTTGTGTGTGGAATAATAGAATAGGTCTCTTGTGGTCCCCAGCATGATGCAATACAAATTCATTGTGTAAAAGAACAAACTTGTCACATATCTATGTCCACTGGCCACGGTAGTGACAAAGATTGGGTTAGGCGATAAGAGGGCTTTCTCTCTGTTTCAAACACCTGGTGGTCACAGCTCAGTGAAAACACAAGGAGAGACAGCCCCATTTTTTCTCACTCTCAAGACCAGTGAAGCAGAAAGTTGGAGTCGCTTTAGCTAAAGCAGAGTTATCACTGTGGTTAGCATGAGCTCTTGAAGGGCTGTGTGTCTGAGTGAGGGGGCAACTACGTTGCCTACAGGGAGTTGTCTCATATATACAGAATTCCACAGGAAATATTTACTGTCTTTAATACTCAGTACACTGAATTACATTAAATTGTTGTGTTCCCTATGTCCTTTCTGGTAATATGGAGGTTCCTCTTGGGACAATTAGAAGGATCTGTGCATGGGTTGATGTTAAGGTGACCAGATAACAAGTGTGAAGAATTAGGATAGGAGGTGGGCGGTAATAGGTGCATATATAAGAAAAAGCCCCAAATATTGGAACTGTCCATATAAAATTGGGACATCTGGTCACCCTAGTTGATGTTGCACCATTTCATTCACCCCGTGCAACTAAGAGCTCTTACTTGAGTCTCAAAGTAACTGGGCCAAATTCCACTGTCAGTTAGAAGTTGCAGGCTTGTTGTCACCTATAGGGCAGCACTCGTTAACTGATAGGAGAATTTGCTCCTCTAATTGAACCAGGTCAGTTCTATTTAGAAATGATGTCTCCTTCTCTTTCATATCAGTTTCATGCCATCTAATATTACCAGTTCTTGACACCAATGGCCAAGGAATATTGCAAACAGGGTTTCAGCTCCATGTGAATGGATGGACAGAATATTCATTATCTTCTCCCAAATGTACTCTCATATTTATACATTCTTACTGTATTTATTGGAAGCAGGACTAGTAGAAATTCTTATCTGCTTTGTTTTTCCTCCAAGAATCTATGAAAACTGGAAATAGAATTATAATATTATGGATACTAATGAAGTGTAACCAGAGAGAGAAAGTGATTTTTATTCCAGACAAACTTTTAAATAGTTTTACTATTGCATCTGTTAAATGCAAATACCCTGCCATAGCTTAAGAAAAAGTCTCTTTGTTAGAGAACACTGCCTCTTCAGAGAAGGTTTGAAAAGTGTTATGGTTGATAGCTGTGCAATACAGAGCTTGAGCACAGTGGGTGTGGAATTATGAGCAAAGGGGCATATTCTGCTCTGTTACACCAATGTAAATCCACTGATTTCAGGGGAGTTACTGTGGATTTACACCAGTGTATCTGAGAACAGAATTTGGCCCAGAATGAGGTTCAGCCCTTACTTTAGTAAGTACTAACTTTAGGAAGAGGTCAGCTAGATTCTATTTCAAAACTTCTACAATTTTGCATACCTGTTTCAAGTGTTGAGGGCAATAAGCTGAATCTTTTCCATTTATAAATAAAGCCCTCTGCCTATTGTAGAGACCGTGAGAGCGTCAGTAACTTCCTTCCTGGCTGAGATGATATTTCAGAGACGTTCACTTGGACTATGAGGTCAGTAACGAGAGGCTTTCCTCCCGCCCTCTCTCTGCTGCAGCCACATATACTGATTTTGAAGAGACATGAAGTCAAGCAGGAGCTGCTGGTCTATCCTCCTGTTCGTCAGTAAGTACGGGAAGGGGAGAGAGCTGAAAATGCCTCATTCGAAATGTCCTCACTTGAACTTGACGAATAGGCTCTGCATTGTTTCTAAATTGTGATCAGCACTTACATAGTTTCACATCATGGGAGGAAAAGGGAATTGGTTGGTACTGTCCAAAAAAGGTTTTCTGTTTGTATTTGATTTAATTTAATGACCTGTAATGGTTTGATTGTATTAATCAGTTAAGCCTTGGGGGCACAGTGAGTATACAAGGTGCAGCATATGATAAGGTTTTATTGTACAGGCCTCTTTTCTGAATGGGTTCATTTGCTCTTAACTATTACAACATACCTTACCTTATTTCCCTGTAGATTAGTACAAACGTTGTTTGAACCGAACTGATTTCTGTTGGTTTGGTGCTCACACATTGTGGGCCGGGTTCACAGCAGTAGGCAGAGGTCTGTCACACGTGCCTTCACCAAGAGGATGAAATTTGATTAACTTGAACTTCCAAGGAGAAGCCATCACTCCTTCCTCCCAGCACCGCCTAGCCCAGTCCCTTCTTTCTTCCTTTCGATGTCTTTGGAAGGGAAGGACCCATCCCATACTAACCTAGTCCTAAGCAACTTCTTCCATCTCCCCGGTGGGGTTTCCAGGGTGTACCAAGGGGTCTCTGCATCAAGCAAAGTCTTTGTACCAATCTGGCCCCAAGCTATTACATCTCCAAGTCCGTAAACGATCTTCTGAGAGGCAGAATTCAGCTGCACTTCACTCTCCCTCTTTCTCTCAGTGCAGGTGCCAAGAGAGTAACCCATCAGCCCTTACTCTTTTTATTAAATGAGTAAAAACTAAACATTTTTGAGAGCGCTTTGGGTTATTTTGAGACAGCCTATTTCCCAAAATGATGAAACCACATTTCTTGCTGTTATGGTCATGCCCTGCCCATTGCTGGTTCATATGTTGACACCCTGGAAACAACTTTATTCTGAGAGATTTCATGGGGCCCAACCATCTCCTCACATGCACATATAGAATCTCCACCAAATTCAGTTGGAGCAGACCCAGGTATCTCCGGGATATAAGCATACCCCTGGAGAGTTTTTGTTCAGCATGAACAAAGCTTACTGCCTTCTCCTCACATGCAGATTTCATTGTGTTCAAATTTCCACCCCAGTGTACCCCTGGAAAGTACTGTTCTTGGAGCTATAATACTGATGATATAACCGTGATTATATTGGAATATAATAAAACATGACATATGCCACTAGAGTTTACCTCAGTGTGGCCAGTTTTGGTGCAGTGTGTAACACTGCATATTTTGTGGGAAGCTGTCTTTAACAATAGCATTAGGTTATTATTTTCCTACAGACACTGTGAATTATTCTAAGGAGGAAGTTTTCTCTGGTGCCAGTTGCAGATGATTTGCTGATCTCTGTGTGTTTTCTGCAGGTTTCTCCCATGCTCTTCTCATTGACATTCCTCAGGATTCAGTCAATGGAACTGTCGGTCATTCTGTCCTCCTGTCCATCTCCTATAGACTCCAGGGGCCATTTTCCTCTCCTCTGTCCATTCAGTGGAATTTCAGTAACACCCCTGATCCACTCACCATGTACACAGTGACTAACTGTTCTGTCAGTGCAGAGGGGATTCCCACCCGCTGCTCTGGACTTAATTATACACATGAAGCATACCAAGGCCGGACTGAATTTTTTCCTGAAAATGCTTCTCTGCTCCTTCGGAACCTGCAGCTCAGTGACCGCGGAGTCTACAGCGTCACCTTCAAAGCACCACAGCAAAGCAGACACATCACATTAACTGTATCTGAATCTCACCTGAACCATGGAAATGCAGAGGGTGGTATGTATGTAACTTACAATGCACACAGCACTGAGGAAGTCTGTCCCTCCATTGGTAACAGTGACAAGCAGTTCCCTCCAATGTGCATTATTTTGTGTTTATGTACATTAAACCACTTCTACTATATCGTTACCCAAGCATCTAATTTAGCTAAATCTTTCTGCAGTTCTTCAGTCTTCTTTAATCATGACTAAACTAAATATTTTGTATCGTTTGCTAATTTGGCCACTCACTTCACAGTTCACTCCCTTCTCTAGATCATTAATACATAAACATTGGTCCTGGTGTGGATCCTTCAGGCACTACCAAAGCAGATGCCATCTGTCTTGAATGTTTTGAGCATGCCTAATACATATTGGACACTTCCATTAATAATATTAACCATCTATACTTCATATTGAAGAGTTGTGCTTGCACTTTGTTTGCTTTATTTTTTAACCAGTTTCCAATATATGGCAGAACTTTATCTCTCACCCCTTCACTATTTAATTGCCATAATAGCCTCTTGTGAAGGCGTTTACAAAGGATTTTGGAAAGTACTAGTAAATAATACCAAATATTATTTTACTGAGGCCCTGGGAGAATTCTAGCAGAGTCAAGAGGCAAATGTTCCTTCCCAGATGCCAAACTGACTGGTTTCTACTAGATCATGTTAATTGTATCAAAGGTAATTTCATCACACCGCAGCTGTTGCCTCAGTTTCCCTTTTCTCATTAGGGTAGTGTAGTCCTTTGACCAAACCCCAAAGATCCTTCCCAACTGGGATAAAAGCAAGAGTCCAAACAAACAAAACTGAGTTACTTCCAGGACCCTGTGATGGAGACCCATAAACAACTATTGATCTCTTCAGGTTTCCTCCAGTCTCTAGTTTTCTAGCCCAAATGAAAACTTTCTCATGTTGCTTTACCAAGTCCCTCTAGCCCCCTCCCCACCAAGTTTTTCCTAAATCCTTATTGGGCCTCTTGCTTGGAGAAACCAATAACAGGTCTTATTTCCTTCACGCAGAGACAATCACAACAGAGCCTGACTCTTCCCTGGTCTCTCTCTTAGTAGAGCAAAAGAAGTTATTTTATAGTCCTGACTCTTTACCCAGCATACATTGCTGCAAGGTCTACTATGCCCAGTCCCTTTGGATTAGAAATTCCAGGATACCTCTGTCTTGGGATCAGGAACAGGGACCAGGGGACCAGGAATTGAGAACCAGGACTGGAATAGGGCTAACATTGGACCTTGAACCCCTTTTATAGGACCAGCTCACCCGATGACTTTCATCTAGGTGTCTTATAACATTCTGTAATTATTAGTTAAAATAGGTACAAAATTGGCTATCTTCTGTTCCTCTGTAGTAGTAATAACATTTAGCATTTATTAATAAGTACATTAATAAATACTTTCCATAGATCAATAGCTCATTTAATGATACAATTAGCTGGCTTTAATCATATGATTTTTAGCAGCTCAGCCTCTTCATTCTTAGGATCTTTCAGAACTCTTGGATGAACGCTACCCAGTCCTGATGACTTTTTTCTCTTTATCTTATCAATGTGTTCTAGCACCTCTTTGGCACGTCAGTCTTTGACAGTGCCTCTATTTTATTACCTGAAATGAGTGCAGGTGAAATTCTGTTCCCATTGACTTCAATGGGGCCAGGATAAGTATCTCCCCAACATACACTGTGGGGAAGACTGATGCAAAGTAGTCATCTAGGCCAAAAGTTTCAAGAGTGTTTTCACTAATTTTGGATACCTTCATTTTGGATACCCAGACTGGGAATTCTTAGGGCCTGATTATCAGGGAGTACTGAGTACGCACAATTTGCAATTTCAAGTGCCTGTGAGAATTAGGTCTTAAGCAGTATTGTCGGCCCTCATGATGTTATTGCAAATCTCATGATATCTGGTGCTTATCTGAAAGCTCCAGCTCCTGGAGTCATGTGAGAATCTCTGATTTACATTTTAAAAAAAGGAAATTTCTTTCACCCGTACTTGTGGAGAATACTTCAAGAGATGAATTCTAAAAGATCAAAAGCCAGAAGGGCAATAAAGATTTCAAATCTATTTTTTTAAATCTCATCATTTTTAAGCCAATTTCATTATTTTTTCTGGCCGCAGTCATGAATTTTGAATACTTGGGGTTGGTAATAGTGTTTAAGCCTCACAAATAGGAAGCCCAAAAACTGAAATGCCCAAAATCAGAGGACACTTTGAAAACTTAGGTCTGAGCTTTTCTACAATATCCTTAGTCTAGCATCTGATTCTCTCAGTCTTCATATACCAAACACACGTACAAAATTTAGTGCCATTTCTTTTTATGACTTTGGCTAATTGTTTGTCATATGCCTTTTTAATCCTCCCTAATTTCTACTTTACAATTTATGTGCTTTAGCTCCTGGTCCTTTCAACTGGTTTCACTTGGATTGGACTTTTGAAGTACACTGTTCCTGCTTGAATATTCACTGATTCCCTAACACTTGACCATTTTTTCTTGACTTCCATTTTCCTTGTTTTATTTATTGGTATGGATGCCTCTCTTATCAGGGCCAGCTTTAGGCCTATTCCACCAATTCCCCTGAATTGGGCCCCGTGCCTAAGAGGGCCCCACGTCCAGTGAGAATCCCTTCCCTGACTAGAGGCGCCTTTTTAATTTTTACTCACCTGGTGGCACTTTGGGTCTTCAGCAGCACTTCAGCGGCGGGTCCTTTACTCTCTCCGGGTCTTCGACTGCACTTCAGCGGTGGGTCCTTCAGTTCTGCTGAAGACCTGGAGCGAGTGAAGGACCCACTGCCGAAGTGCCTCCAAAGACTCAGAGCACCGCCCGGTGAATACAAGCCCCACGTGTTTTTTTAAATGTGTTTTTTTTTTTGTCATCCCTGTGTTGGAGAAAAATTCAATTCTCATTTTTCTGTTTGGGTGCAGCAGAGTCAGATACTTTATTCTGTTTAGCAGCTACAACAGGGAGAGAGTGCACTAGGACATAGGGTCTCTGCTTCCTAGACAGGTCTCTCAACAGATAAACAATTACAGCAAGCATTTATACTTTTGTTACAGACAATAATAAGCAACAGCTGCACTTTTTTTATACATAGGTCATCCTGATGTCTTGTTTTTCTCACTTAAGAGACTCCAGTCTACGTTTCGTATTATCTACACAAGGTCGAAAAACAACTTCTCACACAATTCTTTTCCACTCACCTCACACAATCCTCGCTTCTACAAATCTCGCGTTATTAGGGTTATAGTTAGCCTAACTCTTGCTAACAAAGACTGTCATGCATTAAGAGCCCCTACAAATCCCTGTCAATTCTTTCTGTACTTCCACACCTGCCAGGGCCCGGTCGAAACTGTTTGAATTGGGCCCCGCACTTCCTAAAGCCGGCCCTGTCTCTTATTTGATATGCTGTTTCAATAGCTTGCAGGCTGATTCTAGGGATTTTAAACTCTTCACATTTATCTTTAATTTCTAATTGTCAGCCTCTTTTTTTTTTAATCCCCCTTTCTAAAGCTTAGTGTGACAGGGCTAGTTTTGGATATTTCCCCCTCTCACATGGATGTTGAACTCAATTATATTTTGAGTATTATTATATTACACAGTTGCTCAACTATCGCAACTTCTGTAACTAGCTCAGGTGTGTCAGCTGAGACTAGAGCGAAAATAGCCTCTCCTCTTGAGTTCTGTAGAACTAGCTACTCCAATAAGTAATGTTTGTAACATTGAGAAATTGCTTCTGCAAACTGTCTCTCAACATGTCATTTGCTTAGATGATATGCAGTTTGCCAAAGTTATCCATTGTCACTATAACAATAGATTTTGTGGCCTCTTTGATCTACTTTTTTGATCTGCCAATTGCTATCATTAACATGGTTGGAAGGCCAGTAGTATAATCCAGTCATTTGGGATTTGTAGCCAGGCACATGCTACTGAATGCTGCCATTCCCTCAGAAATGCTATTTCTTTAGATTCAACTGGAATCTTTTAGGTACAGGGCTACTGCTCTCACCTTTACAATCAAATCTGTCCTTTAAGTATAGTATATTCCTATGTATTACTGTATCCCTTTGGTTGTGTCATCCTACTGTGTTTCTGGGAACACTACGAGGTCTTTTTGCACTGTTTTAGACTGTTCTTTCCAACAAAGCAGTCTGAAATTTGATATGTTAGACATAGGATTAAGCAAGGTAGCTTCTGAATCTACTCATACAGCTAATCTCACCCAAGGTCTTATCACTATAGAAGTAAACATCAGGAAGGGACTAACCACACTCTTATCCTGTTCCAAGTATCACCGCCTCCAGGCTGAGATCAAAATCTAACCACAGTCCCATTAGGGGAAAGGAGCAACCATACAAACCCCCACTCTTAGAAGTAATGGATAGGGAAGATTTCCACTGCTTCCAGTTGGTGAGCTGTTTGCCTGTGGATCTGTCTACATTGCAAGTGAAGGTGTGATTGTAGCATGGGCAGGCATACCTGTGATGGCTTTAATCTAGTCAGCAGGGGTAACAACACTGTACATGTGTTGGCACAGGTTGGCAACTTGAGTGTGCACCCAGGCTCCTGGGTGGGTTTGTGCCACCATATCCTCACCATTTTTGTAACCCATGCTAGCTGGATTAAAGCTCTCATGAGTATTCCTACCTGTGCTACAGTCATATCTTCTATTGCAGTGTAGACATACCCTATAAGCCCAGTCTGTAAGTGGTCTGGTATAACACTAAACTGTCTTCTAGCCACATCAATTAACACATTGTTCCTAAATGTCCCTATCCTCTCCATTACCTGTGCAGATTGTCATGACTTACTTATAAACAGTGATCAATGAAATGTGAGAACAGGAGGCTTGATCACCAGTGGTGGAAGATCCACATGGAATTTGACCAACTATAGTGTAAGGAATATGTGATCCTAGACCATGATTGAGAAGGAAACAGAGATCTTTCTTTTCTAAAGCAACAGCACCTGGCAAATTTTGGCCAAAAGAACAGTTCTAAACAATTACCATGGTCAATCCAGACTCCCTTGTGCCTACCATAGAGCTGAGCACCTTCTGCTGTGAGGAGGTCTCCTCATATTTTGCAGGGAAAACTGCACATATCCGAGACAGCCTCTCACCCCTTGAGTTTTTACCTTTAATTTTGTGTTCAAATGAAACGTCAATTCAAAATCATCACATTTCATTTGGTTTTACATTAGAGCCATGTGGAATTGTGCATGATTTCAGTTCAAAGCCATAAGTCAGCCTAGAAAGGCATGTGCGCCTTCTGAGGACCCAAGTCTGAGTTTCCAGGTTGTAACAAAATCCAAAAATAGCTGAGTTTTGTGCGGTTTCAAATTTTATTGCAAACATTTTGCACAGTGCCAATACTGAATCAAACTAATTAGTACTGAATGTAAATCCTTTTCCATGGTTTAGTTTCAGGCTCATCTCTAGATAAAAGTGAATTATGTCTAAGGCTAGCTGGATGGTTCCCTTTCTCAGGCCATGTCTATGCTACAAAATTAAGTCAAGGTAACTTACTTCAGCATACAGCCACTGTAGTAATTACATCACTTGTGCATGTCTAGACTTAGCTTCTCTTGTTGGCAGTGTGCATCCTCACCAGGAGCACTTGTATTGATAGTGTCGGTGTGAGGCATTGAGGAATGGCTCCTTAAAGCCAGTAACAGTTGATGTAAGTAACGCAGTGTCTACACTAACACTGCATTGACCTAATTACATTGACTTTGACGCTATGCCACTTGTGGAGGTGGAGTTATTAAGTCGGTGTAGTGGGGCAGTTACATCAGCAAGAGTGAAAAATTTGAGTGTAGACACTTCCATAGTTAGGTCAATAAAAGCTGCCTTGTGTTCACCTAACCTAACTCTAGTCTAGAGTTCAACCAGGCATCAGTTTTGTTGTTATATCAAGTAAAAACCAAAATAAAACATAGAAGCAAAAATCAAAATTAGCCTGTGGCTGTTACACAACAATGGGAAGTAAATATACGTAATCCAGACAATGTGTAATAATAATCTCTGAGGCACAGTATTGCTCAAGAATGCCTCCTCACTTCCTGTCTCATATTGCAGCGTGCCATTTATTAAGCAGGCGTGCTTATGCCAGCTAAGGTCAAAGTTCTCTTCTTAGTTCTCAAAACTTTCCAAAACTTTCACTGATCAAGTTGAAATTTTCCAAGTGTGGTGTCTGACCAAAGGTTACTTGTTCTGGAAAAACTGAGCCAAAATAATTCAGCAATTTTGGAAAATGGAAAAATATACTTTCTTCATGACAAAAAGGTTCTCACAGCCCACGTTTAATAGCTCTGGTGCCAAAAAAAGTTAGGGATAGAAAGCTGAAAGCTGAAATTGGCAGGGAGCTAGTGCTCATGGAGGACAAATGCTATTAAACATGCCAGTGAACACTGGGTTTAATTCATTGGAGTTATAGTCCAACTTCAAAAAGGTCTCACAAAACTAAATGATTGGGCAACAAAATAGCAAATGAAATTTAATGTGGATGAATGTAAAGTAATGCACATTGGAAAAAATAACCCCAACTATACATACAATATGATGGGGGCTAATTTAGCTGCACCTAATCAGGAGAAAGATCTTGGAGTCATTGTGGATAGTTCTGTGAAGTTGTCCACACAGTGTGCAGAGGCTGACAAAAAAGCAAACAGGATGTTAGGAATAATTGAAAAAGGTATAGAGAATAAGACAGAGAATATCTTATTGCCCTTATATAAATCCATGGTACGCCCACATCTTGAATACTCCATACATATGTGGTCCCCTCATCTCAAAAAAAGATATACTGGCATTAGAAAAGGTTCAGAAAAGGGCAACTAAAAGATTAGGGGTTTGGAACGGGTCCCATATGAGGAGAGATTAAAGAGGCTAGGACTTTTCAGCTTGGAAAAGACGAGACTAAAGGGCGATATGATAGAGGTATATAAAATCATGAGTGGTATGGAGAAAGTGAATAAGAAAAAGTTATTTACTTGTTCCCATAATATAAGAACTAAGGGCCACCAATGAAATTAATGGGCAGCAGGTTTAAAACAAATAAAACAAAAGTTCTTCATACAGTGCACAGTCAACCTGTGGAACTCCTTGCCTGAGGAGGTTGTGAAGGTTAGGACTATAACAGCGTTTAAAAGAGAACTGGATAAATTCATGGAGGTTAAGTCCATTAATGGCTATTAGCCAGGATGGGTAAGGAATGGTGTTCCTAACCTCTGTTTATCAGAGGGTGGAGATGGATGGCAGAAGAGAGATCACTTGATCATTACCTGTTAGGCTCACTCCCTCTGGGGTACCTGACATTGGCCACTGTTGGCAGACAGGATACTTGGCTGGATAGATCTTTTGTCTGACCCAGTATGGCCATTCTTCTTATGTTCCTTTGGAAATTACATTTCGTGCATGTATAGAATGAACAGCAGGATTTTTAGCACTGTTTTGCAGTCATCTGAATGAAGCAAGGCTGCACTACTGTGCTCAGGGAATGACACAGAGTGCTAGGGTGTGATTCTCCGAGCATGTGCTGTGAAGTGCTTGCTGCTCTGAACTCCCACTTAGAGCTGGGTGAACATCTTCGAACAAATCATTTATTAATCAAAAATGACAATTGCATCAACCAAAAACTATTTTCAAATTTGACATGAATTTACTGAATAGTTTCAGACAGACCAAAATAAACAAATACAATTGGAGAGGGGGTCTAGATTCACAAAACAGCAGGAGGAGGAGTTGCTACTGCTGACCTTATAACTTTTAGCCCAGTGATTAGGGCACTCACTTGAGACATGGGAGAACCAAGCCTGAATTCTTACTTTAGACCACAGATGTGAATGAAGATCTCCCCTCTCCCTGGAGAAAGCCCTGACTTCCAGGCTACAGACTAGTCTGGGGTGACATTCTCTTCTGTTGAAGTTGTTCCACTTTGTGTTAAATATTTGAATGGTCTCTGGGTCAGAAAGTAAGAAAAAGAAGGACTCTCGCACTCACCTGGAAGGGGGGTGACATGAATTCAAGTCTCTGCTCCAGTGAATAGTCAATACAAAGGCCAACAGCTTCAGCAGGGGAGTTTAAGAGCCTTACACTAAAATAGCTGATAGCCTGGTGGTTAGGGCACTCTCAAAGGCGACTCTAGGTATTTTGCTGTCCCAAGTATGGCAGGCACGCTATCTTCTGCGGCTTGCCTGCAGGAGGTCCCCGGTCCCGCGGATTTGACAGCCCGCCTGCGGGAGGTCCGCTGAAGCCGCGGGACCAGTGGACCCTCCGCAGGCATGCCACCGAAGGCAACCTGCCTGCCGCCCTTGCAGCAACTGGCAGAGCACTCCCCATGGCTTGCCGCCCCAGGCACGCGCTTGGTGTGCTGGTGCCTGGATCCGCCTCTGGGCACTCTGCTAGGAGGAAGAACTGCTGGGTTCAAATCCCTGTTCTAATGGGGGATATGAACCTGGGTCTCTCCCCTCCTAAGTGAGTGCCTTCACCACTGGATTAAAAGTCCTAAGGTGAGCAGATTTTTCTTACCCATAAACCAATAAATCAATTATTTGCCCAGCTGAATCCCTCTGCTTGTGTCTCCTAAGCATGCAGTGAATGAGGCAGGGCTCTGCAGAAGCCCTGGTGTCACTGAGTGACATCTTTCAAGGTGTAGTGGTAGCAAGGACTCCACAGCTGCATAGTCATCCAGGTAGCAAGTGCTGAGAAACATTACCTGAAATCACCACTTATGCCAGTGGTTCTCAACCAGGGGTACATGTGCCCTGAGGGTATGCAGAAGTCTTCCAGGAGGTACATCAACTCATCTAGAGATTTGCCTAGTTTTACAACAGGCTACATAAAAAGCACTAGAGAAGTCAGTAAAATTAAAATTTCATACAGAGAGTGCCTTGTTTATATTGTTCTATATACTATACACTGAAATGTAAATACAATATTTATAATCCAATTGATTTATAATTATATAGTAAAAATGAGAAAGCAAGCAATTTGTCAGTACTAGTGTGCTGTGACACTTTTGCATTTTTATGTCATATTTTGTAAGCAAGGCGTTTTTTAAATGAGATGAAACTCATTGGGGGTATGCAAGAGAAATCAGACTCCTGAAAGGGCTACAGTAGTCTGGACAGGTTGAAAACCACTGACTTATGCTGTCCTAGCACTGCTGCCTGAGTTCAGCAAAATACTGTAACTTACCAAGACCTTCTCTGAAAATATACATTTGCCATTATAGTTATTTCTTTATAAAATACTCAGACAACTTGTTTCCTTTTATATGCCAGGAAAAAGAGAAGAAACTAACCAATCTCCAGACCATCTCCTTGGACTTCAGATCACTGGTGGCTTCTGTTTTCTCCTACTTATCCTGTTGCTGCTCTTCTGCTGCAGAGAGCATAAAAGTGAGTGGTCTTGCTTGTACACCTCACTCACTGCTGTTGGTGCTTCAGATTTTTCAAAAGTATTTTAACAAACAAATCCAAATGACCCTGTCTGACTTCTGGGAAGTCCATGTGCTGCCCTCCCAGCCTGAGTGAAGACCTCCCATGACATCATGCCCTGAAATATGGACGATACTTCTCATCCATTATGAAAGCGTGAGGAAGTTGTCACAAGACAACTCAAGGGACATGCATTTAATTAGGGTTCTCTGACACAGTGTCAGGTTAGAGATTCACAGCATGATCCCATGGCTTTTGTACATAAAGACATTGTGCTGGTTCCATGCAACATTGTCTCCATGTTGTGACTCAAGATGCAAACTTTGGCGTCTTTGTAGCTCAGTATCAGGGCACTGCAACAATATATTGTCCCATATCACAAATAATAATAGGTGATGTCTCTAGTGCAATAGGAATGGAAAGTTGTGAGCAACACCTTAGGACCTTCCCCAAAAGGAAATATCACAGGGTGACACAGTATTTTTAAGGGATATGTAACTAAAATACTGTAGTTAGTTCAAATGATTAAACCTAAAGGTCTGATTCTCCTCTCACTTATGCTAGTGGAAATCAGGAGTAATGCCACTGAAGCTGCTGTGGACAAATAGCATAAAACTGGTGTTAGTGAGGTGAGAATTCATCCCACACTCTTTAGACACCTTCCAATGGATCTTTCAAGAATTTGAGGTTAATTATTTGCAACTAACTTTTGCTCCCAGAATACACACAGAGAAATCTCTAACTCAAAGGCAAAAATCCATTTATCTTTGTGTCACTGTTGGACATCTTTGGTTTCAAAAGCACAGTGTGACTATTGATTACAAGAATTAATAGATCTGCAAGTGATTTAACTGAAGCACAGAATGGCTACTGTCACTGTAAAATATTAACTATTCAAACAATTTTCACAGGTGCAGTTCAACAGAGGAAGACAAGAGTCATAGAGCAAGAAGAGGTACTGTACAACATAATAAAACATGGGATCTGGTCTCCATGCATAAGTTGCACTGGTTTGGCTAAAATCAGTTTTTAAGCTGAGTTAGTTACACGGATGTAAATTCCTGTGTGGACACTCTTAGATCAGTTTACAACTTGCTTGTGTTATTTGAGATCAATTCATTACCTGACCAAATTAAGCTAAACCGATTAGAAGGCCAGTTGATTCCAATGGAACACTGCTGATTTAGACCAGCAAGAGATTTGGCTCATAAGCAAGTTTGGGAGAATATTTAAAGAAGGCAAATTTTGAACAAACAAATATACGCATTTGCATCAGAAGCCTGGTTCTATAAGTGACATTATTCATGTATCCAATTAAGAATTTTGAATACTTGTAACAAGCTGTTTGCAAACAATCTGCACACCTAGAGTTACTTCCCAACAATATACATCATTCACAGGACATAACAGAAAAAGACAATTTCTGAGATGATTAAAGATTAAATATTTGCTCATCTCTAAAACTAACTAAGGTGATTAGTAATAAATATAAGTTGCCTTAGTGAGATATTTGTACTTTTTATGTGCTTAAATGATCAGTTCTACATTTTAATCTAGATTTTGGGAAATAACAAAAACAGCTAAATATGCAAATACATAAACATATGGCTGTAAATGTGAAATTCAAAAACAACAATACTCTGAAATGATGACAAAATGGGATCAGTAACTCCTCACGGCTCCAGTTTCCCCTGCCACTCTTCTAATGCAACTTCAGCATCAATGCAGTCCACTAGCCTGGCTCTTCCATGTTGGCAGCTGCTTTCATATGATCTTAGGCTCTTCCCTGCAATGCATGCGATCAGCAGCCACCATGGTATTGCTGACAATATTTTGGGACTTGGACATAACATTATAACAGAAAAGCTTATTACAAAGATTGAAACACAATGAACTGAGCAAATGCATAATCAAACACTAACCATAGTAAATGCAAACTGCCTCATGCCTTGCCAGGCACTAGACACTGACCCTGGTGGACTGCAAAGGGTGCGGTTGCCTTTGATTTGCACTTCTCTATGAGTCATTCTTGGCCTGTTTCCACAACTACAGAAGAAGCTTAGTTGGAAGTTCTCCTTTATGATCATTCACATCCTCTTTTCTTCTTGTTCTACCCCCTCACGCCCCTCCACACACACACTACACAATGAAGCCTCTGGCTGCTCTGCATACAAGCAGAACTACTTTCATTTTGCGTCTCCATAGATTATCACATTAGCACAAATTAGATAATTGCACTTTGCCTCTTTTACTTATCTTCTGCCTCTGTCTCCTATCTATTGAGTAATTTACATCACTGCATATATCACTCCTGAGCTGTGCTTGTGGCTACTGGAAATTATAGGGCTACTTTTTAATTAATCTGGGAGACTTACAGACACGAATGATAGGCTGTGATCAGGCTGCTCTTAACTTGTAATGCTTATTTTCTGTACAGTACTAACTGGGCTATGATTCTGCAACCCTTATGCACAATGGCTAGATGGGGAAACAGGTGGTTTAAAGCATTTTAACACCAATTACCATTTAGTGTAGACTGGGTTTAACACATTTAAAACACTAGTGGGAAACTGATGGTTGACCATGAACACAGAGCATATTTTTAAATAAGTTAAATCCTGTTTACACTAATATGTTGGCTAACACATTCTAAACCATTACCTGTTTTCCTAGCCTAGACATGCCCATTGAATAGTACTTAGAATATAAGCAAGCCTCATACAGTTTTGTATGATGTGAGCACTGAGGCGTATGATCGCCATATTTGGGGTCAGGAAGGAATTTTCCTCCAGGGCAGATTGGCAGAGGCCCGAGAGGTTTTTCGCCTTCCTCTGCAGCATGGGGCATGGGTCACTTGCTGGAGGATTCTCTGCAGCTTGAGGTCTTCAAACCACGATTTGAGGACTTCAGTAACTCAAACATAGGTTAGGGGGTTGTTACAGGAGTGGGTGGGTAAGATTCTGTGGCCTGCATTGTGCAGGAGGTCAGACTAGATGATCATAATGGTCCCTTCTGACCTTAAAGTCTATGAATTTGAAGATTGAAATAGGCTGTTACCACTCCTCCCTCCCCCAGACACAGTGGCAGATACTGGAGGGTGAGCCTTCGCAGAAGAGGAACTCTTGACTTTTGTGCAGGATATTAAAACCTGGCTGCTGAAACTGTGGGTTTTGTGGCCCTGGAGGCCTCGTCAGCAAACCCTGCAGCCTTCCCCTCCCAGCTGCCTGGCCAGAGGGAGCATGAGCCCACAGGGGCTGAGCTCTGACACTGCTCCAAAATCATTAACTGGTTTGTTGCAGCATTTCTCTGAGTGATCAAAAGTGAATTCACTAGAGAAGGACACAGATTTTAATGGGAATTAGCATTTGTAAACGGGAAGGAGAGTTGTTAATCTGAGTGGGAGGTCAAATCTGTTCTGTGATGCCTGGATAATGGTGATGATCATTGATTATTATTTAGTAATTATATCATGGTAGCACCTATCTGCTATCCAGGCCAGGGCCCCATTTGCCAAGCACTGTGTAAAAACTCCCCATTAGCTGACACAGCATTACAGGAGTTCTCCTTCTCAGTCTTTCTTACTCTGATCACATTCCTCAGCATGGACGCTCTTGCAGCCCCTGACATTGGTCATTCTGGGTAGTTATTTCCTCTGGCTGAAGGTCAGCGTTGTTTCATGATTTTCTTGCAGCAATAGCAAGGGCTGCTATAGCTCTGCACGATGTGGTTTTCTGTGCTTCTCCTACATACCTCGGTGACGCCTGTCTTTGCAAGACTAAGTTGTCTGCTGCTGGGGATGGAGGAACCAGCTCACTTTAAAACCAAAGCTGCACAAACCACCACACACGTGCTAAACACAAACTTGTATAAAACCGAGTTCAGTGTGGATATTGGGTCCCCCATATGTCACCACCTCCATCCCCCAGCTCTCTCTGCCTCTCCTTCCCTCTCTCCATTCCTTACCTACCACCAAGCTTTCCATGGCTGACTCTCATCCTTCCCACTACTACCCCTTTGCTCCCTGTGACACCCACTACAGACAAAAGCTCAGACTGTCCCACTGACCCACATACAAACAGGCCCATGACTAGAACTGTTTAAACGAGTCAACTTGAGTCACAAATGAGCTTAACCTCAGTCCTGAGCTCAGATTGCCTCAGCCAATCAGCACTGCTCTGTTTTAACTGTGCTAGATTCTGTGATCTCTCCGTAAAAGGCTTTTTGCAAATGTTTATCTCTCTCTGGATAGTTGTGTTCTGCACCGATCTGCTGTGCAAGGCATGTCCCACGTTTGGGCCTGGTCTTTAGAGATAGGTCCATAGGGTAAGCATGTGGGAGAAATATCATGTTATTTCTATCATGTGATTTGAGCCATGTCCCTGATTAGCTGAGCCTGCTTTCCATAAGTTGACTGGTTCAGGGCCCACAGTACTTTTGCAGTACGTCACAATGTCAGTCTTGGTCTTTGCAAACTTAATTTGTCCCTTATTTTAATGTTTGCAACTGCAGTCAGTAGTTCCTGGCCCAACTTTAAGCTCAAGGGAGGAGGATGGGGAAGGAACAGCTGCTGAACCAATTGTTGCTCCTTGGTGTTACATGATAAAGAAATATAAATAGAGCAATATATAGTAGATATATCAATATACAAAGAAATTTCTTTTTCATTAAGACTGATCCCCAAGAACAAGTTTCTTAACTCCGTGTGTGTGTGTGGGGGGGGGGATGTTGTTTGTTTTTTATGTAGATCCCAAACCATGAGGAATCTCACATGGAAAGTTCATTACCAACAACGGTATCAACAATTTATGCAAGGATTGGAGAAGACACTGGGCAGCGGCAGCGCAGATCAGAGTCACAGACTGAATATGCCTCTATAAGCTTCTCTTAACAGGAACTGTAACCTCAACATGCAGAGCTGGTTTTAGGTATGATCAGCATTTGTAGTTACTCCGGGAGCCATGCAGTTCAGGAGCTGTGCTGTAAATAACCAGATTATCCTATTTAATGGGAATGGTACATAGTGGCAATATTGTTTAGATGGTTTTTCCAGACTTCTGAGCTTTCCAGAAGAGTATATTATACACATGTAAATAGATGATGGATTAAATTTAAAGTGTCTTTGTGAATTCAGGACTCCTCTGTTTTAAGGTGCAGCTTGAGGCACTGAAGCCTGTAGATTATCATCATTGTCTCTTCATATTGGGTAGAGCCTGGAGGCCCCAGTCAGGGATCAGGATACCATTGTGCCAAGCAATGTACAAACACAACGTAAAGACAGTTCCAGCCCCAAAGCATGTGGGACATCTTAAGCACTAATATGGGTTCCATTGACATGTATCCTGTGTGTCCCTGCTCCACTAGCTCTCTGGGTGCATCTGGTATGTAATATGTGTAGCATTTGGAGATACCAGGTGATATCCAGAGTAAGAAATTTACTGTACCTTGTTCTAGGCTCTGCTGTTGTCTGTGTTCTCCATGAAAATCTTGGAACGAGCTGCTCTTTATTCATTTTAAAGTAATTTTGAAAACACAGAGTGAAGATAAAAGGAATTGGGTGTGTGGGCTGTGGAATTTCTACTTATCTGGAGAAGGAAGGATCTTCTTTTTGCAACTGTTAAAATTTTTCATTTAGCAAAAAGCTAATGTCCACGGGCTCCCCTTAATTTGGGAGCCTGGAAATGTAACAGAGAAGCTTAGATTCTTTTTAAAGTAAGTTTATTTCCCTTTCACTGTGAAGATACCCTTGATACATTAAACTGATACAACTTGTGCTGAACATCTGTTGTTTATTTTTCCTGGCACCACAGCCTCTCCATGGTTCATTCTGCAGCCAAAAAGGCCTGACTTTAGGGATCCATGAAAATTGTGGCAACAGAATCCTCCATTTTGGTTCAACCCACATGGAAATACTTTGAGTTGAAATTACCTAAAACATGTTGGTGAGAGTCAGTTCAAAATAAAATTGTTTCTCTCTGTTGTGGATCATTGTGTTATGGGAGTCACAGTTCGGGTGCCCATTCTCGCCTATGGGCTGAGCTCCCTGGTCACACTGCTTGTCCCGTGAGGCAACAATCTTCCCAGTCACTGAATGCTGTGGTGCATCATGGGAGCCACATGGGTACAGGTATATCATGAAGATGCAGTCCAACCAGGGAGTCTGGCCCATTGGGGAGTGTGATGTTCCCCTCTGGTGTTATCTGGACTGGTGATCTGCTAGGTCACTTCAATCCTTGAATCTAGGAGCCAGCCTTACCCTGCTCTGCTATGAGAACCTCCACTCCTGGGCTGTTCATGCACAGCCTCTGGCATGTAAGCTGCTGCCAGCTACTTACAAGCGAATGACACTATCCAATATCTCCAGTCCCAGACATGACCCTAGGAACCTCTGTCTTGCAGTGTCCGCTTATGCCCACTGGATGCTGCAACCTTATATAAGTTCATCAATTTATCAAAGAAATTGATGTATACCAGGCTTGTTATCCCAAGGGGAGCCTCTGACACACTTCAAGCCAAACACACTGCTTCTGGTAGAATAAACAAACAGATTTATTAACTATAAAGATAGATTTTACGTGATTATAAGTCAAAGCATAACAAGTCAGATTTGGTCAAATGAAATAAAAGCAAAATGCCTTCTAAGCTGTCCTTAAAAACTTAGATGCTTCTCCCCACAGGTTGGCTGGTTACTTTTCAGTCAGGATCCCCCCTTTGATCAATGTTTCAGTCACTTGGTGGTGGTGGTGTCTGTAGATGTAGGTGGGAGATAGAGAGCATGGCAAAATGTCTCTCCCTTTTATCATGTCCTTTCTTTCCTCTTGGCTTTGCCCTCTCCCCTTCAGAGTCAGGTGAGCATTACCTCATCACAGTTCCAAACTGACCAAAGGAAGAGGGTGACTCTCTCGAGGGTCTAACAGAGGGATCTACAATGCTTTGGCACGCAGCCCATCAAGGAATCTGCTGGAGGGCCGGGACGGTTTGTTTACCTGCAGCATCCACAGGTTCAGCAGATCACAACTCCCACTAGCTGTGGTTCGCCGTTCCAGGCCAATGGGAGCTGCAGAAGCAGCAGCCAGCAGATCCCTTGACCCATGCTGCTTCTCACAGCCCCCATTGGCCTAGAACAGCGAACCATGGCCAGTAGGAGCTGCGATCAACAAATTGTCCTGACCCACCAGCGGATTTCCCTGACTGACCGCATGCCAAAGGTTGCGGATCCCTGGTCTAACAGATTCTTTTGTTGCTGCCTAAGCCAGTGTCCTTTGTTCCAGTGAGTCTCTGAAGACACTCAACATTACAAACTTTGCATTGGATATCACATAATCATTTTATAAAGATGAACATGGGGTGTAGGGTGTCCCTCACAAGGTACAGAGCATCACAGGGACATCAAGGGCATTGGGCAACCTGAATTACAACTTCAATGAAGCAATGCACTGCAATAGGGGAACTGACTGAAACAAAGTGTTTTCAGTCAGTTGAGCAAAGCAAAATGAAATGTTTTGATTTGGGATTCTTGAAATATTTCCTTTCAATTGACAATGTCAAAACAAAACATTTCAACTTTTCCAAATTGAAAATTTTCAGAGCTTTTCATTCTGCACAAACTTTTAATGTTTCAAGATTGTTTTTTTTTCTCAAAGTGACCCCAATCTTTAAATATTGGAATTTCCTGGGGTGCAAAAATTCTGATTTTTGCTCAGCTCTGCAGATAAATTTATGGCTCTGAAAAGTTTAAGGAGAGTGCCCTCTTGTGTCCACAATGTATATAATTGTAAACAGGATTATTTTACACAGCCAGGTTCTTAGAAGTGTTCATTGATTGATTGATTTTTTAGTGGGGAGGGGTCCCTCCTCTTCTGAGAAACCTGGTGCCTGATTTTCAGATATACTGAGGACTTGCAATGGCTACTGACCTTAATGTTCACTAATCATAGGTACATACCTGGGGGCGGGGAGAGGAGGATGGAGTAGGTGATGTGGTGTGTCTTTTCCAGCCCTGTTACTATGGTCTGATACATTGTATACTGAATAGAGATAGAAAAACCTCAGCTGGAACATTTCGACTATCAACAAATGTTGATTCAACAAAACTGAAACATTTTGGACGGACTGCATTGATTTTGCAGAAGGTTTCAATGGGAAATTAGTGAAACACTTAATTTCTATAAGGTCAAAATGACTAGTTTTTAATAAGGCTGAAATCTTTCATTTAGACTTTATAAGTTATAACATTATATAATATAAGTATGTTACCCCTTTTTTTTGACCCAAGTCAGTCACCAATTTCTGGGGCTTAAGGGTTATTCTAGTTAGGAGGAGAAATTGATGATAAGGTCAAATGTATATTTACTCATAGACTCATAGACTCATAGGTCAGAAGGGACCAATCTGATCATCTAATCTGACCTCCTGCACAAGGCAGGCCACAGAACCCCACCCATCCAATTTTATAACAACCCCTATCCCAGGACCGAGTTATTGAAATCCTCAAAATTGGTTTGAAGACCTCAAGCTGCAGAGAAACCACCAGCAAGCGACCCGTGCCCCACGCTGCAGGGGAAGGCGAAAAACCTCCAGGGCCCCTGCCAATCCGCCCTGGAGGAAAATTCCTTCCCGACCCCAAATATGGCGATCAGCTAAACCCTGAGCATGTGGGCAAGACTCACCAGCCAGCACCCAAGAAGGAATTCTCTGCAGTAACTCAGTTCCCATTCCATCCAACATCTCCCCGCAGACCATTGAGCAGACCTATCTGGTGGTAATCCAAGATCAATTGCCCAAATTAACGATCCTATCATAACATCCCCTCCATATACTTATCAAGCTTTGTCTTAAAGCCAGGAAAGTCTTTTGCCCCTACTACTTCCCTCAGAAGGCTGTTCCAGAACTTCACTCCCCTAATGGTTAGAAACCTTCGTCTAATTTCAAGTCTAAACTTCCTAATATCCAGTTTGTACCCATTCGTCCTCGTGCCTACATTAGAACTAAACCTAAATAATTCCTCTCCCTCCCTAACGTTAACCCCCCTGATATATTTATATAGAGCAAGCATATCCCCCCGCAGCCTTCTTTTGGCCAGGCTAAACAAGCCAAGCTCTTTGAGTCTCCTTTCATAAGGCAGTTTTTCCATTCCTCAGATCATCCTTGTAGCCCGTCTCTGAACCTGTTCCAGTTTGAATTCATCCTTCTTGAACATGGGACACCAGAACTGCACACAGTATTCCAGATGTGGTCTCACCAACGCCTTGTATAACGGTACTAACACCTCTTTATCCTTGCAGGAAATACCCCGCCTGATGCATCCCAAAATCGCATTTGCTTTTTTAACAGCCGTATCACATTGGCGACTCATAGTCATCCTGCTATCAACCAGTACCCCAAGGTCCTTCTCCTCCTCCGTCGCTTCCAACTGATGCGCCCCCAACGTATATCCAAAATTCTTATTATTAATTCCTAAATGCATAACCTTGCACTTTTCACTATTGTATTTCATCCTATTTCTATTACTCCAGTTTACAAGGTGGTTCAGATCTTCCTGAATAGTATCCCTGTCCTTCTCCGTGTTAGCAATACCCCCCAGCTTGGTGTCATCCGCAAACTTTATTAGCACATTCCCGCTCTTTGTACCAAGGTCAGTAATAAAAAGGTTAAATAAGATCGGTCCCAAAACCGATCCTTGAGGGACTCCACTAGTGACCTCCTTCCAGCCTGACAATTCACCTTTCAATACGACCCTCTGGAGTCTACCCTTTAACCTGTTTCTTATCCACCTTACAACTTTCATATTCATTCCCATCTTTTCCAATTTGACTAACAGTTCCCCGTGCGGAACCGTGTCGAACGCCTTACTGAAATCTAGGTAAATTATATCTACCGTATTTCCTTTATCTAAGTAATCCGTCACCTTCTCAAAGAAGGAGATCAGATTGGTTTGACACAATCTACCTTTACTAAATCCGTGTTGCAATTCATCCCAGTTACCATTGACCTCTATGTCCTTAACTACTTTCTCCCTTAAAATTTTTTCCAAGACCTTGCATACTACAGACGTCAAGCTAACAGGCCTATAATTACCCGGATCACTTTTATTCCCTTTCTTAAAAATAGGAACGACATTAGCTATCCTCCAGTCATACGGCACAACCCCCGAGTTTACCAATTGCTTAAAAATTCTCGCTAACGGACTCGCAATTTCACGCGCCAGTTCCTTTAATATCCTCGGATGGAGAATGTCATGGCCCTCCGACTTCGTCCCATCGAGCTGTTCAAGTACGGCCTCTACCTCAGTTGCGGTAATATCCACTTCCATATCCACATTCCCGTTTATCATCCCTCCACCATCGCAACATTCCTCACTAGTCTTATTAAAAACTGAAGCAAAGTACTTGTTTAGATGTTGGGCCATGCCTAGGTTATCCTTAACCTCCATTCCATCCTCCGTGTATAGCGGCCCCACTTCTTCTTTCTTTGTTTTCTTCTTATTTATGTGGCTGTAGAACCTTTTACTATTGGTTTTGATTCCCTTTGCAAGGTCCAGTTCAATGCGGCTTTTAGCCTTCCTCAGTTTATCCCTACATGTTCTGACCTCACCAAGGTAGCTTTCCTTACTGATCCTGCCTTTCTTCCACTCCCTGTAAGCTTTCTGCTTTTGTCTAATCCCCTCTCTGAGTTGCTTGCTCATCCAGTTTGGCCTACAACTCTTGCCCATGGTTTTTTTCCCCTTTCTCAGGATGCAGGCTTCCGACAGTCTCTGCAGCTGCGACTTAAAGTAATTCCAGGCCTCCTCCGCATTTAAATCCACTAATTCCTCAGTCCAATCCACTTCCCTAACTAATTTCCTTAACTCTTTACAATTAGCCCTCGAGAAGTCAAAAACCCTAATCCCAGATCTACATTTGTTTATCCTTCCATCTAGTTTGAACTGAATCAGCTCATGATCACTCAAACCAAGGTTGTCCCCTACCACCATTTCTTCTACGAGGTCCTCACTGCTCACCAACACCAAATCTAAAATGGCATCTCCTCTCGTAGGTACTTCAACTACTTGATGAAGAAATCCATCCGCTATCACATCCAGAAAAATCTGACCCCTATTATTCTTGCAAGCACTCGTCCTCCAGTCTATATCCGGGAAGTTGAAGTCCCCCATAATCACACATTTCCCCTTTGTGTTTACTTCATTAAAGACATTAAAGAGGTCTCTATCCATATCCCAATCCGATCCCGGCGGTCTGTAGCACACTCCAAGCACTATCTCAGGGGAAGCTCTAGTTGCTTTTTTACCCAGTGTGATTTTCGCCCGGACAGACTCTGTCTTATCCATTCCATCGCTTCTTATTTCGCTACAGTTAATTTCATCATTGATGTACAAGGCTACTCCACCACCTTTGCCTTTCTTCCTGTCTTTTCTAAACAGCACATAGCCTTCAATACCCGTGCTCCAGTCATGAGTACTATTCCACCAGGTTTCAGTTATCCCTATAATATCCGGTTTCAATTCCTGCACCAGTAACTCCAGTTCCTCCATCTTGTTGCCTAGGCTCCTCGCATTAGTGTACAGACCTTTTAATTTTCGGCGTTTGGCATCAGTGACATTCTTTCCCCCGTCGTGCAGAGACCTTTTACCACCAGCATCACCCGTTACTCTGGTGTCTACTCCACTATTCCTCCTTGGATCAAATCTTGGGACCGCAAGGGTATCCCCTCTCACTTTGTTTACTTTCCTCTCCAGGTTATATTCCGGTGTGGAGATCTCCGGAACATCTCCCAACCATCTCCCCCAACTTCCTAGTTTAAAGCTCTCTTGATGAGGTCGGGGAGCCTCCATCCTAGAATTCTATTTCCCTCCTTGCTTAGATGAAGTCCATCCTGAGCGAACAGTCGCCTATCCGTAAACGCTTCCCAGTGACCGTACATCCCAAAGCCCTCCTTATAACACCACTCCCTAAGTCATCTGTTGATCGCCATAATCTTGTCACTCCTTCGTCGCCCCGCTCTAGGAACCGGCAGAATCCCACTGAAGATCACCTGAGCCTCGATGTCTTTGAGCCTCTTCCCCAGTCTGGCATAGTCCTCCTTGATACAGTCCAGCGAGTAACTAGCCGTGTCATTCGTTCCCACACGAAGGATAATCAACGGATTCTTTCCCGCTCCCGGTACGATCGTATTCAGCCTCAGGTCCACATCCTGTATCTTAGCCCCTGGCAGACAGCACACCCCCTTCTGTTCTCCCGATCAGGTCTAGTTACAGGCCTATCACTCTTCTCAGTAAAGAGTCTCCAATCACGTAGACTTGCCTTTTCCTGGCGACAGTGCGATTCTGCGGTCTATCCCTGTTATAACCTTATTCCCAGATTCTGGACCTTAGCGTCCAAAATATGGGGGTTAGCATGAAAACCTCCAAGCTTAGTTACCAGCTTGGACCTGGTACTGCTGCCACCACCCAAAAAATTAGAGTGTTTTGGGGCACTCTGGTCCCACTGAAAAACCTTCCCTGGGGACCCAAGACCCAAATCCCTTGAGTCTCACAACAAAGGGAAATAATCCTTTTTCCCTTCCCCCCTCCAGATGCTCCTGGAGAGATACCCAGACACAAGCTCTGTGAAACTACGCAGAGTGATTCCCCCTCTCCGTTCCCAATCCTGGAACAAAAGCACTTTCCTCTTCACCCAGAGGAAATGCCAAATCAGGCTAGCAATCCAACACACAGCTCTCCCCTTGATTTCTTCCTCCCACCAATTCCCTGGTGAGTACAGACTTAATTTCCCTGAAGTAAAGGAAAACTCCAACAGGTCTTAAAAGAAAACTTTATATAAAAAAGAAAGAAAAAATACAAAATGTTCTCTCTGTATTAAGATGATACAACACAGGGTCAATTGCTTAAAAGAATATTGAATAAACAGCCTTATTCAAAAAGAATACAAATCAAAGCATTCCAGCACTTATATTCATGCAAATACCAAAGAAAAGAAACCATAGAACTTACTATCTGATCTCTTTGTCCTTACACTTAGAAACAGAAGACTAGAAAATAGAACTACTTCTCCAAAGCTCAGAGGAAACAGGCAGACAGACAAAAGACTCAGAGACACACTTCCCTCCACCCAAGGTTGAAAAAAATCCGGTTTCCTGATTGGTTCTCTGGTCAGGTGTTTCAGGTGAAAGAGACATTAACCCTTAGCTATCTGTTTATGACACGCCCCCCAAATTGCAGACAGTGGGAAAGCTCACTGGCGGCAATTTCCTTCTAGAACTTGAAAATAAACAGATTAATACAACACATGCACCTTTACATATACTACTAAGTATATAACTAACAGACTTTTACATGTTAAGAACACTTTTTAACTACTGGATTCTGGGAAACTCTCACGGGAGAGTGCATCAGCAACTTTGTTAGAAGCTCCTGTGATGTGTTGAATGTCAAAATCAAAATCTTGGAGAGCTAAACTCCAACGAAGAAGTTTCTTGTTGTTCCCCTTGGCAGTATGAAGCCACTTGAGTGCAGCATGGTCAGTTTGTAGTTGGAACCGCCGTCCCCAAACATATGGGCGTAGCTTTTCCAGGGCGTACACAATGGCATAGCATTCCTTTTCACTGACTGACCAGTGACTTTCCCTCTCAGACAGTTTCTTGCTGAGAAACACGACAGGATGGAAGTTGTGATCTGTTGCTTCCTGCATGAGCACTGCTCCTATCCCACGCTCAGATGCATCTGTGGTTACTAGGAATGGTTTGTCAAAATCCGGGGCCCTGAGTACAGGGTCAGACATGAGCGTTGCCTTAAGCTGGGTAAAGGCTTTTTGACACTCATTAGTCCACTTAACGGCATTTGGCTGGGTCTTTTTGGTTAGGTCGGTCAATGGGGCAGCGATTTGGCTGTAGTGTGGTACAAATCGCCTGTAGTATCCGGCCAAGCCTAAGAAGGATTGGACCTGTTTCTTTGACCTTGGGACAGGCCACTTTTGGATAGCATCCACCTTGGCCTGTAGGGGGTTTATGGTTCCTCGACCCACCTGGTGCCCCAGGTAAGTTACTCTGTTTTGGCCTATTTGACACTTTTTGGCCTTAACAGTTAGTCCTGCCTGCCTGATGCGCTCAAAGACCTTTTCCAGGTGTAGTAGGTGTTCGGGCCAGGAGTCTGAAAAAATGGCCACATCATCGAGGTAGGCAACTGCGAATTCTCCCAGTCCAGCTAGTAGACCATCTACCAGCCTCTGGAAGGTGGCGGGTGCATTTCGAAGGCCGAAAGGAAGGACAGTGAATTCATACACCCCCGCATGGGTGACGAATGCTGACCTCTCCTTGGCAGGTTCATCTAGCGGTACTTGCCAGTACCCCTTGGTTAAGTCTATTGTAGAGATGAACTGGGCACGTCCCAACTTTTCCAATAGCTCATCGGTACGTGGCATTGGATAGTTGTCCGGACGAGTTACAGCATTTAGCTTACGGTAGTCCACGCAAAAGCGTATTTCCCCATCTGGTTTGGGTACCAGAACCACTGGAGATGCCCATGCACTGGTAGATGGGCGGATTATACCCATCTGTAGCATGTTTTGGATCTCCCGTTCTATAGCAGCTTGGGCATGAGGAGACACCCGGTAGGGTGGGGTTCTGATTGGGTGAGCATTACCTGTATCAATGGAGTGGTATGCCCGTTCAGTCCGTCCTGGGGTGGCTGAGAACAATGGGGCGAAGCTAGTGCACAGCTCCTTGATTTGTTGCCGCTGCAGACGTTCCAGGGTGGTTGAGAGGTTCACCTCTTCCACGCCACCGTCTTTTTTCCCGTCGTAGTAGACACCGTCAGGCCACTCAGCATCATCTCCCTGGACTGTAAACTGACAAACCTGTAAGTCTCTGGAACAGAAAGGCTTGAGAGAATTAACATGGTACACTTTAGGCTTTAGTGAGGAATTGGGAAATGCTATGAGGTAGTTTACAGCTCCCAGGCGCTCTTGGACCGTGAATGGCCCTTCCCATGATGCTTCCATCTTATGGGCCTGTTGCGCCTTCAAGACCATAACCTGGTCTCCTACCTTGAAGGAACGTTCTCTGGCATGTCTGTCATACCAGGCCTTTTGCTCTTCTTGGGCATCCTTTAGGTTCTCTCTAGCAAGGGCTAAAGAGTGTCGGAGGGTGCTTTGTAGGTTGCTTACAAAGTCCAGAATGTTAGTTCCTGGAGAAGGCGTAAACCCCTCCCATTGCTGCTTCACCAACTGTAATGGCCCCTTAACCTCGTGACCATACACCAGTTCAAATGGTGAAAACCCTAAACTGGGATGTGGTACAGCCCTGTAGGCAAACAGCAACTGCTGCAACACTAGGTCCCAATTATTGGAGAATTCGTTGATGAATTTTCTTATCATGGCCCCCAAAGTTCCATTGAACCTTTCCACCAGGCCATTGGTTTGATGGTGGTACGGGGTGGCAACCAAGTGATTCACCCCATGAGTTTCCCACAGTTTTTCCATGGTCCCTGCCAGGAAATTAGACCCTGAATCTGTAAGGATGTCAGAGGGCCAACCTACCCTGGCAAAGATGTCTGTTAGGGCCAGGCACACAGTGTTAGCCCTGGTGTTGCCTAGAGCTACTGCTTCTGGCCATCGGGTAGCAAAGTCCACTAAAGTCAGTACGTACTGCTTTCCTCTGGGCGTCTTTTTTGGGAAAGGGCCCAGAATATCCACAGCTACTCGCTGAAATGGGACCTCAATTATGGGGAGTGGCTGGAGAGGGGCCTTGACCTGGTCTTGAGGCTTACCCACTCTTTGGCATACCTCACAAGACCGGACATACTTGGCAACATCCTTGCCCATCCCCTCCCAGTGGAAGGACTTCCCCAACCGGTCCTTGGTTCTGTTCACCCCAGCATGGCCACTGGGATGATCATGGGCTAAGCTTAAGAGCTTCTCCCGGTACTTAGTTGGAACCACCAACTGTTTTTGCGGCTGCCATTCTTCCCGGTGTCCACCAGAAAGAATTTCCTTGTATAAAAGTCCTTGGTTTATAACAAACCGGGATCGATTAGAAGAGCTGAGAGGCGGTGGGGTGCTCCGTGCCGCCGCCCACGCTTCCTGAAGGCTGTCATCTGCTTCCTGCTCAGCCTGGAACTGTTCCCTTGAGGCTGGGGTCACCAGTTCTTCCTCAGACTGTGGACTTGGGCTTGGTCCCTCTGGAAGCGATGTAGGTGATGGGGTTGTTTCCGTTGCTGGTGAACCACTCTCCGCTGGTGCACCTGAGGGTATTTCAGGCTCTGGCTGAGCCTTTTGGGTATGGCTGTCTGTTGTTTCTGCCAGTTCTGGCTCGCTGGCGCCCACTGGCGTTGAGTTTGAAGATGTGGTTGCACTTGCTGGTGCTGGTTGCTGTTCCAGTTCCGGGCCTGGTACTGGAGATGCTGTGGCTGTTTCAGTGGTAGGCATGGAATCCGGGTCCACTACCTCTGTCTGGGTCTCTGGTAACACAGACGGGGCGTCTGTGGACGGCTTAGGAACAGGAATGGGTCTGGAAGCTTGCCTGGTTTGGCTACGGGTAACCATTCCCACTCTCTTGGCCCGCTTCACTTGGTTGGCCAAGTCTTCCCCCAGTAGCATGGGGATAGGATAATTGTCATAGACTGCAAAAGTCCACATTCCTGACCAGCCTTTGTACTGGACAGGCAGTTCAGCTGTAGGCAAGTCTACAGCTTGTGACATGAAGGGGTAAATGGTAACTTTGGCCTTTGGGTTGATGAATTTGGGGTCAACGAAGGATTGGTGGATAGCTGACACTTGTGCCCCCGTGTCTCTCCACGCAGTAACCTTCTTTCCGCCCACTCTCAAATTTTCCCTTCGCTCCAAGGGTATTTGAGAGGCATCTGGGCCTGGGGATCTTTGGGGTGATGGTGGTGTAATGAATTGCACTCGCATGGTGTTCTTGGGACAGTTGGCCTTGATATGTCCCAGTTCATTACACTTAAAGCATCTTCCATCTGATGGGTCACTGGGCCGAGGTGAGTTACTGGAGACTGGTGAGGTTGAAGAGTAGGGTATCTGTGGCTTTACTTGGGTGGTATGGAGGGTCTTTGGCTGTCCTCGGTTGTAGGGTTTATGGTCTGTGTGCCCCCTGGGGTAATCGTTCCCCTTGACAGTAGCTTTTTTGCTTTCTGCCAGTTCCATCCATTTGGCTCCAATCTCCCCCGCCTCAGCGATAGTTTTGGGATTTCTATCTTGTATGTACCGTGTGATGTCTTCAGGAACACCATCCAAGAACTGCTCCATTTGTATGAGGAGGTTCACTTCTTCCAAGGTTTGAATGTTGTTTCCTGTTAACCAGGCCTCATAGTTTTTTGCAATGTAGTAGGCGTGTTTGGGAAATGACACCTCTGGTTTCCATTTTTGGGTTCTGAAGCGCCGACGGGCATGATCTGGGGTTATCCCCATCCTGTATCTGGCCTTGGTTTGAAAAAGTTTATAGTCATTCATTTGCGGCTTGGGCATTTCAGCTGCCACCTCTGCTAAAGGTCCACTGAGGTGTGGCCTTAATTCTACCATGTACTGGTCTTCGGGGATGCTGTACCCAAGACAGGCTCTTTCAAAATTTTCCAAGAAGGCCTCGGTGTCATCACCTGCCTTGTAGGTGGGAAATTTCCTGTGCTGTGGAGCAAGACTTGGCGCCGGGTTGTTAGGGTTGGCTGGCACATGCAGCCCAGCTTTTGCCAAGTCCAGTTCATGTTTTCTCTGTTTTTCCTTCTCTTCATTTTCTTTTTGTTGTTTTTCCATTTCTCGGCGGTGGGCCACCTCTTCTTCTTCTTGCTTCCTTCTGTGGGCCAACTCTTCTTCTGCTTGCTTCCTTCGGTGGGCCACCTCTTCTTCTTCTAGTTTTCTTTTGTGTGCTGCCTCTTGGGCTGCCTGTTCTCTTTGGAAGGCTGCCAGTTTGAGGCTTTCTTCCTTTTCTTTCATCTCCATCTGTCGCCTGTGTTCAGCGTCTTTGATTTGTTCTTCGGCGTCAATCTTTGCCTTAGAAGTCATGGTTCCTGTTTTCTTGTGTTGGGGTGCCCTCCGGTGTTTATTTTCTGAACTGCAGGCTCTCTGTTGCCTCCTGAAGTCTGCCTAGCAACAGTGCTTTTTTCCTTTTCTCTCTCTAGCTAATGTTCAATTAAGGGAAACCAGAAAAACCACTTTATCTGCATGCATATAAGTGCTGGTACTTGCCTCCTAATGGGAGGGCTATTGCATGACAAAAGACCCTTAACAGTCTTCTCGCTTAATATGCAAACCACAACTGCTAGAGAGCAGAAAAAAAAAAATTCTCTCTGGTTCCCTTTTAAAACCAAACTGTTTCTCTCTGCTAAAAAGCCCTTAGCAGAGAAAAGAAAAATATAATATTCCTACTGGCTTCTGGATTCTGTCTATATCCCACCGCTGCCACCATGTTATAACCTTATTCCCAGATTCTGGACCTTAGCGTCCAAAATATGGGGGTTAGCATGAAAACCTCCAAGCTTAGTTACCAGCTTGGACCTGGTACTGCTGCCACCACCCAAAAAATTAGAGTGTTTTGGGGCACTCTGGTCCCACTGAAAAACCTTCCCTGGGGACCCAAGACCCAAATCCCTTGAGTCTCACAACAAAGGGAAATAATCCTTTTTCCCTTCCCCCCTCCAGATGCTCCTGGAGAGATACCCAGACACAAGCTCTGTGAAACTACGCAGAGTGATTCCCCCTCTCCGTTCCCAATCCTGGAACAAAAGCACTTTCCTCTTCACCCAGAGGAAATGCCAAATCAGGCTAGCAATCCAACACACAGCTCTCCCCTTGATTTCTTCCTCCCACCAATTCCCTGGTGAGTACAGACTTAATTTCCCTGAAGTAAAGGAAAACTCCAACAGGTCTTAAAAGAAAACTTTATATAAAAAAGAAAGAAAAAATACAAAATGTTCTCTCTGTATTAAGATGATACAACACAGGGTCAATTGCTTAAAAGAATATTGAATAAACAGTCTTATTCAAAAAGAATACAAATCAAAGCATTCCAGCACTTATATTCATGCAAATACCAAAGAAAAGAAACCATAGAACTTACTATCTGATCTCTTTGTCCTTACACTTAGAAACAGAAGACTAGAAAATAGAACTACTTCTCCAAAGCTCAGAGGAAACAGGCAGACAGACAAAAGACTCAGAGACACACTTCCCTCCACCCAAGGTTGAAAAAAATCCGGTTTCCTGATTGGTTCTCTGGTCAGGTGTTTCAGGTGAAAGAGACATTAACCCTTAGCTATCTGTTTATGACAATCCCCCACAGCAGGCGGTCGCAATTCCTTTTGATTTGTATTCGCCCTTACAATCCTCCTATGGCTCGTACTTGGTGTCGCCTCCATCGACTCCTCCCCTCCTTCTGCAGGACTAGCTGCTCGCCTCTTCTTCCTCGCCCTTTGTCCTTCAGCAGCCTGCTGTGCTCCATCTTCATTTCCCAACTCAGCAAACCTGTTCCTGAGTTCTATTTCTCCATCGCTGGCCCGTCTTTTCCTCTGCCTGGTTCTCCTAGTCACATGCTTCCACCGTCCACTTTCCTCACCCAGCAGCCCCTCCTCAGAGTCCTTTGGTCCTGCTTCTATCCGCTCGTCTGAGCTTGTCCCCTGTGCCTCATCATGTCTGTGTTCCACCATCTGCTCAAATCCCCTTCTAAACTCAGCCAGAGCTTCCACTTGCATCTCCAGTCCCCTTACCTTTTCCTCCAGCAGCTCTATCAGGCGGCACTTCATGCAGATGAAACTCCTTTCAGGTGCTCCCTCTAGGACCATGTACATGCCGCAGCTACCGCATCCGGTCATCCTCAGTGTGTCTGCACCTGCTGCCTCCGCCTCCATCGTAGCGCTCCAAGTCTGTGCCTGGCAATCCACACCTCACACCACACCGCAGGCCACCAACAAGTGCTGGGCTGCTGGCAGACCCCTGCCTCTTCCCTAGTCTGCCTTCCTGGTTCCTCTGCCTTGGTCTCCCCTGTAACCTCCCCCTGGAAACTCCCACTGAAACTCCCCTGTTAGCCGCTCTGTTCGCCGCCGACTGTGCCGCTGCCTGAGTGCCTGGCTCCTTATATAGGACCTCTAATCAGGTAAGCCCCGCCCCCAACTCAGGGCTCAGCCTCGCTCCCAGCACACAGCCCCTAGCAGCCTGCACACACACTCACTCACACACAAACACCACAAACTACAAAAACCTGCTCCTCCAACAGCACTCCCACTGAAACTCCCCTGTTAGCCGCTCTGTTCGCCGCCTCCTGTACCGCAAACAGTGTACCAAGTCCTGTTTCACTGAGCACAGCAGGAATCAAACAACAGTGGATGGTTTCTTTGCTTACGGTTCCATGCCTCTTTCAGCCAGCACTCTGCCCAAAAGCTCTCTGAGCTAGTTCTCAGAGTCATGCTGCCAGGGTTTCTCTGAGGCTTTTTTGCTTCTTCTCAGAATGCTTCAATTTCCATTGTGTTTTTGTTCTCTTCACTGCTTTCCATAAGTTGACTGATTGGCTGCAGGTATTCTAATCAGCCTGTCTGCCTTAATTGATTCTACAAGTTCCTGACTACTCTAGTGCAGACCCTGCTCTGGTCACTCAGGGAACAGAAAACTACTCACCCAGTGACCAGTATATTTGTCCTCTACCAGACTCCTGCACCCCACTGGCCTGGGTCTGTCACACTACACTAGACAACTTATAGCAGCACCGCTGTACCTCTGCAACTGTGTAGCTGTAAGGTCTCCCATGTAGCCGCTCTGTGCAGACAGGAGAGAGCTCTTCCAAGGTGTAATTAAATCACTCCCAATGAGTGGGGGTGTTATGTCAGCGGGAGATGTTCTCTCGCCAACATAGCACTGTCCACACCACTGCTTGTTGGTGAAATTTATGTCTGTCAGGAGTATGGGTTTTTTTCATACCCCTAAATGAAAAACATTTTACTGGGTTCTAGGAGTCTATGAGGTTATAGGGTCCCAGGGCTGAGGCTGCACCAAGCCCAAATGTCTACCCTGCAATTAAATAGCCTCTTAGCCCAAGCTCAAGTCAGCTGGCCTGGCCAGCAGTGGGTATATAACTGCAATATAGACATACCCTGTGACTCTCCATTTGCTGTGACTCCCCATGACTCCCCTTTGGTGAAGTGGCAGAAGATTTCAGATTGATGGGGCAGTTGATCCTTCTGAGAGCTGTTGTTTCAAATTTCCTGTAGACTCATTGTAACGATTACACTTGGTCATATATTGAAGCTTTTCACAGCCCCATAGACTAGAAACACTATCACAGAGCATTAGCTCCGCCATCATTCAGATCAAAGCCAGCTGACCATTTTAACAGCCAGTTTTTCTAAGTGCTTTGATCAAAATCCACATGTTTACTCAGAGTGTCTTCGAAATTGCAGTGACTCATGGGAATCCAGACTGAAATCAGTGGTCCAAATTTGAGGTAGTTTAGTAAGAAATTCCTGGAAAACACACTCCCAGAAGGAAAAAAAATCATGACAGCAATATGCTAAGATTCTTGTAATATTTTTGTGCCTCCTGTAGTTTAAGCTTCTTTTAATTTTCAAAGTGCTCTAAAACCCATGTGCACAGTGGGATTATCTTGAATACTGGTGGTCGTCTTCATGCAAATATGGTTTTCTCACATAGAGCAACCAGCACCCCATAAGAAGCAACGTTTAAATTCTGATTGCTCTGAAACCCAAGATCATAATGAGATTGTCTTGAAAATTGGTGTTCCACAACATAGCCTGGTGTAGATGTGGACATCTGTTGAGCTGAATGGGCCAGTTAACACCTTTTGCCTCTGCCCTCTTTTTAATAATGCCACAACTTGTCTCTGGCTGACATCTTAGCACTTTTTCCTTCCAAATATGGAACACTGTGGGAACACAGCATGTGAGAGAGATGGAAACTGGTTAACCACCAAAAACAAACAAACTAACAAACAAAATTATTATTCAACATAATGTAAAACCAGGACATTTATAAATGAAACAAATAACAGGAGGAGAACGTCTAGCTTCTCCCCCGCTTGAGCATCACCTCCAAAAGTAACTGTGTCCATCATGGTAAACTTGAGGCTGCCATGCCAGGAGTGGCTTGGGAAAGGCTAGTAATACTTCACTCTGGCCTCCCTCGCACCTCCTTATGCCCAAATCTCAGGCAGGATAGAACTATGGGAAGCATCCCTTGTACAAAGCAACAAAAAAAAGTGAACTGGTGCACTTTTAGCTACACTAACCATAGACATTAAACATCTGCTCCTGGAAGCAGTGCTGGCCCTTGTGATCTCGGTGCAATAATCCATAGCACCTGCCCTGAGCACTGTGCATGGGTGCAGTGCTCTGTAGGCACCTGAAACGAGATGGCCTGTGCTGGGTCAGTGCCACTGGTGCAAGTTACATCGGTGCAATTTTCTAGGGTAGACACATCCTTCTGTAAGAGATTCCTCCTATTATACTTCAAAAGTTCAGTAGCTATAGTTACCTGTTGCAGATGATGGGCAAAAACTTAAATCCTTTACATTTACAAAGAAAGCCCTTCTGCATAGTGTAGAGATCCTCAGAGCATCAGTAACTTCCTTCCTGGGCTGCAATGACATATCACAGGCATTCATTTGGACAGTGAGGTCAATAACGAGGGCTCTCTTCTTGCACTGTCTGCTGTGGCCACATCCACTGAGTCTGACGAGCCATGAACTCTCACAGGAGCAGTCAGATTTGCTGTTCTATCCTGCTGGTCTTTGGTAAGTCTGGGAAGAGGAGAGAGCTGAAAATGCCTCATTAGAAATGTACTAACTGGGACTGGATGAAACCCAGTATGTGACGTATAGCAATTGAATAGTTTGACATCATGTGATGAAAGAGGAAACGAGGTGGTGACCATTGAAGATGTTTCTATTTGGATTCAATTTAATAGCCTACAACACTGTTATTTTAATCATCATTGTATTATTATAATCTGTTAGCTCCTAGGAGGTACAGTTTGTATGAAAGATAACATACACAGTAAGGCTGGTGTATTATACAGGGATCTTTTCTACATGGCTCTGCTTGCTGTTAACTCCTTAAAATGTCCTTTGTCTTTCTTTGGTGTTAGCTATTGAAGAAGATTGTTGGTTTGGGAATCACAAATTAAAACCTGTCTGTTAGGCTTATACCAGTCGGCTCAGGTCCATTCACATGCACGGTCCTTTGGAGATTCAAGTTCACATTGTGCGTGTATCTATGTCCTGCCCACTTCCCCACTCCAATCCTGAATTGTCAGGAGCATTTCAGAGCTTCCTTCCCAAGCAGGCTGATAGATCTACACATTGTTAAAGGGTTTTCTGGGAGGCAGGATTTGCTTTGACCTCCCCCTTCCCTAATGATGCAGTCTGGGCACATCTTCTCCTATGGCAGATAGCAGCTCTTTACTGCAGTGGTTCTCAACCAGAGGTACATGTACCCCTGGGGGTATGCACTGCAAGGGTCTTCCAGGAGGCACATCAGCTCAGCTAGATATATGCCTAGTTTTACAACATGCACATAAAAAGCCTTTGCAAAGTCAGTACAAACTAAAATTTCATACAAACAATGACTTGTTTATACTGTTCTATACACTATACACTGAAATGTAAGTACAATATTTATATTCTCTCCAATGCATCATCAGTGATCTGCAACTCATCCTGGACAATGATCCCTCACTTTCGCAGGCCTTGGGAGGCAGGCCAGTCCTTGCCCACAGACAACCCGCCAACCTTAAGCATATTCTCACCAGCAACCACACACTGCACCATAGTAACTCTAATTCAAGAACCAATCCATGCAACAAACTTCGATGCCAACTTTGCCCATGTATTTACACCAGCGATACCATCACAAGACCTAACCAGATCAGCTACAACATCACTGGTTCATTCACTTGCATGTCCCCCAATGTAATATATGCCATCACATGCCAGCAATGCCCCTCTACTATGTTTATGGGCCAAAGTGGACAATCCCTACGTAAAACAATAAATGGACACAAGTCAGATATTAGGAATGGCAATATACAAAAATCTGTAGGAGAACACTTCGACCTCCCTGGACACATGAAAATGTATGCTCCAATACTTCCGTTAGTCTATAAGGTGCTACAGGCCTCTTTATCACTTTTTACAGATCCAGACTAACATGGCTACCCCTCTGATATATAAAGCAAAATGTTACCCAGTAAGGATATCTGGAAACTACAGTGCAATTAGCTGAGTATTTAAAAATGCTACTGGACTGGAACATGGATTAATATCGCACAGTTGAGAAAGTTAAGTAGCAAAAGGTTTTCTTGCATTTTTTTCTTGCAAGTAAGATTGGGGGTGAAGGTGAACATAATGGATCCCTTCATCCAAAGGGTGCTGAAGTCTCTCATTCTATTCCCTCAATCTCTTATCCTTAGTCCTGTACAAAGAGAAGAGGAATAGTTGTGCCAACAAGAGAGTAAGCACTGAAACGGCAATGATTTAAAGCCTTTGGCTAACTGACCACTGGAACTCACCCAGCGTAAGCAATGCAGGAAAAGGGCCCTACAGGCACAGAGCACGTGGATGATAAATTTGACACAACTTCTGACGCATCTTTGCTCCTGCATTTCTTCAGTTCCTCAAATATTTCATGGGAACAAAGAGGAACAAAGAGGTCACTGTGAGCCGGGTTAATCCACACGTTGATGACTGAATGACTAATTTGTTTGGTTGGGGCCCTTTTCACTAGGGAACTTAGAGCCTCTTATTCTTTTCTGTAGTTTGTTTTCTCCTAAGTGTAATGATCTTAAATTTAACGCAAAATTTATTCACAAATATTAGTCATCCAATCATATATGAGTATTAGACACAACAAAACACATAAATGAACACTATTAATGTTGCAAAGTCAAGCACTCAAAGTTAGGAAATGACAGAATTATGGTTGCCTGGTCACCCTTAGTTTGACTGCCTTGTGTATATGCATATAAAGTCTTTAATTACATGATCACATGCAATTTTTTTCTTAGGAATCCTGCCACATTCGGTGCACAGACTAATGAGTCATGATTATGTAGTGAAGAAAACTGTGCCCTTGAAGGGCTTGACTTTGCAACCTTTAATAGTGTTTTAATATTGTTTTTTGTCGAATAATTTCCTAGTTTTTTAAAAAAGCAAATTGCCCCCACCCTCCACATACCTAACAGAATTTTAATCATGTGGTTTTATACTGACACCCACATGGGTCATTAACAGGGATGAAACCTTTAGTTCCACAGCACAGACCTCTGCCCCTTGAGCTAATAGAATAACTGTTAGGAGTAGTAGGTTGTCATCCTTTATGGAACCAGCACTAGAGGGGATGGGACATTTTGTCAATGGGCTTCACAGGCATTTGCTAGCAGCAGAGGAATGGTGCAAGAGAGAAATGTTGGGCCCCTTTTCAGGCTCCTGGGGGCTGGGAATGATATATTGGACACAGGTGCTTCTGCTCCATCCCCTCCAACCTGTCCTTCCTCCAGTCCTGGATCATCATCCGAGTCCCAGTCTTTCTCTCCAGGCTCCTCATCCAGTCTCAGCATCTCCCCCAGGCTCATTGTCCCAGCCTGTTTGCCCAGTCACTGCCATCAATCCTCCTGTACCCTGGCTCCTCATCAGATCTGTCTTCCTTCCCATCTTACCCAATTCCTCCTTCCCCACTGGTTCTCAGTCCCAATCTCCTTTCCCTATCCTAATATCCCTCCATCTTCTCATCTGATCTGTCTCCCCCTTGTCTACTAATTCCCACCTCATATTTCCCTTCATGGCTCCCAGTCTCTGTCTCCTGGCCTGGCCAGTTCCAGTCTCCCCATACCCAGACTTTTGGTCCCAGTTTCCCACACCCCGCTCCAGCCTTCATTCCCAGTTTTTGTCCATTCTTAGCCTCTTTATATCAGTCTATTCCCCTGCTCCAGCCTCCAGGTTTGGCTCTTGTGCCCTCTGCATTCCAGTCAGACAGCTTCCACCTCCCTACTGCTTGGACATCAGCAGGGGAGTCACGGAGAGCACAGGACGGATCACCTTCCTTGGCTCAGTTCAGGTATCCAGACCCAGCCCAGTGCTGTAATTACAGGGAAAGTCCTGCTCAGGGCTGGAATGTGCTTAGTATGGATGGAATCTTCAGGGAATTTTGCTGTTAAAATCCAAGCCATTTCTACTGAGTATGTGCAAACCCCAATTTTTCAGAGGAGGATAACTTGACAAAAATTGGGCAGGTTTTAACAGGGCTGGCAAAAGGGTTGCCCCCTTACTCCCCACTACAAAGGTCACCCACACCAAATTTCATGTCCCTGCTCTAAACTATGGGGGCACTAGAGTTTTTCAAAGAAGAGGTAATATGAATGTTTTAACATGAGCAAAACAATGTAATTTTCCTTAGCTTCATTCTCTGAAATGGTTGAACTATTTTCACCTGAGGCAGACACCCAGCATGGACATTTTTGAGCCCAAATGGTTAAAAGTTTGGAAAAGTTGTAAGCAACTGAAAACAAATGTTTATACTGGAAGTTACAGGCAATATTAATAGTAGGCTAAGTTCCCTCTAAGTTGCGTGGCCGAACAGCAGGCTATCAAGGGCAGTGCAGGTGGGGAGAGGTGCCTCTCTCCCCACCCCAACCGCAGAGCTGCTGAGGCCTGAGAGAAGTGCCTCTTGGCCCTGGATCTGCCACGATGGGGAGAGCTGCCTCTCCCCCAGCCCTGGTCCCAGAGCTGCTGCATCAAGAGAGGGATGGGGGAGTCTTCTCTCCCTGCCGTAGCCCCAGGGCATCCTGAACCCCTCATCCCCAGCCCTCCCCAGAGCCTGCACCCCCAGACAGAGCCCTCAGCCCCCCAACTCCAACCCTCTGCCCTAGCCCTGAGTCCCCTCCAACACCCCAAGCCCCTTATCCCTGGCCCCACCCCAGATCCTGCACCTCCAGCCAGTCCCTCACCCTCTGCACCCCAACCCTCTGCCCCAGCCCTGAGACCCTTTCCACACTGCGAACCCCTCGGCCCCTCCCCCACCACACATCACCTCCATATTGGTGCACAAAACAAAATTCATTCTTCACATCGATGAAAAAAATTATAGGGAACATTGATAAGTTGTGCTGCCTGTGCTGCCTTTAATTATTTGTTGACACTGTTGTTAATTTAATTATCTACAATAAGCCCCAGAGCTGAGAAGCTAAAACTATATTCAGAGGAAAAGTAATAGTCACAATGCATGTGCATGTGGACATGTGGACATCTGGCTGGTTGGAAATTAAAGGGTATTGATGTCACCGGAAGCAGAACTGGAACCAAAATCAAAGTTACCATTGAAAATATTGAAAATACCATTAGCATAGGCAACCCTATAACAGTTCTTTTTCTTTTTGTCAAGGAAGATCCCTTTCTTTTTTCTAGAAAAAACTGAAAAAATATAGTTGGCAAGTGGATTAGGGGTGTTACTGAAATCCCACTGAATTGACCAAGGACACTGAAAAGTCCTCTTGAGTCTGTAGGTGAGGAGTGGAAGGACAGACTGACTGATGAGTCTACTGACCGAACTCTGACTTCAGTGAGGACAGGCTCAGAGAAACCTCCAATTAACAGAGATAGAGATCTGCAAATCACCTGCGCGGGCTCCCTGAGAGATACTGCAACAGAATTATATTGTAACTAACATTATAAATGGCAGAATTGGTTTCCAGAAAGTAAGAGCTAATTTGGGGCCCTTTTTAGATTCCCAGACATTTGCTATGGTGGGGCCAGGTGAGCCTAGACTGGAATGGAGTAAAGCTCCATTCCCCAGTGTAGGTGGGATGACAAGCTGGGCTCTCTTCCCCACGCAGGACTGATCCTAATGCTGTGTCTGTGCTCATCTGTCTGTCTGGAGATGTGCCAGGAGTGGGAAGCCCAGGGTAACTCTGCCCCAGGAGTAGAAGAAAGGTTAAGCTGTTCCTATGTAAAACAAGCAACAGAGCAAAACTGGGAGTGGTGGGAGCTCTTACAACTCTCTTCTTGGACTAGTGAGACATGTGAGTGTGGTTCTTCAATCCTTAACTGGGCATGAGCAGAGGAAGCTACTGCTCCAATGACTGCTGGGAGGGAAGGGGGTATCCATGACCATAGCATGGCCTTTTTTCCACAGGACAGCTTCCCTGGTGAAAATAGGCTCTGTCTTTTGGGAGGAAGGAAAGCTCAGTGGTTTGAGCATTGGCCTACTTAAACCCAGGGTTGTAAGTTCAATCCTTAAGAGAGCTGTTTAAGGAACAGGCATTCCAAAAAAAAAGTGTGTAGGGATTTGTCTTGCTTTGAGCAGGCACTTAGACTAGCTGAGGTCCCTTCCAACTCTGATATTCTATGACCTCCTGAGGTCTCCTCCAACCCTGATATTCTATGATTCCTCCTTAATTGTAATTTTTTTTTGTCAGGAACATAGTGAATCTTCAACTCAACATATCCTTGCTCCGCAGTTCAGAGATCCCACTCTACAATGGAGCTGTCAGTCAGGAGCCCTAGTCTTTGACCTGTGCTGGCCTCTTTAACTTCTTCCCCAGCTGACAACCCCTTCTTCTGCTTGGAACTGGAGGAGTCATCCCATGTCACCTAAACACTATCCTTGGGCTGTGCAACCCACAGCCACTGCCCACAGGAAACTTGCTCCTTCAAACAATGGGTTTCCTATGGTGCTGTAGAAACCCTGGACTCTCATATTGCTTCTGCAGCTGTGGGCTGAATTAAGCCCTTTAATTGGAACATGGCAGTTTTCACAGGTGAGTTGAAATAGCTGAAATGACATCCAAACTAGGCTCAGTGAAGTGATGGCTAAGATCTTGGTTCTGTGTTTCACAGCAGCTCATTAACATGACTGTTGTTGGAGGAGGAGAAATGTCATCAAATATACACAGATTAAAAAAACAATTATTTATGGACATTTTCATCCACTTCCCTGTTTTCCTGTTTAGTGCATTACTATTGAACTAATGGTATGTTAACGAACCAGGTATTCATCTTTCTACTGTTTGGCGAAGAGCTGGGCCCGAACCAACACCCCAGATCTAACCCCCCCCTCAATTTTAAGAGGATTCAGATTCTAAATGTAGAGTCAGATTGAAGTTTTGCAAATATCCCTTTCTCCATAGTGGGTTGATCCAAAATGCTATCCCCAAACACCCCCAAATGTTGAGATGATTGAGACCTGGATCCAACTTCTGGATCTTGAGCCCTCTCTAGTTTGAAAGCAATTATTTTTAGCTCTGATCCCTTTCTAGACTCTCCAAGAAAGAAGATGGGAATGCAGCTATGGACCCATCTGTAAAACCACATAGATTCTGCTCCAGGTGCACAGCAACAGCAGCTGTTATGTGGTAAGAGCCTCTTTTGTCATTGACCTCGTAGTTCAAATGAACATCTCTGAAATGTCCCCTCAGACCAGGAAGGAAGTCATCACCACTTGTGAAACTCGCTCCCTTGTTAATCTTTCATCTGCCTTAAAAAGTTTCTGAGGTTTTCTCCTTTATTGGACAATGTCTATATGGGTTTCCTTTGGAAATTACAAGGACTCCTGCATTTCCACTGCCTTGCCCATCTCCCCTGGAAAGGAGAATTTTGCTGCAGAACTTTTAATCTTAAAATATGATGTGATCCTAAACAAAAGCCTGAAGCAACAGTGGGTAGGCTGCTCATTGCTACCAAAGAGTGGACAGATGCTCTGCAAGGAAAAGGAGCTATCTGTCACCATCTTTTGGAGAACAGGGAAAGTACAACTACAGATGATTTATTTGCATAAGATTTCTATCCAGAATTCCTTCAGTGACACTTTGCACATGAACTCTGAACTGGGGGAGCAGAGACTGAACTGAACAGAGAGAAAGGGGGCTCTTTACCCGTGGGAAAATGTGCATTCCAGCTGGGAAGGACTTTGGCTGAGGGTTCTCTATGTCGTCGATTGTTCTGCACTAAAGGTTTTGCAAAGAGAAGATGCAGGGGTGACTGTGACACAAAGACACTTGTAGCGAAAGGCAGTAGCAGGATTACTCTTTGCTGAAGGTGCAGAGAGCAGCAACAGAGCTGAATGATCTCTGGTGAGGGTCCCTTCCCCAACACCAACAAAGTTGATATCACTATAGGTGAGTGAGGTGGTGAAAACCCCGGACCAGACCAGCCAGCATTTTCTCTAGGGGCGGGAGGCAGGGCTTGGCCAGTTGTACTCCTGGAGTCTTGGACATAATTTACCATTGACAACAAACTTGGAGTGTGGTGTAGCAGAGAGAAAAGCGGGGTAGGGGCTAGGATGAACTGGGGTAAAAGATTACTGGCAAAGTTACCAAGAGGTTGGATGTTGTATTGGTTATTCATTTATACAGATTTATACAGTTTACTGCTGCGTTTCCTTGTCCCCGGATAAAGTTTTTCCTTGTTTTATATGCAGGGTTAGTGCTTGGGGGCAGGGAAATATTACATGCTATGGGTGCTGGGGGATGTATTTAGTTTTTCCCAGATTTGTGTGTTAGCTCACATGTTTCAACAAGCTAGTATAAATAGGGCATACTGCCTTTGACACATACTAAAGCGCAGGCTTTAACTCAAGAAGTTTAGCATATGTTAAATTGGACACAGCCTTGTCGACACTAGACATTTCAAATGTACTAGCATGTGCTAATGTGACAGTCATGATCTTGGCTTATGTACTGAGGACCTCCCAAGTGAAATGCATGAGCTGTTAAAGGATAAGCTAGAGAGCCATGTAGGGTTGCCAACTTTCTAATCACACAAAAATAAACACTTCTGTCCTGGTCCCTGCCCTCTCCCTTCGCTGAAGCCCTGCCCCTTCTCCAATGCCCTTCCACTGCTCAGTCCATCCTCCCTCCCTCCATCACTTGTTCTTTCCCATCATCATTAAATTTCATTGGGCTGGAGCAGGGTGTTAGAGTGGGAGAGGGTGAGGGCTCCAGCTGGAGGTGCAGGCCCTGGGACCAGGGATGAGGGGATTTGGGGTACAACAGAGGGCTCTGGGCTGGGGCAGGGTGTTGGCCTGTGAGGAGGTATGGGCTCTGGGGAGGAGGGTGGGCTCCTGATGTGATAAGAAATTAGGGGTTCAGGGTGTGGGAGAGGGTTCTGGGTTGGGGCTGGGAGGTTGTGGTGCATGGGGGTGAAGACTCCAGCTGAGGGTGCAGGCTCTGAGGTGGGGCTGGAGATGAGGGGCTTGGGGTGCAGGCTCTGGCTGGGGTGGGAACTCTGTGGTGGGGCTGGGGATAGGCATTTGGGGCAAAGGAAAGGGGAGATTGGGGTGTGGGGTGCGGGAGGGAGTTTGGATGTGGGAGGGGACTCTGGGCTGGAGCAGGGGGTTGGGGTGTGGGGTCCCAATGTTGCTTACTGCGGCTCCAAGGAAGCAGCTGCCAGGTCCCTGCTGCTTCTAGGTACATGGGCAACCAGGAAGGCAACACATGCAGCCCTTATGCCTGCAGGCAACACTCCCAGCTCTCATTAGTCACGGTTCCTATCAGGTGGTCCCACGGTCTGCTCCTTCTGTGTCTTTCTGGTATGCCATACGGCTATAAATAGATTACTGGTATGGTGTAGCAGCTATAAATAGCTTACTGGTATGATATATCAGCTATAAATAGCATACTTGGCCGGCATACCAGACCAGATCACCCTACTTGCACCATTAACAGGGTCATAGTGTGGTCATAGAGATGTGATTCTTGATATGGCATCTTGTCGCTGCCCACCTCGGTCTTCAATGGCCTAAGCAAAGAGCTTGGTTTACTGAACAACGCAAAGTGTTATAACCTGCTGGTTTGGGGATGATGCATGAAGCAGAAAAGATCACTTTCTGCTCTTTCACCTACCTAGCTCAACTCCCACTGCTGGCTGCCAGAAATTATAGATTTGATTTTTAGCCAGAAAAAATACAACTTTTAAATACCTTCCCTGAGTAGTTACTTTAGCTTTGTCCACCTTAATCTCTATTCTGTAGAGACGAGTGATGTGAACCCCAAAGCCTGCAGGTATGAGGGCAAGAGGGTAAAAGCTGCATACCTCTGCCTTAGTCAAAGCATTTCTGTGAACAAGTCAGAACTAGCACTAGCCCTCTACTTATTGACTAACTGATTTATAACCTGTCTTGTGCTGGAGTAGCCCGATATTTTTATTTACAAACTGAAAATATAAACTACATTTAACTACCCTCAACCTCTTCTCCACTTCTTCTCTCCATCACCTCTTTCCTGTGTGCTCTTTCTGCCCTAAAAAAGCTGATTAAGGGTCTGAAAGTGTACCACTGAGGGCAGCACAGGAGTTCTGTTACTGAGCAAGTTGAGCCCTAATAGCGGACAGAAATATCAGCATTTCCAATACTAGAGTCCTGAGTTATCTGACTCAGTCCATATGTGCCCTGCCCCTCTGTCATCATCCTGTCCTTGTATTCTCTGCTCCTCTCTATCCTTTCCTTCCCTCCACCTCACTGTTCTATCCCCACACCGGATGGAAGAGGTAGACATTTTCCAGCACAGATAAAACAAAACTCAGTCAAACCTCGGCTGATTTGCCATCCTAGAAGACAAACAGGAATTTTACCCAGTGCCCCTTCCCTATTTGCTAGGGTGGAGAATGGCTGAAGAGGTAGAGCTGAAGGTCCACTCAGTCATTGTTCTGCTATTTTAAGTTCAATTGTTTGACTTTTTTCCCCCTTGATCTTTTCTTTCACTTTCAGTTGACATATCAGGCCAATTATCTCTTTGTCATGCTTTATTTCACCCCAGTATCATGTCTCATTGAGAAGATGGGGGTCCAACTACCCAGGCCAGCTCCAGGCACCAGCGCAGTAAGCAGGTGCTTGGGGCGACCAATGGAAAGGGGCAGCATGTCCAGCTCTTCATCAGCAATTAGGCGGCAGGTCCCTCAGTCCCTCTTGGAGGGAAGGACATGCCACCGAATTGCCACCGAAGAATGAGCTGCCGCCGAAGTGCCGACAATCGTGGCTTTTTTTTCTCCTGCTCTTGGGGTGCCCCTGCCAACCACAATTCCCTATTCTTCTCATGAGTGAAAAAAGAGCCAGTAATTTGAACACATGAAAAGGCTCTTTTCCCCCAGGTCAGTACACCGAATGATAACAGGAGGGGGAAAGGAAATTTTAGGATTTGGTTACTAATTTTATTATATTAAGCCTAAGGAGAATTGTATTAACCATTTTAAGTAGTAATAGGGAGGGCATCAAATATGCAAGAGACTAGTGCAGAGTTGAGCAATATACAGTTGTGTTACAGCATTATTCATATTAAAATTCTACCAGTGATTTGTTGATATTCAATTTACCCCATTCACTCCACTTTTCCCAAGACAGTTCAGGTGTTAAAATATTACAAGACCACACTCTTTCCATTTCTCTTCATTCTTTTATTCCTGTGAATCACATTTCTGGGTCTCAGGGTTCTTTATTTTTTGTTTTTAACATGTTGTGTCTGTATTGATGATACAGAGCTAGGTAACAAGGTGCAACAAACACAAATGGGTGTGTTCAATATAAGGAAATCTTTGGCATTTTTGGGTGGTTTTGGTTGATGTAGCATATGCTTTGCTCCGAAATAAACAGTAACATGGTTCTTTCTTTATATCTTTCTGTAGGGTTTTTTTTTTAATTTGTTGGCATTCCTCCTACTGTCTGTGGATCCCATACTGTTCTCTCTTTACTGTCACCCTGTTGACAACATTGGGCCAAGTTCTTTGGCCCCTATATTCTTGAAAATCACTGGTGTAAATGAGGGCTGATAAAATTCATTATGTTACCATTAAATCTATTAGTTGCCAATGGAGCTGCTTAAAAACTGTGCTTTTCCTTTGGCTGCACATTTTTATATTTTACATATTTTATCATTCCAAATTGGAAGAAATGTAGAAATGTTTAAATTTTTCTAACAAAAAACTGTTAAATGATCAAATTGAAAATATCAAAATGGAAAATTTTAACTTTTTTGATTAAAACAAAAAAATGGATGTCAAGTGACCTTTTTGCATCAAAACCACATTTTGAAATGGAAAATGTCATTTCAAAGACAATCTGAAAAACAAAAATGTCTTTTTTCTGTAATTTCTTCAGAAGATTCTGAATTCAACAAAGCCACATTTTCATGGAATTTTTTGTGTGTATGAGAGAAAAATGATGAGCACTTCTGTCTTTCATTTATGTTGATCATTATAATTCTTTGTTTCTGTTGTTGTGAGTTCCAGGTGTTATATACATAAATCAGCAAAATGCACTGTAAACAATTTCAAAGGAATCCTAATTGCTTTGTCAGGAAAGTTCAGGTTGTTTCTACCCAAAGCTTTAGTTGAGTTTGCCCTGTGGATTTGGGGGATATAGGAGATAGAATTGTCCAGTGGAGAAAGCACCACATTGGAGCCAGGAGACCTGGTCTCTGACCATGGTTGTACTATGGTGCCTATGTCATCTCAATTTCACCTCTCTTTGGCTCGATTTCCAGGCTCTAAAATGGGGAAAATATTGAATTACTTCAGTAAAGCACATGGAGATGTATGGTTGAAAAGCACCACCAGTATGTGGGCTTTGAATAGTCTTATTCTTCCCTCTGTATCCTCAGCCACGGAATGCTTCCAGTTCTATGTTGAGTTTTGAAGATTCCACACATTCTGCTTATAAAGAAGTCTACAGACCCCTCTTAAAAGCTGATGCAGGGTGTCTGGGGGCAGCCAACTCTTATTTCATCAGCAGAATTCAAAGCTTTCCTGCGGTGAAGGCAGGAAGGAGCATGTCTAGAAAAAAAAATTGAGCCAGAAACGAATTAACTCAGGAAGGTGAAGATTTAGACCTTGATTCTGCAGCCGTTACTCATGTGAGCAGAGGTTGCAGAAGTGGTCCCACCAGTAGCATGGCAGAGGAACAAAACATTTACTTTCAAACTGCCATCTTTATTTATTTGAATAATTGTCTATTGTTGGACTTATAACTTTTGGCCCCAAAGATTGTGAAAATAAAAATGTAAGAATGGCCTTACTGAGTCAGACCAATGCTCCATCTCCCCCAGTATCCTGTCTTCCAACAGTGGCCACAGCATTGCAGAGTGGCTGTAGCCTCTTTTCACTGTGGCGTGTACATTTATAATATCTGCACCCCACAATCCTGACCATAGACAAAAAACTATCACTGAGAGCAGGTGGGAGAGGTGCACCCCAGACATGTGCAGAAGCAACCACTTCATTGCAGTGTGCTGACTTCTTGCCATTCCTATTTCCTCCCTCTCTCATGCTTAATACTGTTCAGACCCAAGAGGAATAGTCACCACAATAAGAATGTGTAACACAGAACTCCCCAAGATTTAAACCCACTCATTGAAAGATTGACCAAACTCACCATGTGTGTGAAGTGCAGGAAAAGCACCAGGAAGAGGACCCCAATGGCGATGAAACCACAGAGCACACGAACCGCAAATATGACACATTCTGATTTGGATGTACTCCTTGCCTTCATATCCTCTGATCCTAAACGATTCAATTGGAAATAAAGGGTGAATGTTTGTGGAACTGCACTGGTTGGCAACTAATGCCACTTTCGTTGGAGTAGTGGACTTTTCAGAAGGGAATTTAGAATGTCTTTTCTAAATGTTGAATGTTGTGTGTCAATATTATTGGGTTTTTCTATGTACTGTAAGTACCAGCAGTGCTTTTCTCTTCCAGAGCTGAGAAGCAAAAGATACGGAAATAGAAAAGGCAATATTAGTAATGCAGGTGCTGGGTGAGAACATGTGACTGCCTGGTGCATTGGAATTCAAGAATTACAATAATCTCCTTCTGCTCCCATGAAAACTAATGGGATTCGGATGTGGTTCAAAATTTAAGATTGAACTGGCGCCTTTGGACAAGTTGAAATCAAAATTGATCCTTTTGTCAAAATATGTTCCAAATGACTTTACAAATCGAATCAATGTGATTTCCCTGTACCACTGCTACCCCTGGTAAGGGAAGGGTGATAATCAGACCTCTTTCCAAGCTTATTGGGCACAGTGGTAATCCCTATTCCTGATGCTGAGAGGTGTATCAATGTGATACATAATCAGGGCCGGCTCCAGGCACCAGACAAGAAAACACGTGCCTGGGGCAGCACATTGTACGGGGGGCATTCCGGCCAATCTTGGGGCAGCACATTTTTTTTGCTTCAGCAGTCTGACCACATTTATTTATTTATTTATTTCCTTGCTTCAGCAGTCCGGCCATGGGTTGTTGTTTTTTTTTTTGCTTGGGGCAGCAAAATAGCTAGAGCCGGCCCTGTACATAATCTGCATTTTCCTGTTTTGAACTGAGACACTGGCGGTGGGTCAATGCTGAGCATATCATTCGTCACATACCCACCAGTATCTGCATTTCCATGGTTGAAATGAGGTTCAGATACAGTTAATGTGATGTGTCTGGTTTGCTGTGATACTTTGAAGGTGACACTGTAGACTCCGCTGTCGCTGAGCTGCAGGTTCTGAAGGAGCAGAGAAGCATTTTCTGGGAAAAATTCAGTCTGGCCTTGGTATGTGGGATATGTATAATTATATCCAGAGCAGCGGGTGGGAATCCCCTCAGCACTGATAGAGCAGTTAGTCAGTGTGTAGCCAGTGAGTGGGTTAGGGGAGTTCCTGAAATTCCACAGAATGGACAGAGGAGAGAAATATGGCGGCTGGAGCCTATAGGAGATGGGCAGAAGGACAGAATGACCGACAGTTCCATTGACTGAATCCTGAGAAATATCAATGAGAAGATCCTGGGAGGAACCTGCAATAAACCAACACAAATAGAGATCAGCAAATTGCTGATTCAGGATTGAGAATACAACTGCCATTGTTCTCTCACCACCAGTGTGCATGACAGTCCTTGTTTCTAGAGCCTAACATGGGGGCTCTTTTTAGATACTTGCTATTGTGAGATCGAGCCAGTCCAGTTCCTAAAGGAGAAAAATCCGACTCTCCCACCCCTTCCCTGCCCAGGTGTGTGAGGGGAACGAGCTGTGCTCTCTGCCCCACATGCAGCGCCCCTTCATTCTGTTTCCCTTACAGGTGGAGCCATGCAGGGAGTGGGAAGCTCCTGGTAGCTCTCCGTGCTGTACAGTAAAGAGGAGAGAAGGTGGAAGAGAAGCCAGTGTAGAAACAGATTAGCCAAAAATAGTGATGGAGGGAGGTTCTGGGCCCTCTGCCCCACAAATGTTCCCTGGGCCGGGCCAGCTTTTGGATCCCTGGAAGCTGGAATCAATGCATTTGGAAGAGGCTTTTGCACCTACTACTGTTGCTGCTGATGGACTGGTTTTGCATGCACAGCTCATGCACTCTTGGTCTTGTGTGAGACTCCAGTACAACCCAGCTACTGAGTTTTATACTGAGGGAGCCCTGTCCTCCCCTCAAATTGTTATATAACAGGGGCAGACAGAGATCTACTCACCATGCCACTGCTCCCCAGCAAACAACTTCCATCCTGTAATGAAGCTGTCAGCAGGAAGCTCTAGGGCAGATCTACGCACGAACTTATAGTCAAATAACTACACTGGAATAAAATTCTGAACCTGGATTCAGATCCAAGTTCATGAAGAGCTCCTATCTTTAGGGGGAGTTAAAGCAAAAACCCCAGCTCTGAACATCCCTAGACTTTGGGCTGTTTGAAATCTGGATCCAACTTAGGCAGCTTAAGCCAATCTATGATTTTAGATCAAATATTTCCAGCTTTGCCCCATTCCCCAACTCACCAAGAACGAGAAGGATGAAAAAGCAGCTCTGGACCCTCCTGGAAAACATTGTGTGTCTCCAAGCTCAGACAGTGGTCTCAGCAGCACCTATGCAGGAGGAGGCTGATGTGTTACTGATCTCATGATTCAAGCAAATGGCTCTGAAATGTCCCCTCTGCTGAGGAAGGAAGTTGTTACCACTGGAAAAGTTAATGTCCTTTAAGCCCTTCCCCTCTTTTAAAACCTGTGAGTGACTGTCTTAACTGCTGGAGAATTTGTGTGAGGTCAATTGAAAGGACTCTTCTGTTTCCCCAGAGGTAAAGGGGAATCTCCTTTAGGTGTTGGTAATATAGAGTTCTTGACACATAGCTGAACAGTTCTAATTCCCATCCAGTCGAAGACACACATTTTAACTTAAGCTGGTCTGCTGTGCTACATTTCACAACACTCTTGCATCCCTCCACAGTGCTCATGTCTCTCGCTCATTCTGCTCCCCTTCACCCACCCACCCACATGGTGAAGTAGGTGTATAGACACCTTTTTTTTATTTGGGGAGGCCAGAGTTGAAAAATAATAAAATAATAGTTGTTAAATGTCACTTCAGTGATTAGTTTTGTACCATGACCAAATATGTCCACTTTTAATAGAGTGAAATAAATGAGCTTCTCTTCCACTTTCCTTTATTAGTGCAATCCCTAGTTTCTGGGAGGTGGTTAAGGCCCCCCAAGTCTTCAGATGTCTATGCCTATGGGAAAAGGAGCTGTGGTACTTCACTAAATTTTCCTGTTCTTTACTCCCCACATTTGTTGGGATGAAGTTTAAAGAATCCTCTTATCTTTGCCCAACATTGGTATGGTCCCCAAATGGCAGGGGAACGAATCATGCTCTTCTCACATTTTTGGAGAGCTAAATATTCTCTCCTCCTCCCGAAAAGTGGGAGATGAAGAAGGTCCAGTATTTCTAATGATGTGTAAATACATTAAACCAAATCCTGTTGTACCCAGTACCTATCAGAAAATGTTGAGAGACAACTGCTTTGACATGTTCTCCGCTATCCCTCTCCCTGAATGGATCATTGGTCTATACTGTAGATCAGAGGATCCCAGAAATGAAGTTTCACAGCTAAAAATAAGTTGAGTGTGAATCTTAGAAATGTATTCACATTGCAGACACTTTCAGGTGAGCCCCATGTAATTTCTGAATTCCTGGTACATCCCTAGTCTCATCTGGAGGTGTGAGATAGGAGGCTAAAGGCTCAGGTGATCTTGGCTCTCCCTGTCTGTATCCTAAGGAATTTTCTTTCTGAATAGACAAACTTTGCAGTTCATATACATAATACACCAGGGGCTAAATATTCTAAAGTTACTTAGACAGTGAGGCCCAGATCCTCAAAGGTATTTAGGGGCCTAACTCCCATGATTTCAGTGGGAGTTAGGTGCCTAAATGCCTTTGAGGACCTAGGCTTTCGGGCCAGATTTTCAAAGGGGTTTAGATGCCTAAAGAGCGAATAGGTGCTAGTGGTATTTTTAAAGGCACCTGGGTGCTTAACTTCCACTGTTAAGGCACTGTTGAAAACTTCACTAGAGAACCTAACTATCCTTGAAAAACTAGCCCTAGGTCACTTTTGAAAAGAGGAATTAGGCTCTTAAGTCATGGAATCATAGAATCATAGACTTTAAGGTCAGAAGGGACCATTATGATTGTCTGGTCTGACCTCCTGCACAACGCAGGCCACAGAATATCACCCCCCACTCCTGTATCAAATTCCTAACCTATGACTGAGCCACTGAAGTCGTCAGATCGTTTAAAGACTTCCAGGGGAAGAGAATCCTCCAACAAGTGACCCATGCCCCACTCTGCAGAGGAAGGCAAACCCCCCCCAGCACCTCTGCCAATCTGCCCTGGAGCAAAATTCCTTTCCAGCCCCGAATATGGTGATCAGCTAAACCCTGAGTATGTGGGCAAGACTCATCAGCCAGAACCCAGGAAAGAATTCTCTGCAGTAACTCAGATCCCACCACATTTAACATTCCATCACAAGACATTGGGCATATTTACCGCTAATAGTCAAAGATCAATTAATTGCCAAAATTAAGGTATCCATCATACCATCCCCTACATAAACTTATCAAGCTTAATCTTGAAGCCAGATATGTCTTTTGCCCCCACTGCTCCCCTTGGAAGGCTTTTCCAGAACTTCACCCCTCTGATGGTTAGAAACTTTCATCTAATTTCTAGTCTAAACTTCCTGATGGCCAGTTTATATCCATTTGTTCTTGTATCTACATTGGTACTGAGCTTAAATAATTTCTCTCCCTCCGTGGTATTTATCCCTCTGATATATTTATAGAGAGCAATCATATTTCCCCTCAGCCTTCTCTTGGTTAGGCTAAACAAGCCAAGCTTGAGTCTCCTTTCATAAGATAGGTTTTCCATTCCTCAGATCATCCTAGTAGCCCTGTACCTGTTCCAGTTTGAATTCATCCTTCTTAAACATGGGAGACCAGAACTGCACACAATATTACAGATTAGATCTCACCAGTGCCTTGTATAATGGTACTAACACCTCCTTATCTCTACTGGAAATGCCTTGCCTGATGAATCCCAAGACTGCATTAGTTTTTTTTCAGTCATATCATATTGGCAGCACAAAGTCATCCTCTGATCAACCAGTACTCTAAGGTCCTTCTCCTCCTCTGTTACTTCCAACTGATGTGTCCCCATCTTATAACAATTTTTTGTTATTAATCCCTAAATGCATGACCTTGCACTTTTCACTATTAAATTTCATCTTATTACTATTACTCCAACTTACAATGTCATCCAGATCTTCCTGTATGATATCTGAGTCCTTCTCTGTATTCGAAATGCCTCCCAGCTTTATGTCATCTGCAAACTTTATTAGCACATTCCCACTTTTTGTGCCAAGGTCAGTAATAAAAAGATTAAATAAGATTGGTCCCAAAACTGATCCCTGAGGAACTCTACTACTAACCTCCTTCCAGCCTGACAGTTCACCTTTCAGTATGACCCGTTGTAGTCTCCCCTTTAACTAGCTCCTTATACATCTTTCAGTTTTCATATTGATCCCCATCCTTTCTAATTTAGCTCATAATTCCCCATGTGGAACCATATCAAATGCCTTACTGAAATCGAGGTAAAAATAGATCCACTGCATTTCCTTTGTCTAAGAAATCTGTTATCTTCTCCATGAAGGAGATCAGGTTGGTTTGGCACGATCTAGCTTCTGTAAAACTATGTTGTATTGTGTCCCTGTCATAAACAGATAGTTAAGGGTTAATGTCTCTTTTACCTGTAAAGGGTTAACAAACAGGGAACCAAACACCTGACCAGGGGACCAATTAGGAGACAAGATACTTTCAAATCTCGGTGGAGGGAAGCCTTTGTTTGTGTTTTTTGAGTTTGGCTTTGTTCTCTCTGGGTTCTGAGAGTAACCACATGTACTTACAGGCTCTCTAATCTTCTGTTCAAACTTAGTAAGTACAAAAGGTAGAAAGGCGGTTTAGTCCTTTTGATTGTTTTTTCTTTATTTGCAAATGTGTATCTGGCTGGTAGAGTTCTAATGTGTATTTGGCTGAAAGTATTTTAAATTGTATTTCTGCTGGAGGAGGCTTTTTCTCCAGTTTCTATAAGCTGACAGACCCTGTAACTTTTACCATCTAAATTGCAGAGATAACTTTTACCTTTTTTCTTTCTTTTTATTAAAGGTTTTGCTTTTAAGACCTGTCTGATTTTTTCCCCTTGTTGAGGCTCAAGGGAATTGAGTTTGTACTTAACAGGGAAGAAAGGGAAGGGAGTGGGAGAAGGGAAAGGTGAATTTCCTCTTTGTTTTAGATTCACAGAGTTTGAATCTGTATTGCCTCTGGGTGAAGGGAAAAGAGGAGGGGGGGAGGTAACATTCCTCTCTGTGTGGTGATTCAAGGAGTTTGAATCATGGTGATCTCCTAGTGTACCCAGGGTGGGAAAGAGCTGGGAGGAAGGAAGGAGGGGGAAGGGAAATGGTTTATTCCCCTTTGTTGTGAGACTCAAGGAATTTGGGTCTTGGGGTCCCAGGGAAGGTTTTTGGGGGGACCAGAGTGTATCAGGCACTGGAATTCCTGATTGGTGGCAGCTTATCAGATCTAAGCAGGTAATTAAACTTAGAGGAATTCATGCTAGTATCCCAACTTTTGGACTCTAAGGTTCAGATTGGGGAAGGATACTATGACAGTCCCAGTTACCATTGACCTCAATGTCCTTAACTACTTTCTCCTTCAAATTTTTTTCAAAGACCTTGCATACTACAGATGTCAAACTAAGAGGCATGTAGTTACCCAGATCATAGTCTTCCTTGATATGTTCCAGCAGGGGTGGCCAACCTGAACCTGAGAAGGAGCCAGAATTTACCAATGTACATTGCCAAAGAGCCACAGTAATACGTCAGCAGCCCCCCATCAGCTGCCCCACCCTGCTCCCAGTGCCTTCCACCAGGGCCAGCTCCAGGGGTTTTACCATCCCAAGCAGCCAAAAAAGTAAATAAATAAAAAGCCGCAATCGCGATCTGCGGCAATTCAGCGGGAGGTCCTTCGCTCTGAGCGGGAGTGAGGGACCCTCTGTCGAATTGCTGCTGAATACCTGAAAGTGCCACCCCACTCCGGAGTGGCAACCCCAAGAACCTGCTTGATAAGCTGGTGCCTGGAGTCGGCCCTGCCTCCCACCCACCGGCAGCCCAGCCTATCAGCACCTCCTGTTCTTTCCCCCACACATCCCGATCAGTTGTTTTGTGGTGCGCAGGAGGCTCTGGAGATGAGAAAGGAGGAGTAAGGGCAAGTCAGGGGAGGGGGAAGGGGCGGAGTAGGGGCAGAGCCTGTGGCAGAGCCAAGGGAACAGTGAGCACTCCCCTTCATATTGGTAAGTTGGTGCCTATAGCTCCAGCCCCAGAGTTGGTGTCTATACAAGGAGTCACATATTAACTTCTGACGAGCTACATGCAGCTCTCAAGCCACAGGTTTGTCACCCCTGCACTACAGCACTCTTATGAGGTCTCAAGAGCATAAATACTAAATCACGCTTTTCTTGTCACAATCTATTTCACAACCAGCTTTTGACTCTCCAGTTCTGTCTGTCTTCTCTTCCTCACCTTCCCTTCAGAAATAGAGAAAAGTTCTCTACAACTAGACACGTACTGGTGAACAGGATTCCTCTTCCTACCACATAGATCTCTTGCTGGTGGGAATTCATAAGGAATAATGCACAAACTCTTCTGGAAAATGGTTGCACATCCACAACACTGGCTGGTTGCATGTGGATAACTAAGTTCTGCTCTCTGTTATGCTGGTGTAGCTAAGGGCAGAATCCACTGCTCCAGAAACAGAAGGTCAGGAGGAGGCGGTGGTCTCAGTCTAAGATCACCAATGCAGAAAGTGTGAGTCAGTTAGATCAAAGAAGTGTTTTTGCTGTGGTTAGCATGGTTCCTTGACTAGCAGTGTCGTAAATCATTCTGAATAATATGAGGTAACCACATGTATTATGGGGGCTTGTGTCATGCACATACAGAAAGTTACAGGAAATGTTTGCTGCCTTGAAACTGTTACACCTTGAATAATATTTAAACCATTTATTCAGGGGCTTTAACTTTACTGAGGCTATGTCTCCACTGCAGAGCCTACGCTGGCATTGCTATGCTGGTATAGTCCCCTAGTGCACACACAGCAGAAGCTGACAGAAGGAAGTTCTGTCACTGTAGGAACATCCCCCTCTCCAAATGAGTTAATTGTGCTGACAGAGGCACATTGCCATCAGAATAGCTGTAGCTACACTGTGGGGTTTGTGTTTCTAGATGGCATGTTTTTTTCACACCCTCCACTGATGTAGTTGTGCTGGTATAAGTTTTAAGTGTAGACCAGGCCTGAGTCCCCTTTGGACACTGAAAGCCCTCATTGCCCCTTGTCATAAACAGATAGTTAAGGGTTAATAGAACAGGAGTACTTCATGTCTCTTTTGCCTGTAAAGGGTTAACAAGTACAGTGAGCGTGGCTGTCACCTGACCAGAGGACCAATCAGGGGACAGGATACTTTCAAATCTTGAGGGAGGGAAGTTTTTGTGTGTGCTGTTAGGATTTGGTTGTTGTTCACTCTGGGGGCTCAGAGAGACCAGACATGCAACCAGGTTTCTCTCCAATCTCTCCAATCTCTCTTATACGTTCAAAATAGTGAGTACTAGGCAGATAAGGTGAGTTAGGCTTATGTTTGTTTTCTTTATTTGCAAATGTGTATTTGGCTGGAAGGAGTTCAAATGTGTATTTGGCTGAAAGGATTTTAACTTGTACTTGTATCCTTAGGCTGGGAGGGTATTCCCAGGGTCTATAGCTGAAAGACCCTGTAACATATTCCATCTTAAATTTACAAAGATAATTTTTACTGTTTTTTCTTTTTTTAATTAAAAGCTTTTCTTGTTTAAGAACCTGATTGTTTTTTTATTCTGGTGAGACCCCAGGGGATGGGGTCTGGATTCACCAGGGAATTGGTGGGGAAAAAGGAGGGAATGGGGAGAGAAAGATTAATTTTCTCTCTGTGTTAGGATTACTTTCTCTCTCAGGGAAAGTCTGGGAGGGGGAGAGAGAAGGAGGAGGGAAGGTGGATTTTCCTCTCTGTTTTAAGATTGAAGGAGTTTGAATCACAGTGATCTTCCAGGGTAGCCCAGGGAGGGGAAGCCTAGGAGAGGCAACTGTGAGGGAAAGGGTTTACTTTCCTTGTGTTAAGATCCAGAGGGACTGGGTTCCTGGGCAAAGTGTACCAGGTACTGAAATTCCTGGTTGGTGGCAGCGCCACAAGTACTAAGCTGGTAATTTGAGCTTAGAGGAATTCATGCTGGTACCCCATCTTTTGGATGCTAAGGTTCAGAGTGGGGAATTATACCATGACACCCCTTCACCAAAGGAATTTACTATTTGAAAATGAATGACCCTTCTTGCATGTATCTAAAATCACTCACCCAGGGCATGGCTGCACTTGCAGATGTGGAGCACTGTGAATTAAACCAGCCCTCGGAGAGCACAGTTGGGAAAGCGCTGCAGTGTGTTCACACTATCAGATTCAAGCGTAAGTTCTTGCAACACCACAAACAGCAGTGCCTTGTGTTAGCTATCCCAGCATGCAAGCGGCTGAAACATGCTTTTCAAATGGGGAAAGGGAGTGGAGTGTGACAGGGAGTGTGCTGTGTATATGTAGGGGGAAAGAGAGTGGGTTTTTGGGGGGCTGAGAGCATGACAGAATGCTGTCTTGTAAGCTCAGACAGCAGCAGACCCCTCTCTCTCACACACACTCTCAACAGCAGCATTCCACAGTAATGACTTGCTTTGTCCCAGAGCAGATAAGCTTGTCAGCTATCAAAAACAGCTTTGAAAGGGCATTTCTTCATTTCTACAGCAGAGTTCAAATCAATGACAAGAGTGGCCACTTGATTTAAGAGGATTATGGGATGTTTCCGGAAGACGATCAAAGTGCAGTAATACAACACCTCATTCACACTGGTTCTGGGGCATTTAAGCTGATGCACAGCAAGCGTTATGCTTCTAGTGGAGATGGATTACCAGGAGCGCTCAAGTTGCAGAGTCCAGGTGCTTTAGGTGCCTTGCCAGTGTGGATGGGTCGTAAGTTAGAGCACCTGGAGCAGCTTTAATACACTCTAACTTGCAAGTGTAGCCAAGCCCCCAGCCACCAGCCAGGAACATTAACCAAATGCTGCACCACGGAGAGCCTCTCTCATTCCTGGGGCAATTTAGCAAAAGGCCTTTGGATTGACCGTCGTGGAGACTGTTTGATGGAAGCACTCCAGGCAGAGTAACAGTCCTCCATGTGAGCATTTCCTGATGACCTCTGTACTTATTATCATGTGGCAGGAACTTTTTGTATTCATAGTACAATGATTTTAACACACGGTCTTGCCTTCCTAGTTCTATACACAGTGACTTGTTACTTTCAAACTTGAACCTCTGCAGCCCCATGTAGATATCTATGGCCGGTTTCCAATTATGTACTGTCCTTTAATGACCTTGTTTTACGTTCATCACTGAAGGCAGATTTGAGGATTTAGTGCCTTTCAACCGTAGCTTCTTTAAACCACAACAACATGTACTGGGCCAAATTTATCCCTGTGATAAGGAGAAACAAGCCCTCTCTTCTCCTTTGTCAGAATTCCCCAGTACAATTGATTTCAGCTCTGTGGATAATACTCTGTAACACAATATAGTGTATAAGTTATACTGTGTGTTACCAAGTGGGTGGAAACTTAAGAAAGAAGGGGTTGAATCTCATTCTGTTGTTAAATATTTTCTTCAGGAGCAGGTCACTTGGTTTGCATTTGAAAAGTCTGCAGTTAGCCTGGCTTTCCCAAGTGACATAGGCTCCAGCAACAGAAACTTCTGAAATGTTTTACATTCATAGTTGTCTGTATCACCAGCAGTGAAGGAAATCACTCACAGGTTCTAACAGAGGTGAAAGGTTGAGGGAAAATCAACTCTAAGAATAAAAGCAGCTTCCTTCCTGGGAGGAGAGGGCATTTCAGACATCAGTAATGAGACAAACTCCTCCCACATAACTGCTGCCACAATTTGGGTGCAGAGAAACATGAGGTTTCACATGAGCTGCCAAAGCTTCTCCCCAGTCCTCCTATTTATTGGTAAGTCTGAGAAGGGGAAAAAGCAGAAAATACTTAATAGAAACTGAAATAATTGGAGTCTGATAAATCTCAATAACTACCAGGAAAAAAACAGGGAAGCATCATGATGTAGAGGAATGGGTACAGGATCAGCAGCCAGGATCTTCTGTGTTCTAATCCCAACTCTACCAGTGACTTGCTGTGCAATATTGAGCAGGTCATTTCACATCTCTTTGCCTCAGTGTCTCCAGTTTCAAAATGATTAGGACACTTACCTCTGGGGGGTGTTGTGTGGATGACTTAGCTAATATCTGTACAAAGCTTGAAATGTGTTACTCTATATTTGGAATACACCTTTTAAAGTATTTTTAATGATTTGTAATTAATTCTTTGTTTCACTCTAGACACAAAGAAGGGAGCTATCCCCAAATGTTTGTATTAGTATTTAATCTAATGGCCTGTATTGTCTGTTTATATAATGGTTGTGTTACAATATTTCACTCTGGCTGGAATTCTGAGATGGGGTTTATAACAAGATTAGCCCTTACACAGCGCTAGAGCATGGCTTTCTGTGTTTGCATGAAAGACACTATAAAGAATAGAGTCGTATTACATGGATGTTTCTGATAGCTGGTTAGAGCTGCATAGTAACTATGTGAATCCACCAGCCATTTCCATCTACTTAGTGACATAGCCTGTGTGGGAACCACTGGGCCCTGTGGAAGTGCCTGTGGAGTTGCCATGCCATGGCTGGGAGCTGAAGATTATAACTCACTTGGAGAACCCCAGTACTAATCCTGTGCTCTTCAGCTTCTCATGGAGTACAGGCATTGGCCTTTCATTAATGAAACAGAAAAGTCCATTCCCTGAAACGATGAGCTTACTTGTACTTTTCAATATGGACAGACCCAGCCTAGCCCAGCCCCTAGGTCTCTCCGGGTATTTGCTGTTATAAATGAACCAGAGCGGTAGCATCTTCTCCTATGTATATTGGCTCAGAATTCATTGTCCAGGGCAGTAGTCTCCAACCTTTTTAAGCACAAGATCACTTTTCGAATTTAAGTGCAACCCAGGATCTACCTCGAAGAAATTGTAGAAACAACAGTAATCACACAAACCCAAACAGTGTTGCTCCACGCCTGCCCCACACTAGCCCTATGGCCATGCCCCTACCCTACCCCTTCTCCGAAACCTCGTCCCACTCACTCCATTCCCCCTCCCTCCATTGCTCACTCTCCCCAACTCTCATTCACTTTCACCCTGCTTGGACGGAGGTATGGGATGCATGAGAGGGTGAGGGCTCTGGGCTTGGGTAAAGGGGTTTGGACTGTGGGAGGGGCTCCAGGCTGAGCATGGGGCAGGGGGTTGGAGTGCAGGAAGGGATTCTGGGTGTGGGCTCTGGAAGGGAGTTTAGGTGCAGGAAGGGGCTCAGGACTGGGGCAGAAGGTTGAGGTGCAGGAAATAATGTGGAGTGTTGGCCTCAGGAGGGGGCTCAGGGCTCAGGAATTGGATTGGGTGAAGGAGGGGTTTAGGGCTGGGGCAGGGAGTTGGAGTACAGGGGGGATTTGAGGTGTGGGCTCTGTCTAGGTATAACTTACCTCAGGTGGATCCCAGGAGGCAGTGCAGCAGGGCTAAGGCAAGCTCTCTGCCTGCCCTGGCCTCCTGCCACTGCTGGAAGTGGTTGGTATGTCTGGCCGCAGCTTCTGGGGGGAGTATTACTTAAAATTTTTGAACAAGGCATTTAAAGTTGTTAGTTCTCCTTTATTGGGGTCGGTAGCAGAGCAATGCCAAGAGAGGAATAGAACAGGAAGAAGGCAGAATTGAGACCTTTCAAAGTTTTGGCCCAAGCGAGGGGGAATGGGTGCATCATTTGAGCTCCCCGCCTCAGGTGCCAAAATGGTGTGGGCCGGCTCTGCATAAGGGAGGAGCAAGGGAAAATGATGAAGCACATGTCCAAGAAATCTCACTGCTCTGGAGCATGGATGAGGGATTTGATGTGGGGCAGGTCTGGTGGATCCATAACTGCAGAGGTCCAAAATGCATGTCCCCCTGAAGGGGGATATTGGATGACTCAGACAGAGTGATGCTTACTGCAATATATTATAGCCATGTGGTAGTCTAGGGCAGTGGTCTCCAAAGCGGGTGTTTTGCTTCAGCAAAAATGGTAGAGCTGGCACGGCACGGCGTGCGTGCTCAAAAGTTTTTTACTGATGGGGTGCACGATCAAAAAAGTTTGGAGACCACTGGTTTGGGGAAGATGATTTCCATCCAGGAAATTCAGCAGCTTCCATACAGTCTGCTCAGGCTGCAGGCTGCTAGGAGGCTTTGGCTCACAATATACTTTTGTCAAATAATTTTTTTTAAAAAAAGCACTTATTATCTTCAAGGGAGACGCCATGTGGGTTCTTAGGTTTTGTTCTTAAGCCAAAAGGAAGAATGAAATTTACTCAATCTTCTTTCCACAGCAGAGGACTGAACAATCATCTCCAAAGAAATACAGACACGGGCTGGACCTTAAGACTTCTCCAGAGTAGGATTTAAAGGTGGGATGTTAATATGTGTTAGCCAGCACATTGGAACAGGCTAGTGTAGACAAGGCATACTGCCTCTGACACATGCTAAGGCCTATGCTTTAACTCAAGCAGTTTAGCATATGTAAAATTGGACACAGCCTTGTCTACACTAGATGTTTCAAATGTACTAGCATATGCTAATGTGACAGTCATGATCCTGGCTTATGTAGTGAGGCCCTCTCAAGCAAAAAGCATGAGCTGTTACAGCATGAGCTAGAGAGACATGACTCCTTAGTTAGGACTGCAACAACTTCTCTCTGCTATGGATTGGGTACAGAAGAGGACCTGTACTCATGAGCGAGTTACACTAACACCACATCTTTTATCCTAAGCTAGACAGGGCCTTAGTTCGTCCATAGAGATGTGAGTCTTGATTTGGCATTTCTTTCTGCCCAGCTTGGTCATCAAACCCTAAATAAAAAGCTAGTTCTTCTGACCAATGCGAAGTGTTATAACCTGCTGGTTTGGGGGTGATGCTCTTTCACCTACCCAGCTCAACTCTCCCAGCTGGCTGCCAGAAATTATGTGTTCAAATTTTAACCAAAAAAAAGTAGAATTATAAACACCTTCTCTGTGAAGTCACTTCAGCTTCTTCCATCTTTATCTCTGTTCTGTAGAAAGGAGTGACATGAACCCTAAGACCTGCCAGTACAGAGGCAAGAGAGTAGAAGCAGCAAAGCTCAGCCTTAGTAAAAGCATCTCGGGAACAGGTCAGAATTAGCGCTAGACCTCTGATTATTGACTGGTTGATTTAAAGCCTGTCTTGTGCTGGAAAAGCCTGAGGTTTTTAATTACAAACTTAAAGTATTAACTACATTTAACTACCCCTGAACTCCCCTCCATTTCTTCCCTCCTTCACCTCTTTCCTGTATTGTTCATTCTGCCCTAAAGGAGCTTACTAGGAGTCTGATACTGCAGGACTGATGGCAGCAGGAGTTCTGTTACTGAGCAGGACTGAGCCCTAATAGTGGGTAGAAATACCAGTATTTCGAATACTGGTATTTTCCCATTTTTGTTCCAATAAACAAAAAAATTAATATGTCAAGTTTTGCTCCAAAACCACATTTTGAAATGGAAAAAGTTATTTCAAAGACCATTTTAAAACAAAAATGTCATTTTTTCTCTCATTTCTTCAGAAGATTCTGAATTCAACAAAGCCATATTTTCATGGGAATTTTTAGTGTATATGGGAGAAAAATTATGAGCATTTCGGTCTTTCACTTATGTTGTTAATGATAATTCCTTGTTCCTGTTGTTGTGAGTTCCAGGTGTTATACACATAAATCAGCAAAATGCACTGTAACCAATTTCAAAGGAATCCTAATTGCTTTGTCAGAAAAGTTCAGGTTGTTTCTACCCAAAGCTTTAGTTGAGTTTGCCCTGTGGTCCCACCGGTAGCATGGCGGAGGAACAAAACATTGACGTTCAAACTGCCATCTTTATTTATTTGAATAGTTGTCTATTGCTGAACTTATAACTATTGCTAAAAGAGCTGAAATTGCTGCTAAATTGCTGCTAAATTGGCCCCAAAGATTGTGAACATAAAAATGTAAGAATGGCCTTACTGAGTCAGATCTAGCCCAGTATCCCTTCTTCCAACAGTGGCCAAAGCCAGATGATTCTTAGGGAATTAACAGAACAGGGCAATTCAGTGATCTATCTATCCCCTGTCCTCCAGTCCCAGCATCTGGCAGTCAGAGGCCTATATTATAAGTCTCCATGCAGCTGTATTTCAGGGAGATTGTATATGTTATTTTCTTCCTGAGGTCTAGGAGTTTTGTAATAGTCTGCAATTAGTCTTGTCTTTTGAAGGTGCTACTGAACTGGAATCTGGATGCAATATTTGCTTATTTAGAAGCGTCACCAGTGGGAGAATTAAGTAATATAGATACACAGATATCAATATTGATGTATTTGTCTATACACTGTGTGATGCAGTAGGTACTGTCTGTGTGGGGAGTGGGAGAGCAGGGGAGGACTTTAGGGGATGGACGATGCCAGGGCCTGTAACCTGAGCTAGGTAAGGGAGGGGAAAGGTCAACACCTTTGCCCGGGAAGGGGACAAAGGAAGGGAGTGGCAGGAGGGAAGCAGTTTGAGTTTGGGCTTGGGGCTGTGTGGGCGGAATTCAGGGTATCCTAGCTAGGATCCAAGCACCCTAAAAGCCCAGAAGGACTCGGTCGAGGGGTCCTGACTGTACCTGCAAGCTCTGCTGTAACCTGTGTTCCTGTTGTCCAATAAACCTTCTGTTTTACTGGCTGGCTAAGAGTCACTGTGGGGCCCAGGAAGAGGGGTGCAGGGCCAGACTTCCCCACACTCCGTGACACACTGTGTCCTTACGATAGCATGCAGTGTACATGTACAGCAGCACCCCACTCCCATAGCAGGATAGATGGTAAAGCACTGCTTAGATGAGTAGAGTAAAGACACACTCGAACCTTAGGGTATGTATCCTACACAGCTCTTGACACACCTAAGTAGTGCCTCCCCCGTCTACACTGGTATTTTTAGCAGTGTAGTGTCCCACTGCTGGGGTCCTTTCATGACACAGGGAAAGGCTCCAGCAGCTCCCTGCTGCCGGAGCCTTTCCCCACTGCCTTCCCCCTCCATTGTCACATGTAGCGACTCACTGCAGTGTGGCTGTAGCTTTTTTTCACTGTGGTGTGTAGCTAGACTTGTAATATCTGCACCCCACACTCCTGGCCATAGACAGAAAGCTATCACTGAGAGCAGGTGAGAGGGGTGCACCCTAGACATGTGCAGAAGCAGTCACTTCATTCCAGTGTGCCGACTGCTTGTCATTCCTATTTCCTCCCTCTCTTACCCTTAATCTTGTTCAGACCCAAGAGGAATAGTCACCTCAATAAGAATGTGTAGCACAGAACTCCCCAAGATTTAAACCCTTTTACTGATTGATTGGCAATACTCACCATGTGCAGGAAAAGCACCAGGAAGAGGGCCCCAAAGGTGATGAAACCACAGAGCACAGAAATTGCAAATATGGCACATACTGCTTTGGATGTACTCCTTGCCTTCATATCCTCTGATCCTAAACAATTCAATTGGGAATAAAGGGTGAATGTTTGTGGAACTGCACTGGTTGGCAACTAATGCTACTTTCATTGGAGTAGTGGCCTTTTCAGAAGAGAACTTAGAATGTCTTCTCTAAATGTTGAATGTTGTGTGTCAATATTATTGGGCTTTTCTATGTGCTGTAAGTACCAGCAGCTCTTTCTTCTTCCAGAGCAAAAGATACGGAAATAGAAAAGGCAATATTAGTAATGCAGGTGCTGGGTGGGAACATGTGACTGCCTGGTGCATTGGAATTCAAGAATTATAATAACCTTCTGCTGTGATTCAATTGAGGTCCAAAATCTAAGATATGCACATCAGAGTGAAAATGGAGCTGGCCCCTTTTGACAAGGTGAAACCAAAATTGATCCTTTTGTCAAAATACTTTTCAAACTACTTTACAGATCGAATCAAGGTGATTTCTCTCTATCACTGCTGATCCTGGTACGGGACGGGGTGGGGAAATCAGACCACTTTCCAGATTTGTTGGACACACAGGCTCTCCCTATTCCTGATGCTGAGAGGTGTATCAAATCTGCTCCATAATCTGCATTTTCCTATTTTGAATTGAGGCATTGTTGATGGGTCAATGTTCTTCAGTGCTGAGCATATCATCCATCACAGACTCACCAGTCTCTGCGTTTCCATGGTTGAAATGAGGTTCAGATACAGTTAATGTGATGTGTCTGGTTTGCTGTGGTACTTTGAAGGTGACACTGTAGACTCCGCTGTCGCTGAGCTGCAGGTTCTGAAGGAGCAGAGAAGCATTTTCCGGGAAAAATTTAGTCCGGCCTTGGTATGCGGGATATGTATAATTATATCCAGAGCAGCGGGTGGGAATCCCCTCAGCACTGACAGAGCAGTTAGTCACTGTGTAGGTGGTAAGTAGAGTAGGGGTGTTACTGAAATTCCACTGAATGGACAGAGAAGAGAGAAATGGCCCCTGGAGCCTATAGGAGATGGGCAGAAGGACAGAATGACCGACAGTTCCATTGACTGAATCCAGAGGAACGTCAATGAGAAGAGCCTGGGAGAAACCTGCAATAAAGCAACACAAATAGAGATCAGCAATTCACCCACCCCTGATTCAGGAGAGAGAATGCACTGCAGTTGTTCTGTCATCACCAGTGTGCATGACAGTTCCTGTTTCTAGAGCCTAATGCTGGGGCTCTTTTGGACACACACGTACTTGTTATTGTGAGACTGAGCCAGTCCAGTTTGCAAGGGAAAAAATCCTACTCTCCCACCCCTTCTGAGCCTGAGTGTGTGATGGGAAGAAGCTCTCTACCCCCAAGGAGCATCTCCCCATTGTGTTTCTTCTGCAGCTGGAGCCATGCAGGAAGTGGGAAGCCCATGGTAGCTGTCTGTGCTGTACAGCTCCAAGAGGATGGAAAGTGGCAGGAGAACCTTTTTAGAAAGGCAATGGAGTAAAAATGGTGATGGAAGGAAGTTCTGGATCATCTGCCCCACAATTATTGTCTGGGCCAGGCAATGTTTTGGATCCCTCAGAAGTTTGAATCTATTCATGTGGAAGAGGCCTTTGCTCCTACTACTGTTGCAGCTGCTGTGTTTGTTTTGCATCCATAGTTCCTGCATTCTTAGTCTTCTGTGGGGCTCCAGTACAACCTAACTGAGCTTTATATTGAGGGAGCCCTGTCCTCCCCCAAAATTGTTATATAATAGGGGCAGACAGAGATCTTCAGCTCACTATGTCACTCTTCCCACTGCACAGGAATGTCCTCACAGAGACTTGCAGTGAAATATCAAAAGGTGTGAATTACAACTGATTAACGTTTTTTATATAAAATTCTGCAAACATCATACATAAGCAGATATAGAAATCAATTTACTTAAGATGGTACAAAATATTTCCAAGTGAGTGTCTCATATCGATTTATCAATTTAAGCTAAGTTGACATAGTCCACTCTTGATCTGAAATTAGTCTTAACAAAATGTTTGGGTTGATTTAATTAAATGGGTTTCCAAACCAGCTTAATTTGGTTCTTGGTTCTCAGTCAAGTGTTTGTAGACCAGCCTTAAGCCTTTGTGTTTTGCTATCACTTCATCTCCTTCCCTCACTGACACCCTCTTCCGAACTAGGCATCTGAAGGGTTTTAGTCACAATCTCTGTCCCTCTGGAGGTGTGACCATAATAGCATTCTACAACCGTAACCAAGGGGAAAGATGCCCACTGGAATAGGGGGCTTCCTCTGAGGCTGCAGAAACCTGGATACCCATGGTGCTTCTGCAGGTATGGGGTGAATGGAAGCCTGCACTAAATGTGTCCTGGGTCAGGAGTCAGCCTACAAAACCCCTCCATCTCGCACAGTTGGATAATGGAGCCTGGGCACAAGAGAGACTAAGGGAAAGGGGTGTCTAATTGTTGCTGTCAGTGCATCCCAGGTGCAAGGACTCTGGCAGAGCTATATATGCTGTTGATCTCTTTCTGTGGATGACTTTGCGAAGAGCTGGTGCAGAGGAAAGAGGTGGCCCTCCACTGCAGCTTCAGAGGGGAGCAGCAGAGCTGAAGGAGTCTGATGAGGGACCTCCCCCAACCAAGCACCGCAACAGCTGTAATCACTATGGCTAGCTTAGGGGATGGAGCCTCCGAACCAGACCAGGCAGCATTTCCCCTAAGGGCTGGATACAGACCTGCTCAAACTCTGGACTTCACTAACCATGGACAACAAATGGTGAGTGGGGGGCAGCAGAGGATGAGGGAGGGAGAAATGACAGGTACAGGGCCATTGTCTTATTGGAAGTCCACATCAGCAGCTTTCGAACTGCACTAAAGACAAAGTGGGATTGGGGAGTCATATTTAGTGTTCAGATCTATCTGAGTTTTTATTGCTGTTTTCACACATTCATTCTGCGTCCCCTTTTCCCCTAATAAATTTGTCCTTGTTTCATGCAAAGACTCAGTGCTTGTAAGGAGGGAAATATTGCCTGTTAATGGCACCCAGGGAAGGCATCTGGCTTTTCCTAGGTTTCTGAGTTGGGGCAGAAGGGTCAAGCCAGTGTGTTTGTTAATTCTGAGAGGAACTCGATGATATTTGAACCCAGCCCTTTATGCTGCTGGCAATAGCTGGAAGAAGGATTATTATATAGAACACCTGCTGCTGACCCCCAAATCTGACCATCCCCAACATTTGAGAGTGTTTAGAGTCTGAATTTGGATTCAGATCCAAGTTCATGAAGAGCTCCTATCTTTGGGGAGAGTTAAAGCAAAACCCCAGCTCAGAACATCACCAGACTTTGGGCTGTTTGAAATCTGAATCTGACTTTGGCATCTTAAGCCGATCTATGATTTTAGATAAAAAATTTCCAGTTCTGTCCCATTCTCCAACTCACCAAGAATGAGAAGGATGAAAAAGCAGCTCTGGACCCTCCTGGAAAACATTGCGTGTCTCCAAGTTCAGACAGTGGCCCCAGCAGCACCTATGCGGGAGGAGGCTGGTGTGTTACTGATCTCAAGATTCAAGCAAATGGCTCTGAAATGTCCTCTGTGCTGAGGAAGGAAGTTGACACCACTAGGAGAGTTAATATCCTCTAAGTCCGTCCCCTCTTTTAAAACCTGTGAGTGACTGTTTTAATTGCTAGAGAAGATGTGTGAGATTTTCATGTGTCAATTTAAAGGACTCTCCTATTTCTCTTGAGATAGAGGAGAATCTCCTTTAGATGTTGATAATATAAAGTTGATGACACACAGCTGAGTCCTAATTCCCATTTGGTCCAGGGCATACATTTTAATTTAGGCTGGTCTGCTGTGCTACATTTCATAACATTCTTGCATCCCTCCACAGGGCTGATGTCTCACACTCATTCTGCTCCCCTTCACCCAATCACGTGGTGAAGCAGCTGTATAGACAACTTTTTATTTATTTTGGGAGGCTAGAATTAAAAAATAATAAAATAATAGTTGTTAAATGTTATTTTTAGAAGTAGTTTTGTACCATGATCAAATGTCACCTTTAATTAAGTGAGCGAATTGAGCTTCTCTTCCAAATACTTTCCTTTATTAGTGCAATCCCTAGTTTCTGGGAGGTGGTTAAGGCCCCTCAAGTCTCCAGATGTCTATGTCCACATGGAGGGAAGCTGTGGTGCTTCACAAAATTTTCCTGTTCTTTACTCCCCACATGGGTTGGGATGAAGTCCAAAGAATCCTCTTATCTTTGCCCAACATTGCTATAGTCCCCAAACGATAGGGGAAAGAATCATGCTCTTCTCACATTTTTGGGTAGCTAAAAAGTCTTTCCTCCTTCCCCAAAGTGGGAGAGAAAGATGGTCCAGCATTTCTAATGATGCGTAAATACATTAAACCAAGCACTGCTGTATCCAATACATATCAGAAAATGTTGAGACACAACAGCTTAGAGCTGCCATTGTCCATTCTGCTTTAGCTGGGGATTGGTCCTGCTTTGAACAAGGGCTTGGACTAGATGACCTCCTGAGGTCCCTTCCAACTCTGATAGTCTATGATTCTACCGAAATGGAGCATTGGTCGATACTGTATATCAGTGGAGCCCAGAAATGAAGTTTCATAGCTAAAAATAAGTTGAATGTGAATCTTAGAAATATATTCCCATTACAGACACTTTAATTTCTGAATTCCTGGTACATCTCTAGTCTCATCTGGAGGTGTGAGAAATATATTCCCATTACAGACACTTTAATTTCTGAATTCCTGGTACATCTCTAGTCTCATCTGGAGGTGTGAGATAAAAGACTAAAGGCTTTCAGGTGATCTTGGCTCTCCTTGTTCACCATCCGCTCCACCCATATTGATTTGTGCCATTCATTAAGTATCCAAAACAGTCCTGTGTGGAAGTTAATTCCAGGAAACCAAATATTATTTCTATGTACTGAGATGCTGAGCTAAACCACAGCAGAAAGAAGGAGGAGACATAGTCCATATCCTAAGGAATTTTCTCTCTGAGTAGACACACAATACAGTTCACACACATAATACATCAGGTGCTAAATATTCTAAAGTTACTTAGACAGTGAGGCCCAGATCCTCAAAGGTATTTAGGGGCCTAACTCCCATGAGATCAGTGGGAGTTAGGTGCTTAAATATCTTTGAGGACCTTGGCTTTAGGGCCAGATTTTCAAAGGAGTTTAGGTGCCTAAAGAGCTGAGAGGTGAAAGTGATATTTTCAAAAGCACCAAGGTATCTAACTTCTATTGAAATCATTGGAGTCAGGTACCTAACCTGCTTAAGGCACTGTAGAAAACTTCACTAGAAAACCTAACCATCCTTGAAAAACTGGCCCTAGGTCACTTTGAAAAGATGACTCAGGCTCTTAAGTCATTTAGGTGCTTTTGAAAATTTTAGCCCAGGTGACCAGAAGATGAAACTACATTAAAGCAGTGCAATTAAACAGCAAAGAATCTGAGCTAGATTTTGGCTTTAAGCCCTTGGCTGCATTGTGGCCAGAATTTCACTGGGGGAGCACACATTGGCATGAGAGAGTTGCACAGTGCACTCCCATGTAGCCACACAAGTCCTCTGGGCAGCATGAAGGCATAAAGATGTCTTGGCCCTTGTTTCACCCTACATTTTACTACCACTTGTCAGAGCCGGTGCAAGGATATTTTGCGCCCTAGGCGAAAATTCCATCTTCCGCCCCCCAAAAAATCACATACATTATACACAATACACGGTCACAGAGTAATGTTATAATTTAGAATTTATGTTTCCGCGCTTTAAGTTTAGCAAATTTAGAAACAAGTTCCTCCAAGTCAATGTTGTGAGCAATGTCATGTTCTATTGACAAGGTAGATAGCCCAACAAGTCTTTGTTGCAACATTGATGTTTGCATATATGTTTTTATCAACTTGAGCTTCGAGAAGCTTTGCTCACCACTGGCCACAGAAACTGGGAGAGTCAAGAGGATGCGAAGAGCAATAACTGTGTTAAGGACACTATCTGTCAGCTTATTTTCCCATATGAAGTTCAATACATCTTGGGGTGATGAACTCCTTTGGACTCGTCTTGCAATAGCTTGCAATTCACTGCACAAGTCAAAGGCATCAATATCCTTGGATTCACCATGTTGCAAAGCTTTCTCCAGATTCAAGCAATGTTCCATAATTTGCTTTGGTGTTTTATTTTGCAAACTCTAAACATCATATATGAAGCCAAATACTGAACTAATTTGCTGCATCAATGTGAATCTTTCTTCAACCGAATGTATTGCTGTGTCAATGACTGCAAAGTAAAAGTTCACTTTGAATTTTTCTTTTGGATCATAAATAGGTTCGTCATCTGCTTCATATGTGAACTGCTCCCTCTTCTTTCTAATACAGATTGGATCTGGTTCAAAAAGTGCCGGTATATCCAACTCCTCCGCAAGTTCACCTGCATCTATCAATGTTTTCTCAAAGGCTGCATCACTTCTGCGGCCCACAAGAAACTTCTTGGTTTCTCCAAGTTGATTAATGGCATCACATATATCAAATTCTTTTGCCTGAAGTTGTTTGCTAGTTATGTTGATCTCAAACAATATGTCATACCACAAAACAAGAGAAACAAGAAACTTGAAACTAGAAATGGCTTTTGTAAGAGCCTTTGCATCAACTCGTGATGTATTGCCAGATGATCCTGTCAGAGTATTGTCTTCATAGATGTCTACCCGAGCATCACAGATGTCACCAATGAAAGCAGGATGGAGAAGCTCCCCCCGCAGAAGACCTAAGACATGATGGCTGGATACATAAACAGACACCTGTCCCTCACAGGCACTACCTCATAACATGCCAATTTTGCTCAGGACAGAATATCATAGAGGAATACTATGCATTCAGTGGTCTCTACACTGGCCAAGCAACAGCATGACAACTAACCTAACCAGTCCATCCAACTTTTTTGACTGCTTCTTGGGCACTGGTGAGGGGTAGCGGTGCCAGACTGAGCCCGGTCATGGGTGCACTACAAATCTACAAACTGAGGCAAGGTGCTGGGCCTAGAGTCCTGCTGAGACTGCTGTCCTGAACCAAGTGGAGAACAGCCTCCATGAGGAGAGAACTCAAACAAATATCATGCTCCTTCTGCAGGATTCCCCCAAGCACTTCTTCAGGCAGCTGCTATGGGGGTCACTCACAGGCTTAGGCCTGCCTGTTGCAGGCACAACACAGCAGCAGGGCTTAAAACTCAGACAGGGCCGCCCAGAGGACTCAGGTGGCCTTGGGCAAAGCAAAATCGGGGGCCCCTTCCATAAAACATTTGCAATACTATAGTAACATGTATTAGGAAATGTAAAAAATAACTAGTGAAATACATTCAAAAATTAATTTGTAATAATTTGAAAATAAACTAAATACATTATTTAAAAACATTAAAAGCTGTAATGGTATGTATACATTTGCAATTACATAATGGGCAGTTGCTGGGTGATTGTGATAGTTGGTACCAATGGGCTGTCGTTGCCTGGGGGTGGTGCTGTTGTTGCCCACGGCTGGGTGGGGAGCTGGGCTCTGGGGTGCCCAGCTCACAGGGGCTGGGCTCAGGGATGTGGAGAGATAGGGTCAGGGTGGTGTCCAGCTCAGAGGGGCTGGGCTCAGAGCTGGGGGTCAGGGCTGTTGGGGGGATGGGGTCGAGGGGGTTTCCAGCTCAGAAGGACTGGGCTCGGAGCTAGGGGTAAGGGCTGTGGGGGGATGAGGTCGAGGGGATTTCCAGCTAAGAAGGACTAGGCTCGGAGCAGGGGGTCAGGGCTGTGGGGGGGATGGGGTCAGGGGGGTGCCTGGGGGCACTGGGGCAGCTCAGTTCTGCAGGCTGCTGTTCTCTCCAGCTGTCCAGGCACAAGGGGAGCAGGAGCAGGGACCAGCCAAGGACCAAGGGGGCAGGAGCACAGGCACCTGAGGCTAACCGATGGGGAGGCACTTGCTTACCTTGCCCAATGCATGAGCGCTAGGGTCCTCTTTTTTCCTCCGCTCCACCAGACCACTGCTGAGGCTCTTTTCTTCTCCGTGCCCCTAGCTGGGGCTGATGTGGAGGCTGAGCCAGGGGGCAGCCGCGGCTTTCCTCCAGAAGCGAAGCCCTGGTGTTGCACCGCTGTCGCAAGGACCCTGCCACGTGCCCTAAGCAGAGCTGCGCAGCTCTGCCCAGCCACCGTCGCCCCGCCAGGCAACGAGAAAAATGGCACAGGCTGGAGCCCCTGCTCTGGGAGGGAGAGGGATTCTGAGCCTCTGCCTGCAGCTCAGGGATTCCCCTGGGTCAGCGCAGCCGCCATCAGCCCGAACCTCTGGGCTGCCGCGGCGGCACGCTGACCCCAGGGGTGCCCTGGGCTGCTGTGCCGGCGCCCTGACCCCGGGGGCGCCCTAGGCTGCCGGGCTGCCGCAGCGACTCTCTGACCCAGGGGGTGCCCTGGGCTGCCGGGCTGCCAGTGGCTCCCTGACCCCGGGGGCACCCTGGGCTGCCGGGCTGGCGCCCTGATACCGGAGGGCGCCCTGGGCTGCCGGGCTGCCACCCTGACCCTGGGGGCGCCCTGGGCTGCCGCGGCTGCGTCCTGACCCCGGGGGCGCCCTGGGCTGCCGCGGCGGCTCCCTGACCCCGGGGGCGCCCTGGGCTGCCGGGCTGCCGCGGCGGCGCACTGATCCCGGGGGCGTCCCGGGCTGCCGGCGGCAGGCAGCTCAGACTGCCTCTCCAGCAGCAAGGGCTGCAACCATTTAAAATTTTTTTTGAGGGCGCCGCTTTTTGGCTCCCTCAAATCTTGGCGCCCTAGGCAACCGCCTAGTTCGTCTAAACGGTTGCACCGGCCCTGCCACTTGTGGAGAAACTAATATCCCTGGACGAGCAGAGTATCAGCATTCCACAGCAAGTCTGTTGTTGCACCCTTCCCAGAAGCTGCACCCTCTCCTTCTCATTGTCCACCCACACAAGGCCAGCTATAACTGTTAATGCTGGAAACCTTTGCATGATAAGAATGCTTTAGGAGTGATTTAATTCTATTCTATCAAGAAAATGTCTCCAAAGAATAACAACTCACTAACATCTTGCTCAACACGTGACAGTAACTGCCTCTGTTCCAAACATTTAGTCTCATCAGCTAGAGGAAAAGACTCAGGTCAAATGCTACCACATGGCGGAGTTTGTCCAGTCACTGCAGAGCAAGAGAGTAAGTGCAATGTCCGTGAACATCTACAGTACTCCAATCACTCAGAATTATTTTCTCTGATCTGAAAGAGTAGGCAAAGCACTACAGCATCTCAGAGCTCTTAAGAGATCTCCAAAGCAGAAGTACTAAACCAAGCTCTTCTTGTCACAAGCTATTTCACAACCAGCTTTTGACTCTCCAGTTCCGTCAGTCTTCTCATCCTCGCTTTCCCTTCAGAAATAGAAAAAAGTTCTCTACAACTTCCTACCACATAGATCTCCAGTTGGTGGGAATTCGTAAGGGATAATGCACAAACTCACTCTTCTGGCAAATGGTTGCACATCCACAACACTGGCTGGTTGCATGTTGATAACTAAGTTCTGCTCTCTGTTATGCTGGTGTAGCTAAGGGCAGAATTCACTGCTTCAAAAACAGAAGGTCAGGAGGAGGCAATGGTCTCAGTCTAAGATCCCCAATGCAGAAAGTGTGAGTCAGTCAGATCAAAGAAGTGTTTTTGCTGTGGTTAGCAGGGTTCCTTGACTAGCAGTGTCGTAAATCATTCTGAATAATATGAGGTAACCACATGTATTATGGGGGTTTGTGTCATGTACATACAAAAATTTACAGGAAATGTTTGCTGCCTTGAAACTATTACACCTTGAATAATATTTAAACCATTTATTCAGGGGCTTTAACTTTACTGAAGCTATGTCTCCACTGCAGAGCCTACTCTGGCATAGTCCCCTAGTGCACACACAGCAGATGCTGACAGAAGGAACAGTTCTATCACTGTAGGAACACTCCCTCCCAAATGAGTTAATTGTGCTGACAAAGGCACGCTGCCATCAGAATAGCTGTGGCTACACTGTGGGGTTTGTGTTTCTAGATGGTGTGTTTTTTTCACACCCTCCACTGATGTGGTTGTGCTGGTATAAGTTTTAAGTGTAGACCAGGCCTGAGTTCCCTTTGGACACTGAAAGCCCTCACTGCCCCTTCACCAAAGGCCTTTAACTCTTTAAAAATGCATGATCCTTCTTGAATGTATCTAAAATCACTCACCCAGCCACCTGCCAGGAGCATTAACCAAATGCTACACCATAGAGAGCATCCTCTCATTCCTGGGACAATTTAGCAAAAGAACTTTGGATTGACCTTTGTGGAAACTGTTTGATGGAAGTGTGATGTTGCACCCCATAATTCTTTATGGAAATATGCTTATGAGTGTAAATATGACATAGCTGGAATATGTTTTATGCTAGATTGGCCAAGTAACATATCTTTGCAAAGGTTATGTTCTACTGAATGTATTCATTCTATTTACATGCATGTATCATTTTTATATCTGAAGTTATGAGCATTGGCTCTATGCTTGTGTTGAAAGTGTTTGCTATAGGAAGCACATAAGGCAGATTTGATTAACATAGTGTGAAGGGGTTATTCAAGCAATTGGGAGTACTTAGCTAACAATGGACTTTGGAGATGCCAATCCACATCTGAACTTTCCTGGGAACATTCAAACTAACATGTAAACAATGGCGTTGGCCTGCAAAAAGCTGACATGTGACTTGCCCAGGTGACTGCAAACTCCATCTTGTTGAGGGGATTTCACACAGGAGGACAGACGGGTTTCCACCCACAAGAGAAAAACTATATAAGCCCCTGGAAACCCCTCCATTTTGTCTTTAGCTGGCTCAAGAGATAGCATCTCCACCCCAAAGAGATGCTTGAAAGAAACTGGAACAAATGACAGTAACTACAGGAGTGTGAGTGATTGCTGGACCCAGACTAGGAAGGATTCAGATCTGTAAAAGAAGCTTATTGGAACATCTCTGAGGGCGAGATTTACCTGCATTTAGTTTCTTACTGTATTAGGCTTAAACTTGCATGTTTTATTTTATTTTGTTTGGTAATTTACTTTATTCTGTCTGTTATTACTTGGAACCACTTAAATCCTACTTTTTATATTGAATAAAATCACTTTTTACTTATTAATTAACCCAGAGCAAGTATTGATACCTGGGGGAGCAAACAGCTGTGCATCTCTCTCTATCAGTGTTATAGAGGGCAGACAATTTATGAGTTTACCCTGTATAAGCTTTATACAGAGTAAAATGGATTTATTTGGGGTTTGGGTCCCATTGGGAACTGGGTATCTGGGTGTTGGAGACAGGAACACTTCTTAAACTGTTTTTAGTTAAGCCTGCAGCTTTTGGGAGATGCGATTCAGACCTAGGTCTGTGTTTGTAGTAGGCTAGCGTATCTGGCACAACCAGGCAAGGTACTGAAGTCCCAAGCTGCCAGGGGAAACAGGCTTTGAGATAGTCTCAGCACATCAGGTGGCAGTCCCAATGGGGTTTCTGTGACCCAGCTCATCATGTGAAGCACTCCAGGCAGAGTGACATTCCTTTGGGTGAGCGTTTCCTGATGACCTGTGAATTCATGATTTTGTGGCAGAAGCTTTTTATGTTCAGAGTGCCAGGATTTTAACACATGTGCTTGCCTTCCTGGTTCTATACACAGTGGCTTGTCACTTTCAAACTTGATCCTCTGTAGCCCTGTGTGGATATATACGGCTGGTTTCCAATAAAGTGCTGTCCTTTAGTGACCTTGTTTTACGTTCATCATTGAAGGCAACTTTGAGGATTTAGTGCCTTTCAAATGTAACTTCTTTAAACCACAATAACATGTACTGGGTTATCCCTGTGATAAGGAGAAACAAGCCCTCTGTTCTCCTTTGTCAGAATTCCCCAGTACAATTGATTTCAGCTCTGTGGATAATACTCTGTAACGCAATACAGTGTATAAGTTATACTGTGTGTTACCAAGTGGGTGGAAACTTAAGAAAGAAGGGGTTGAATCTCATTCTGTTGTTAAATATTTTCTTCAGGAGCAGGTCACTTGGTTTGCATTTGAAAAGTCTGCAGTTAGCCTGGCTTTCCCAAGTGACATAGGCTCCAGCAACAGAAACTTCTGAAATGTTTTACATTCATAGTTGTCTGTATCACCAGCAGTGAAGGAAATCACTCACAGGTTTTAACAGAGATGAAAGGTTGAGGGAAAATCAACTCTAAGAATAAAAGCAGCTTCCTTCCTGGGAGGAGAGGGCATTTCAGACATCAGTAATGAGACAATCTCCTCCTCCATAATTGCAGCCACAGTTTGAGCACAGAGAAACATGAGGTTTCACATGAGCTGCCAGAGCTTCTCCCCAGTCCTCCTATTTATTGGTGAGTCTGAGAAGGGGGAAAAGCAGAAAATACTTAATAGAAAATGTAATAACTGGAGCCTGATAAATCTCAATAACTACTGGGAAAAAAAACAGAGGGAAGCATTATGATGTAGAGGAATGGGTACAGGATCAGAAGCCAGGATTTTCTGTGTTCTAATCCCAACTCTACCAGTGACTTGCTGTGCAGTTGTGAGCAGGTCTTTTCACTTCTCTTTGCTTAAGTGTCTCCATGTTCAAAATGAGTAGGACACTTACCTCATGGGGGTGTTGTGTGGATGACTTAGCTAATATCTGTACAAAGCTTGAAATGTGTTACTCTATATTTGGAATACACCTTTTAAAATATTTTTAATGATTTGTAATTATTTCTTTGTTTCACTCTAGACACAAAGAAGGGAGCTATCCCCAAATGTTTGTATTAGTATTTAATCTAATGGCCTGTATTGTCTGTTTATATAATGGTTGTGTTACAATATTTCACTCTGGCTGGAATTCTGAGATGGGGTTTATAACAAGATTAGCCCTTACACAGCGCTAGAGCATGGCTTTCTGTGTTTGCATGAAAGACACTATAAAGAATAGAGTCGTATTACATGGATGTTTCTGATAGCTGGGTAGAGCTGCATAGTAACTATGTGAATCCACCAGCCATTTCCATCTGCTTAGTGGCATAGCCTGTGTGGGAACCACTGGGCCCTGTGGAAGTGCCTGTGGAGCTGCCATGCCATGGCTGGGAGCTGAAGATTATAACTCACATGGAGAACCCCAGTACTAATCCTGTGTTCTTCAGCTTCTTGTGGAGTACAGGCATTGGCCTTTCATTAATGAAACAGAAAAGTCCATTCCCTGAAACGATGAGTTTATTTGTACTTTTCAATATGGACAGACCCAGCCTAGCCCAGCCCAGGGGTGTTATACTAAGACCCTAGAACTTGTTCAAGTCTCTAAGGAGCCTCAGGGTATTTGCTGTTATAAATGAACCAGAGCAGTAGCCTCTTCTTCTATGTATATCGACTCAGAATTGATTGTTCAGAGGATCTCCTAGGAATATTAATACCTGCATTACTGGTAGTCTGCAAAGGGACTGTATAAAATATATGAGATATGAATTTAGCCTTGTCTCGTCTGTATTGGGTTGTTTTTTATGGGACTTATTGTGATGTCTGGAAAATTAGCATTAAAAAATATCATTAAATTATCATTTTCTCTCCAAAGACAAGGGATTCTCATTAAATGTGTTTGCCAAATGACACTGGCTGCAGATTCTCACTTGTTTTGGCTGCAGGTAATTTTCTGGTCTCTGTGTGTTTATTGCAGGTGTTTCTTGGACTTTTATCGTGGAAGTTCCTCAAGATTCACTCAATGGAACTGTTGGTCAATCTGTCCTTCTCTCTGTCACCTACAAACTCCAGGGACCATTTGACTTTCCATTGGCAATTCAGTGGAATTTCAGCAATACCACCAATGTGCTTGTCACCTACACAGGGACTAACTTCTCTGTCAGTGCTGAGGGGATTCCCACCTGCCATTCTGGATATGTTTTTATACATCCCTCATATCAAGGTCGCATTATATTTTTCCCTGAAAATGCTTCTCTGCTCCTTCAGAACCTGCGGCTCATTGATGGTGGAGTCTACACCGTCAACTTTAGACTACTGAAAAAAACTAGAAACATTGCATTAACTGTATCAGCTCCTCATTTTAACCATGGAAACCCAGGTAAGCATACAGAAGTACTTTATAATATCCATAGCATTAAGGGAGACTGACCTATCACTGGTGCAATGTACACACAGTCATTTGCAATAAGTAATTTTTCCTGTGGAATGTAGATCCAGGGCAAAGCATGAGAACCCAGATGAAGTTAGTATCTGATATATGTGAATCTTTAAAAGCAGCAGCCCCTTTAACCCTCTTCCTCCAGATAAAACCAGAGATCCCAGACTTGTGGAGTATTTCATGGCTGTAGGTTTATGTACAAAACACAAAGAAAACATTTTGATTCACCTATCACGAAAATGTGAACAGTTTTTGATACATCACCAGCTTCAAGTGAAACAGACGGGACCAGATTCTGCACATGGCACCTTGGTTACACAGCTATTTATTATGAATCTAATCCCTGGAGCATGTTTCAGGAGTGTCGATATTAATACAGAGTCTTTATGATTGATTTTTTTCCCTGGGAAAAGTTAACAATCCCTGAAGTCTCCATAGTTCTTAATCTTTCAGTTTCCAATTGCACTGCTGTGGAGGTATTCCCTGAAGGTTTTTTCCTCTGGATTTTATACTGATGAGTAATTAGTTTGAGGCAATATGAATATTGTTCTTAGCTGAGCATGAATCTGATAGAGATAAGGCAGTGCCATTTTTTTCTTTTTAATTATAATTTTGGAGCCTGGTAAACCTTGAAACTTGTGTTTGTTCTCTTGATCAGACCAAAATATGTCTAAAATGGCTGGCTACATCTCTTTTATGGGTGGGCAGTTATTTTAAATAGAAAGACCAATTACAATAATTACTATAAACCATAGTATGTCATGTGACAAAATCCAAATCAACCTAATCATGTCACAACCATTTATGATTCTTTACTATCAGATTCCCATGTGTAACTTAAATAAGATCTAATGACAAACTCCTCTGAGATTCTGACGTGACCCCTACACTTTGCTAGACACTAACGATAAATGTTTACACAATAATGTAGAAAATCCTGGCTGCCCTGCTAAAACAATTCAGTGCTAGACGTCCTGTAACTGTGAGAAAGATAAATTCAGATTTTACTTTCAATATACTGTATGCAAAGTGCTGTATTATATTGGCCCACCTGATTCAAATAGATGGATTCTTCTTATTACTGCTATTTGTTAAGCATCTAGAATGGGTTTGGTAATGTATAAGACACATAAAAAGGCAGTGGCTGCGCAAAGGAGCCTACAGTGTAAAAGACAGACACATCTGAGACAAGATCCATTGGGAAACCTAGGAGAGGTGTTAGATTAGGATGTGTTCTTCTCTTTTTTTTAAAGAGATATTTTCTTCCGGTCTTTCCCTTTCCCTTAAATAACAATGGGATGGAGAAGGAATTTGATTGATGTGAGTGGGCCTTGTAAATTAACCTTTGGACACTGCAATATTACAACAAATGAATGTAACTCATATGTGTATTCACTGGAGAATATGCTATTGCAGTGCATTATTCCCTCGGAGTATGGGGTCTGGCATAAGCCTACAACAAAGCCAGGAAACTAGTTCTAAGGCCTGAGATCCACAACAACAGTTTACATGGACTCATAGTGTATCTGAGTTGCCTCAAACATTGCTACCACTGGTTCTCCCTGCATGTATGGGTCACACTATTGAGGCAGAATTCTATACACACACACACATTACATCATAACATATCAGATCTTGAGGGGAATATGCCATGTAAATTGGCTCCTCCTCCTCCTGTCCAGCGGGCTATGTCTCTCTTCCAATCGTGCAGCAAATCTTCATCATAAATGCTGTGCAGGGAGAGGGGAAGGAGAATAAAACTTCATAGCTGCTTACCCCCTGTGTGCAAACTCCCATCCTTATTGCATGATAATCATGTCCTTCTGCTCCCTTCTAGACTGCATGAAGGCATGAGAGGAGCACAGAGGCCAGTGTAAGAAAGGAAGCTTTAAGCCACTCTGTGCAGGTTTTCACAGCTTCTCCCCAACTGCTGAGTACAAAAGGTTTTAGGGCTAACACTTAATCAATTTCTCCTAACTTCAGAAGAACCACTAACCATTGCACTGAGGGGCCTTAGCCAAAAAGCTTCCTGACCTCTCCTATAGTAACTAGCTGCTTCCTGTAACAAAAGCCTAGACTATGGCTGACATTTTTCCTGTGGAAAAATTGTATGTTTAAGGCAAACTCTAGCTACTGCTAGATAAAATACACATAGCTCATAATTCTTGTATTTCTCAGAGTCCAGCGAACCTACAGAAGATAACAACCTCGCCATCCCTGGGCACCCAGTAACCTACATTGCTGGAGGCTGCTTTACTTTACTTTTTCTTCTGCTGCTGCTGTTGTGCTGCACGTGGTGCCGGGGTGAGTAAATCAGCTCATTGGTTTCACTTGCTAATATCTGTGCTTTAGGTTCTTCAAAGACATTTTTTAAAGCAAATTCAAAGCTGTATTGATGGGTTTGGAGGGAGATGGTGTCACTCACAGTACAGGGCAGGCTGCTCTTCTATTCCCTTCTTGGTTTGTCTGAGTGAACGCCCTCCTGTGTCAAGCCCATTCACAGACCAGCCCCGCATTACAGCTCCCTGTGCATCAACCGTGCTTACCCAGCAGGTCTGACTGGGCTCAGCCCCTGCAGTTCTTGCCTTCAGGAGTCTGTGATCAGAGGTGCTCAGTAACAAAACAGCCTTCTTAAACCAAAGAGGTGCTCAGTGTAAAAATAAGCAAACAAACAAAACACCCCGAGTGACATAGTTATGTTGACCTAACCTCCAGTGTAGGCACAGCTATGTTGACAGAAGAGGCTTCTATCTACATCGCTGCCATCGTTCAGAGAGCTGGTGTTTCTACACTGAGCGCTGGTCTGCACCGAAAAGTTACTTCAGCATAGCTATGTCTCTGGTGTGAAAAATCCACGCTCCTGAGAGATGGCGTTAAGCTGACCTGAACCCCAATATAGACAGTGCTAGGTGGATGGAAGAATTCTTCCACTGATCTAGCTATCGTCTCCTGAGGAGTTGGATTTCCTGCACCAATGGGAGAACCCTTCCCGTCACTGTACTAAATGTCTACACTGAAGGGCTACAGTGGTGCAGCTACAATGCTGCAGCATTTTAAGTGTAGACAGCCTGACAGAAAAACTTCTTCCATCGGTGTAGGCAGCATCTACACTATGGGGTTATGCCAGCATAGCTATGGTGATGTAGCTGTGCCTGTATAGTCTCTGTAATGTGGACAAGCCTGTTTAATCTGTTTCTCTTCCATCTCCTCCGGCATGTCTCACTCATACTCTAAACTTAATATGGCCAAGCTAATCTTCTTAGACCTGAATCTGCTCTCACTTACATTCATTTTACACTGGTCTAACTCCATTAGAGTTGGGGGGAAAAAAATGAAAAATTAATTTTCACAAAAACGTTTGATATTTCAGAGTTGTTTGCATTTAGAAGGGTTTGAAATGGACCCATTTTTCATTGTTTGGAAAATTGTCACTGATTTTTTTTTCAAATTTTTTTTAAAAAAATATTACTGCAAGTGCTAGTACCATGGTATCTGTAATTGTTGTTTACTCAAAATCCAACTGCATAAGAAAAATATTGATAACCATTTTGATATTTTTTTATTTTAAAATGTCACAATGTTTGACAAACACCAAAAAAGTAATTTAGTCTGACCAATTGTCTCCAAAACTTTACTTTTCAAAACAACCCCAAATTTCACTCTTCTTTGTGCTACATTGCATGAGGCTGTCTTAAATTTCAGGAAGCTCATGAGAATCATCAGTAATTGCCAGCAGTACAGATATTACTTGTATATGCAACATTGAGGGCACAGACTAATCATGTCTATACAATATGAGCACAATCTAACTTATCTCTACTAATTATTAAAGTGAACTTTACAGGTGCAGCTGGATCACAAACAACCAGAATTATAAAGCAAGAGCAGGTAAGAAATAATAAAACTATGGCCTGGTACACCTGCATGGAAAATAAACCCACACCTTGTGAGAAGACAGAAAGTAGGATCTGGTTCTAGCTGAATAGTAACCACATGGGGGAATTTCTTTTTGTGGACAGAACATTTATGCGTGGTTGCATTTGGAAAATCAACTCTGTAAAAATGGAGTTGAGGGATCCCATTTTGATCATGTCTTGAGAATTTCTTTATCAGATGTGCTCAGCTCGCAAGGAAGATGATAACTTTCCTAACTCCCAGCCCAGTAAACTCACAGCTAACTGAGAATCAAACTAGGTGCTTTCCATCACATGCATCATCACCGGTGCTACAGGTTTTGTAGGCCAACTCGCAGTGCCACTCTTCAGAGTAGACCCAGGCTTCAATGAAACCTTCACTTCCATCAGATAGTCTGGTTGGATCTAGAGCATGTGTGCTCATATGGAAAGAGGCAATTTTAATTGATGGCTAGCTTTGCACTCATAAGGGAATGTCAAGGTTGTATGTACCTGCACCCTGTCCTTTTAAGGGTCGAAGGCCTGCTGAGGAGTTTGAAAACTGTCCCTGGTCTGGGAGCAGAATACTGGCACAGTGCATTAATGGGTAATACTAATTCTGGGCATCCATTAAATGGCGCTTATAGACACTAATATCTGAACTATAAGCAGTAGGGAATAGTCTGGGGACCAGGCTTACTTCCCATCACCTTCCCCAAAATCCAAATGTATTAGTTGAAGCTGTGGATGGTATGGGCCTCTGCATTATGGCTTTTTATTATATAGTCGTCAGTTACCTCCCACCCCCTGTCCTGATTTTTCACACTTTCTATCTGGTCACCCTACTCAGCATCAAATCCACAGCCCTTCTCTCAGAATCAGTGATCAAAGTGAGACGGAGCTCACCAGAGCTGAGCTCCAGCAAATCTACTGTGCTAAACCCAAACCAGAAACTCTGCTTCCTGCGGATGTCACAGGGACTAGAACAAAGAGGCCAAAGGCTGAGAAAAGGAAATAATAGAAATTAATGTAAAAAATTGAAAGTGAGGCGGAAGGAAGGAAGGTCAGATCAGATCTGCTCTTTGATGCTGCCTGCTCCTCTGCCTCCCTCTTCTCCTCCCCTCCCCCATCGCCCCTGCATATCATCACCCACTCCCTGCTCTCCAACTCAGCCCTGTGCTCAATCATGAAATAGTTTTTGTGCTTCCCCATATACTCCATGCACTCTGGTCCCCGACTCAGCCTGTGCTACAGCATTAGAGACTTCCTCATTCCCTGGCCCGGCTCCACCAGGACGCAGCCGCTCTGTGAAGCTGCTACTCCCACCCGCTGAAATTCTGTGTGGTTTTTCTCGTAGCTGTGCATGGTTTGCAACATGCTCCATTCTGTGCTCTTGTTGTGCTCTCTTTCCCACGCACTCTGCTGCCAGTATCTGCCCTTAAGAGAATAAACTGGCTGCTGCTGGGGTGGACAAAGTGCTTCATTTTAAAAAACAAACAGCTCAGCCTGAACCTTCCCCTGTTTGCTAAGCCCCCTGAAGTTCTACTCATTCCTTCAGTACGTTACAGTTTGAAGAAGGGGAACCTCTACCCCCATTGCCTTCACTCATGTCTCCCAGATCTTTGTCCTTCCCTCTTCCCAGCCTGAACCAAGACTCAGAGTCTACAAGACTGAACTTCATTCTCCCAATACTATTCATTTAAAAATGCATCACTTTATGTGATTTAAAGTAATTATTTAAAGAAAGCACAATCCATTATAAGCCACTCAGCTTAGTCTCCATGGTAGACCTCCCTTCGTGGTAAGCAAACATCAAATAGCCCACCATTCCCTACTTTCCATAGGCAGGGCTCATGTGATCTCCTTTTATCCAGACCAACTCACGTGCCTAGGAGTCTCATTTTTATATTGATTTTCACTGTAGGTCCAGAATCCTGAGGACTCCCTTGTGGAAAGTACTCTGCATTTACAAAGCACTTACATGAACACTAGCGAAACCCAAGAACATCCTTTGACCAGATCAGAGCCACAGACTGAGTATGCCACCATTGGCTTCTCTGGACGATAACCTAGCCTGACACTGACAGCAGCAGGTTTGGGGAGTGAGAAGTACGTGCTATTCCATTACCAAAGCCATGTGATTCGTGGTTCTGTTAGAAACAAAGGAATTGTTCCTTTTCAGAAACATGGAAACTGGAGGCAGTAAGGAAGGACTGAGGTCCCATAATACTCAGTCCCTGAAATCACCCAGAACTGCCCAGACACTTTCACAGATTTCCTAGGCCCAAGGAAAATGTATTTTAAATATGGGGCAAAGAGTCTTGTGGCACATTATAGACTAAAAAATGTATTGGACCATGAGCTTTCGTGGGTGAATACCCACTTCGTCGGATGCATGTCGTATTTTAAATATGTAGAGCTTTAATGGACTAAAACTGAAGAGCTGTCATGATCTCCAGGAAGAGCTAAATTCCCAATTTTGAGCACAAGAAGTGTTGCATGTTTTTAAGTTGGATACCTCAGGAGCTAAAGTGACTTCTGCTCCCTTACCCCTATGCAGGCATCAGTTCTAGCAGGCCTCTGAATGCCTGGAATATTCATTATGCATCAAAAACAGCAATCAGTTCATCCATACAGCATATTCTTTGTTCAGTGGACTGTACACCTGCCATTGTGAAGCATTGGTTAAATATAAAAGAAGCGATTTCCTTTTTTCAGCTGAAGGGACAGCTTTCTAAGGGACATATCTGTATGTTTCTTTACTGTTGCCAACTCATGAATTGATCGCAACAGTCACAATATTTGTTGTATATCTTAAAGCCCCAGCTCCTGAAGTTGTGTGAATGCAGAAGAATCTCAGCTTTCAGTTGAAAGAAAGTTTCTAGCTCTCAGGGTTGCACACAAAAAGTTACTCTAGTGCAACTTAAAGGATAAAAACCCATAAGGTCAATAAGAAGAACTCCAAATGTATTATTATTATCAATCTCAAGATTTCTATCCCCTTTTAGGATTTTTGAATGTTTGGAGTTGGTAATACAGTTCAATTTTCATCTCTTCATGTCCTTGGGAATGTGGATGGGGATAGATGGAACAGAGTTGTCTGTGCTAGAGGACAGGAATCAAACAGAAAAATGCAAATTAGCCTTTTTTACAGCAAGGTGCCTTAAACATGTACCTACTTGAAGCAAATGAATAGTTTGAAGGAACTCACGTGAAATTGTAGGACTACTAACTGTGGTATGTAACCTATCACTTGAATCAGTTTCTGTATCAGATGACTGGAGGATAGCTAATGTGATGCCAATTTTTTTAAAAGGGCTTCAGAGATGACCTTGACAATTACTTGTGAAAGAGCAGAGAGAGTGCTGCCGGGCACAGCAGGGGTTAAAGACACCTGTGGGCTCAGCTAGTCCCACCCCATTATATCAGCAGCCAATGCCAGGCCTGGAGGGGGGAGAAAAGAAGGAAATCTGGCTCAGTCAGGGGCTGACTGGCAAAAAGGCAAGAGCTCTCTGTATGTCTGCTTGAAGGCACAGACCAGCAGCCTGCCTGCCAGCACAGCCACTGGAGGCAAGTAAATCTTCCCATGCCAAGGGGAATCTACAGATAAGCCCTAGCTGTGGGGCAACTGGACTTAGGGTGACCAGATGTCCCAATTTTATAGGGACAGTCCTGATTTTGGGGTATTTTTCTTTTATAGGCTTCTGTTACCTCCCACCCCCTGTCCCAATTTTTCACACTTGCTGTCTGATCACCCTAACTGGACTAGCGGGGCCATACCCCAAACTAAAAGGACTTGCATAGGAAACAGGCCCTGAAACCCACCGCCCCAACCCTCCCCACTTCCCCCCCCCCCCCCCATGGCTGGGAGAAAGATCCATCTCCCCTGTTTAGGGGTTGAGCAACACAGGACCCTGGGCCAGGACCTGAGAGAGAAGGAGGGGTCAAATCCCTCTACAACCCCCCTAAACCAATGATCTAGCCACTAGGCTCCCTGGTAACTTCAGTACCAGGCAAACTGATTGAAACTATCATAAAGAACAGAATAATCAGACACATAGATGAACACTATTTGTTGGGGAAGTGTCAACATGGTTTTTATAAAGGGAAATCATGTCTCACCAATCTACTAGAATTCTTTGAGGGGTCAACAAATGTGGACAAGGGGGATCCAGTGGATAGAGTGTACTTAGACTTTCAACAAGCTTTTGACAAGGTCCCTCACCAAAGGCTCTTAAGCAAAGTAAGCTGTCATGGGATAAGAGGGAAGGTTCTCTCATGGATCAGTAACTGGTTAAAAAATAGGAAACAAAGGGTAGGAATAAATGGTCAGTTTTCACAATGGAGAGAAGTAAATAGTGGTGTCCCCCATGAGTCTGTACTGGAATCAGTGCTGTTCAACATATTCATAAATCATCTGGAAAAAGCAGGTAACTTTGCAGTGGCAAAATTTGCAGATGATACAAAACTACTCAAGATAGTTAAGTCCAAAGCAGACTGCAAAGAGCTACAAAAGGATGTCACAAAACTGATTGGCTGGGCAACAAAATGGCAGATGAAATTCAGTGTTAATAAATTAAAGTAATGCACATTGGAAAACATAATCTCAACTATATTTACAAAATGATGGGGTCTAAATTAGCTGTTACCACTCAAGAAGAGACCTTGGAGTCATTGTGGATAGTTCTCTGAAAACATCTGCTCAATATGCAATGAAAGTAAAAAAACCCCACAAACTAAAAGACTGTTAGGGACCATTAGGAAAGGAATAGATAATAAAACATTAAATACCATAATGGTTCTATAAAAATCTATGGTACGCCCAAACCTTGAATACTGTTGCAGTTCTGGTCGCTCCATCTCAAAAAAGATATATTAGAATTGGAAAATGTACAGAGAAGGGCAACAAAAATGATGCAGTGTGGAACAGCTGCTGTATGAGGAAAGATTAAAAAGACTGTGACTTTTCAGCCTGGAAAAGAGATGACTAAGAGGGGATATGACAGAGGTCTATAAAATCTTGACTGGTGTGGAGAAAGCAGAAGAGCTATTAACTCCATCACATAGCACAAAAACCAGGGGTGACCCAATTAAATCAATATATGGGGTGTGATGGGGTAAGACCAGATAGCTGCAGTAAAGTAGTGAGGAACAGGTATGTTAGCCCCAGGCTAAACAAATCCCTGGTACCGTGGTAACCAAATGGCAGCTGCTCCAGGTTAATCAAGACACCTGGGGCCAATTAAGATCCTTCTAGAAGGCAGCAGAGATAGCTGCATTGATTGTGACACCTGAAGCCGATCAAGGGCTGGCTGGAACTAGTTAAAAGCCTCCCAGTTAATCAGTGAGGTGTGAGTGTCAGGAGCTGTGTTGTTGGAGGAATGAAGCAGCACAAACCATATTAGGTGTAAGGAAGGAGGCCCTGAGGTAATGGTGAAGGAGATATTGAGTGGAGGCTGCTGTGGGGAAGTGGCCCAGGCAAGGCCAGCTCCATGTTTTTTGCTGCTCCAAGCAAAACAATTTTCCTATGCTTCCCCCAGCCTTGCCCCAACTCCACCCCTTCTCTGCTCCATTCCAACCCCTTCCTCAAATCCCTGGCCCTGACTCCTCCCCCAGGTGCACTGTATTTCCCCTCCTATCCCTCCCTGTTTTGTGGCAAGCCTGGGAGGGCAGGGGGAGAAGTGGAGCAATGGTGCTCAGGGGAGGTGGTGGAGGTGAGCTGGTGGAGTGGTTCCTCTGCCCCACCCCAGGGTTACTTCCTGTGGCCCTCCCTGTGCTCCCCACTGCCACAGCTTGCCTCTGCTCTGCCTGCTCCCATGAGTGTGCTGCTGCCCTGCTTCTCCCGCCTCCCTCCTGGGCCTGCTGCAAAACAGCTGATTCATGTGGCAAGCCTGGGATGGAGAGGGGAGAAGTGTGCTCGGGGGAGCAGGCAGCAGTGGAACGGAGGGGAGCTGGAGGGGAGCAGTTCCTCTGCCCTCCCCCAAGGGTTACTTTCTGTGGCCCTCCCCATGCCCCCCACTGCCACAGCTCACTTCTGCTCAGGGCTGGCTCCTGGCTTTTTGTACCCCAAGCAAAAAAAAAAAGAAAAAAAAAAGAAAACTCGGAGTGCTGCCCCTTGGAAAGTGCTGCCCCAAGCACATGCTTGGAGCGCTGGTGCCTAGAGCTGGCCCTGGGCCCAGGGAATTGTACATGTCCTATTTTCAAAAAGTCAGCTACCATAGCTGCTAATTTTAGGCTCCTTGGGCTGGAGCCCAGAGTAGGGGGTAGGGCCAGGCTCCCCCTCCCTTCCAAGATTAATCATTGAGACTGGGAGACAACAGAGACTGTGAGGGAGGACTGCTTCTCCTCACCTCCATTGTTGGTTTATGATGAAAATGGCTCAGTAAGCTGTGACCCTTGCTTCTAGAGAGAGAGGGGCTACGTGGAGGTTCATAGGGAGCCCCTGATGTCATAAACAGATAGCTAAGGGTTAATGTTCTTTTACCTGTAAAGGGTTAACACAGGGAACCAAACACCTGACCAGAGGACCAATCAGGAAACAAGACTTTTTCAAATCTGGGTGGAGGGAAGTTTTGGGTGTGAGTTCTTTGTTCTTTGTCTTGGGTCTGACCCTCTCGGCTCTGAGAGTGATCTTTCTATCTCCTGCCTTTCTAATCTTCTGTTTCCAAGTTGTAAGTACAAGGATAGTAAGACAATAGGTTTATATTGTTTTCTTTTGTATTTACATGTGTGTAGTTGCTGGAGTGTTTTGAATTGTATTCTTTTTGGATAAGGCTGTTTATTCATTTTTTCCCTTTAAGCAATTGACCCTGTATATTGTCATCTTATTACAGAGACCATATTATGTCCTTTTTCACTCTTTTTATATAAAGCTTTCTTTTTAAGACCTGTTGGAGATTTTTTCTTTAGTGGAGACTCCAGGGAATTGAGTCTGCAGCTCACCAAGGGATTGGTGGGAGGAAGAAGTCAAGGGGAAAATCTCTTTGTGTTAGATTTACTAAGCATGACTTTACATACCCTCTGGGTGAGGGGGAGAGATTAGATCTCTCAGTACTTGGTTTCCAGGACTGGAAGGAGGGAATATCCTAGGGTCGTCCAGGGAAGGGAGCCTGGGAGGAAGTAACAAGGAAACAAGGGGAGGGGGTTATTTCCCTTTGTTGTATATATTTGATGTATCAAGGCATCTGAGTCTGGGGATCCCCCAGGGAAGGTTTTGGGGAGACCACAGTGAGCGAGGCACTGTATAATTCTTAGCTGGTGGCAGCGATACCAGGTCCAAGCTGGTAACTAAGCTTGGAGGTTTTCATGCTAACACCCATATTTTGGATGCTAAGGTCCAGATCTGGGAAAAAATGTTATGACACCTGAGGATAGCAAAAATCCACCAGGAAACACAGGACCCACGGAGTCAAGGACAGAACTTTGTCACAGGAGGGATGTTGTAAAGGCCAAAACTATAACTAGATTCAAAAACTAACTAGATAAGTTCATGGAGGATAGATCCATCAATGGCTAATACTCAAGATGGACAGTGATGCAATACCATGTTCTGAGTGCTCTTAGCCTATACTTGCCAGAAGCTGGGAGTGGACAACAGTGATGGAGCACTTGATAATTTCCCTGTTCTGTTCTTTCCCTCTGATGCATCTGGAATTGGCCACTGTCAAATGACAGGATTCTGCTCTAGATGGACCATTGGTCTGACCCAGTGTAACCGTACCACAGTGGATCACAACTGAGGATACCAAATTCAGGACAAACTGCGGAGAAATAGGGCAAACACAACGCAGAACTGGTGATTATTCTTCCATAAGATACACCAAACCAGCAACAAAAGTAAATTTCTATTTCACCACGCTGGCTAACAAGAAGTCATAAAAGCACTTTCCGTAGGTAATCCAGTCCTTGTATCACCACCAAAACCACTGGATTTAGAAATGTGTGTGTCTTTAAAACCAATCTCTTCAAATAAAAGATTCTTTTGATACCAAAGGACCAGCCACACACCCAGGTCAATATACGACTCAGATCTTACCCAAAAATCACACTGTTGCCAATTCTTTAGTATCTAAAATCGAAAGGTTTATTCAAAGAAAGAAAGAAAGGTGAGAGTCAGCTCCCATTAGTATAAATTCATATTCCAGAGGCTGGAGCAAGATAGAGGCCAAATGGAGGGGTTTCCAGGGCCTTTTATATCTTCTGCCATGTGGAGGGAACCCATTGTTTCAAACAAAGTCCTCAGCACAGCTAGTGGAAAATTACATGCCACAAGATAGTGTTTGGAATCACATGGGCAAGTCACATGTCCGTGCATGAAGGTTTGGACATAGTAGAAGCCAACAGCATGTCTGCAGGATAGTCCATTCAGTGTAGATGGGCGTCTCCCATGGTCCATTGTCCATTAAGAGTTTCTTGATGAGCCACTTAATTTGAATAGTCCAAGATGTGCTGGCTAACTACCTTGTTAGTTACCCCAGGAGCAATCATTTGAAATCCAAGTAAGAATAGCGCCAATACTCATAACTTCAAATACAAAAATGATACATGCATACAGATAGCATAATCATAACCAGCAAATCATAACCTTTTCATAGACATCTTACATGCTACATTTTGTACAAGATTTGTTGCAAATATATAAGTGGTTGCAAGAATGATCTATATGGTCATATTTTAATCAGATAACGTCACATCCACTATGGCCGTTCTTATGTTCTCATGTCCCTTACTGGATGGGGAGGGATTATTTGCTGAATCTGTGCCTCCAAAAGTTAAAGAGACGTCCACAACTTGAAAAATCATGTGGTAATCTGAATAATTTCTACCTATGATTGTTAGAAATAACAACTAAGACAGCTGTCAATGAAAAAGACTGGAAAACATTTTTTATCACTTTCAATTTTTCAGTTTGTGTTTTTGCAGCCTTTTCTGTTGTTAGTTTCACTGGTGTTTTGTGATAGTGGACTGTACTTTCTGTCTCATGCACTAGCATGATGACATGTACTGCTCTGGGGTAGCTCACGTATGCGTTCTTCCTCAGGCTCCAAAAGAAAAATTTTTACCAGCATCAAAGCTGTGCACAAGCGACCAGGGAGCTTAGCGAACAGGCGCTGCTAACAGGGAGTTTTGCAAGGGAGTTTGGAAGGGGAGTAGGAAGGGAGGGGGGGTCCCTTGTCGGTCTCATCTGTGACCCATTGGTCCCCTGAACCTAAGAACTGAGCCACATCCAAAACCTTTCTGTTTACAACAGAGCAGAGTGGACAGGGAGCTGTAGACAGGAATTTGAGAGTTTAACAGAGGGAGGCTTACAATGGTGAGGAGGACCCGCAACATCTGTGCCAGCACTGCTTCTGTCTCCTCCACTTGCGCTTGTAGCCAGACAGAGCACCAAAGCATGGATGCTTTTACCCAGATTCTGGTGTGGGCTTGCAAAGACTGTAATTTGCAAATTCCACTTACTGATATCCAGGCTGGGGGTGGCATCCAATGTGAAAGGTGCCTACTGGTGGAATCTCTCAGGCAGCAGGTGGGAGAGCTACAGGAGGAGGTGGCTAGGTTGAGGAACATCCATATCCATGAGCAATTCCTGGACAGTATCCATGTGGAGACAGCTGACGTAGCTGTCCCAGTTCACAGGACTACCGACACACCAGAGGAGGAGGAGATGCCTCAGGGTGTATCTGACACACCAGTGGAGGAGGAGGCTCAGGGTGGACACAGTCAGCTGGTTACTTCTAGCAGCAGGCAGTGCTCCACCGTTGCTGCGAACCCTCCTGCTGTGGTAAAAGATAACCGTTTTGCTCTTCTTGATACAGGAGAGAAGGAATCACCCCCAACAGTTAAGGAGGTGAAGCCTCGTACCCCTAAGGCTGGGAGGTCTGCTGCCACCACTGATAAGAAACGTAGGGTAGTGGTGATTGGAGACTCTCTGCTGAGGGGGACGGAGACACCAATCTGTCGCCCTGACCGTTCATCCCGGGAGGTATGCTGCCTGCCAGGGGCCCGTATCCGAGATGTTACAGAGGCATTGTCGAGGATTATCCAGCCTTCTGACTACTATCCCATGCTACTCATCCATGTGGGCACAAATGATACTGCGAGGTGTGACACTGAGCAGATCAAGAGTGACTACAGGGCTCTGGGAGTACGGGTTAAGGAGTTTGGAGCGCAGGTGGTATTCTCTTCGATTCTTCCTGTTGAAGGTAGGGGTCCGGGCAGAGACAGATGCATCGTGGAGGTGAATTCCTGGCTGCAAAGATGGTGTCGCCAGGAGGGCTTTGGCTTCCTCAACCACGGGATGCTATTCGAGGAAGGACTGCTAGGAACAGATGGCGTTCACCTTTCGAAGAGGGGAAAGGCCTTATTTGTGCACAGACTGGCTAACCTAGTAAGGAGGGCTTTAAACTAGGTTCGACGGGGACAGGTGAGCAAAGCCCACAGGTAAGTGGGGAACAAGACCTGGGAGATGGGTTGGAAACAGGAGGGAGCACGGGCTATAATGGCAGAGAGGAAGGAGGGTCAGGGCGAAGCTGGGAGGCAAGATCAAACCAGTATCTTAGATGCCTATATACAAATGCAAGAAGTATGGGTAATAAGCAGGAAGAACTGGAAGTGCTAATAAATAAATACAACTATGACATTATTGGCATTACTGAAACTTGGTGGGATAATACACACGACTGGAATGTTGGTGTGGATGGGTATAGTTTGCTCAGGAAGGATAGACAGGGGAAAAAGGGAGGAGGTGTTGCCTTATATATTAAAAATGTACACACTTGGACTGAGGTGGAGATGGACATAGGAGACGGAAGTGTGGAGAGTCTCTGGGTTAGGCTAAAAGGGGTAAAAAACACAGGTGATGTCGTGCTGGGAGTCTACTACAGGCCACCTAATCAGGTGGAAGAGGTGGATGAGGCTTTTTTCAAACAACTAACAAAATCATCCAAAGCCCAAGATTTGGTGGTGATGGGGGACTTCAACTATCCAGATATATGTTGGGAAAATAACACCGCGGGGCACAGACTATCCAATAAGTTCCTGGACTGCATTGCAGACAACTTTTTGTTTCAGAAAGTTGAAAAAGCTACTGGGGGGGAAGCTGTTCTAGACTTGATTTTAACAAATAGGGAGGAACTTGTTGAGAATTTGAAAGTAGAAGGAAGCTTGGGTGAAAGTGATCATGAAATCATAGAATTTGCAATTCTAAGGAAGGGTAGAAGGGAGTACAGCAAAATAGAGACAATGGATTTCAGGAAGGCGGATTTTGGTAAGCTCAGAGAGCTGATAGGTAAGGTCCCATGGGAATCAAGACTGAGGGGAAAAACAACTGAGGAAAGTTGGCAGTTTTTCAAAGGGACACTATTAAGGGCCCAAAAGCAAGTTATTCCAATGGTTAGGAAAGATAGAAAATGTGGCAAAAGACCACCTTGGCTTACCCTTGAGATCTTGCGTGACCTACAAAATAAAAAGGCGTCATATAAAAAATGGAAACTAGGTCAGATCACGAAGGATGAATATAGGCAAATAACACAGGAATGCAGAGGCAAGATTAGAAAGGCAAAGGCACAAAATGAGCTCAAACTAGCTATGGGAATAAAGGGAAACAAGAAGACTTTTTATCAATACATTAGAAGCAAGAGGAAGACTAAGGACAGGGTAGGCCCACTGCTCAATGAGGAGGGGGAACAGTAATGGGAGACTTGGAAATGGCAGAGATGCTTAATAACTTCTTTGCTGAAGTCTGAAGGAATGTCTAGTATAGTGAATGCTTACGGGAAGAGGGTAGGTTTAGAAGAGAAAATAAAAAAAGAGCAAGTAAAAAATCACTTAGAAAAGTTAGATGCCTGCAAGTCACCAGGGCCTGATGAAATGCATCCTAGAATACTCAAGGAGTTAATAGAAGAGGTATCTGAGCCTCTAGCTATTATCTTTGGGAAATCATGGGAGAGGGGGGAGATTCCAGAAGACTGGAAGGGGGCAAATATAGTGCCCATCTATAAAAAGGGAAATAAAAACAACCCAGGAAACTACAGACCAGTTAGTTTAACTTCTGTGCCAGGGAAGATAATGGAGCAGGTAATCAAAGAAATCATCTGCAAACACTTGGAAGGTGGTAAGGTGATAGGGAATAGCCAGCATGGATATGTAAAGAACAAATCATGTCAAACTAATCTGATAGCTTTCTTTGATAGGATAACAAGCCTTGTGGATAAGGGAGAAGCGGTGGATGTGATATACCTAGACTTTAGTAAGGCATTTGATACAGTCTCGCATGATATTCTTATAGATAAACTAGGAAAGTACAATTTAGATGGGGCTACTATAAGGTGGGTGCATAACTGGCTGGATAACCGTACTCAGAGAGTAGTTGTTAATGGCTCTCAATCCTGCTGGAAAGGTATAACAAGTGGGGTTCCGCAGGGGTCTGTTTTGGGACCGGTTCTGTTCAATATCTTCATCAACGATTTTGATGTTGGCATAGAAAGTATGCTTATTAAGTTTGCAGACGATACCAAACTGGGAGGGATTGCAACTGCTTTAGAGAACAGGGTCAAAATTCAAAATGATCTGGACAAATTGGAGAAATGGTCTGAGGTAAACAGGATGAAGTTCAATAAAGATAAATGCAAAGTGCTCCACCTAGGAAGGAACAATCAGTTTCACACATACAGAATGGGAAGAGATTGTCTAGGAAGGAGTATGGCAGAAAGAGATCTAGGGGTCATAGTAGACCACAAGCTTAATATGAGTCAACAGTGTGATACTGTTGCAAAAAAAGCAAGCATGATTCTGGGATGCATTAACAGGTGTGTTGTAAACAAGACACGAGAAGTCATTCTTCCGCTTTACTCTGCGCTGGTTAGGCCTCAACTGGAGTATTGTGTCCAGTTCTGGGCACCGCATTTCAAGAAAGATGTGGAGAAATTGGAGAGGGTCCAGAGAAGAGCAACAAGAATGATTAAAGGTCTTGAGAACATGACCTATGAAGGAAGGCTGAAGGAATTGGGTTTGTTTAGTTTGGAAAAGAGAAGACTGAGAGGGGACCTGATAGCAGTTTTCAGGTATCTAAAAGGGTGTCATCAGGAGGAGGCAGAAAACTTGTTCACCTTAGCCTCCAATGATAGAACAAGAAGCAATGGACTTAAACTGCAGCAAGGGAGATTTAGGTTGGACATTAGGAAAAAGTTCCTAACTGTCAGGGTAGTTAAACACTGGAATAAATTGCCTAGGGAAGTTGTGGAATCTCCATCTCTGGAGATATTTAAGAGTAGGTTAGATAAATGTCTGTTAGGGATGGTCTAGACAGTATTTGGTCCTGCCATGAGGGCAGGGGACTGGACTCGATGACCTCTCGAGGTCCCTTCCAGTCCTAGAGTCTATGAGTCTATGAATGTCAGCAAAACTGAAACTGTAGAGGAGGCCTGCAGCAAATGGGCATGCAGAGGGGAAGGAAAGGGAGGGTGCCCTAGCTTAGCATGTAGCTTTCCACCACCCCAAAGACACTTAAAAAGCAGAGCAACAAAACCCTTTAAGCAGTTTTGAAGATAATTTCAGGACATACTATTTAAAGGGTGTATGACAGATATGACTAGGTCCCTACCAAATTCACGGCTGTGAAAAATGTGTCATGGACCATGAAATCTGGTCTCATCCATGAAATCTGATCCTTTCTGTACTTTTATCCTATACTAAAATGATTTCACAGAGGAGACTAGCCTTTCTCAAACTGGGGGGTCATGACCCATAAAAGGGTCATGGGAGGGAAATCACAAGATTATTGTAGTGGGGTCACAGTATTGCCACCCTTACTTCCGTGCTGCCTTCAGGGTTGGATGGGCACCCAGCTCTGAAGGCAGCATCGCCACCAGCAGCAGCACAGAAGTTAGGGTGGCAATACCATGACCCCCGCTACAATAACCTTGCGACCCCCCTCAAACCTCCTTTTGGGTCAGGGCCCCTACAGTTACAATACCATGACATTTCAGATTTATATATCTGAAATCATGAAATTTACTATTTTTAAAATCCTATGACCATGAAATTGACCGAAAGGAACCATGAATTTGATAGGGCCCTAGATATGACAATGCCTTGTAATATCTGTGGAAATGATCTTACTTTATGAAGTGTGTGTATCATTGGTGGCCAAAGTCTGTATGTAATTCCATGGGGGAAGGTGACCACAGTTTCTCCAGAAATGAAGAACAGTGAGGGGTGACTAGGCAAATTTACTCCGCTTGTAGCACCTCCAGACAAGTATCTCATCTGGAGAGGCTCAAAAATATTGGTTCAGATTGGATTCTCTAGAGACCAACAGACAAAGAAATGTTTCTTAGCTAAATACCCTGAGTTTAAATTGACTCAGGGCTGCTTTTCTCATACAGCAAATGCACAGGATCTTCTGTCCAAGGGGAGCCCCAAACCTTCCAGGGAACCGCTGGAAGGATTATAGTCTACAGAGGCCCCAGAAGACTGAATGGTGACCTCTGGTAAGTTTCTAGTGAGCATATAGGAACTTCGATTATTTTAAATGTGTTTACTATGTAATACTTTCACCTTAAGAATAAATGTATTTGCCTATAAAGAGCTGTATAATAACTTATAACTGTTGGCAATCCCACTGTTCAGAGCTCTCAGAGAGAAAGCTAAATGCAGACACTGACATTCGGGCAGTCTGGCTTGCTGGGGATATCAGAGTGTAGGCAGAGAACTCTACACCCTGGAGAAAGACAGGCCAGGAGGTAGATAGACATGGGTCTATGCCCAAGAAATATGACAGCTCAGGAGCTGGGAGCCCAGAGTGGCAGTCCTTGGTGGACCACTGCGGAGGAATACAGATGCAGTTGTACTGAACGGTAGCAGGCTGCTTAGCAGGTGATTTAAAAATATATATATTCATAATAATAATTAATTAATAATACTTAGCCATTGTATAGCTCTTGTCATCAGTAGATTTCAAAACAATTTATAAATTAGTCACTCAAAAATTCAAGCTGACAGCATCCTTTGAAACTTTCCCATATAAAATCAGAAGAAGGAACCAAATGGACACAATGAATGGAAATGATCCAGCTGAGCAATGAAATCAAGAGTTGTGTATGGAAACCACTCCTCTTGCAATGAGTGCATGGACTCTTGCTAAACACATGGCAAATTCTGTTCAAAGGAACTTCTGGCAATATGTCAATTAATCGTTTTCAGAAAAAAATATAATATCCACCTGCAGAACAGGGAGTTTGCTCTGTAATTTTTTTTTATGAAAGACAAAAGTTGAAATCTCACATTAGTTTTTCCTGTCTTGTATAAGTCCATGTACTGCACCTGCAGTTAGGCTAGGACAGTGGCTGAGAGATATGTACAGAGACTAGCCACTTTTGAAAATTGTGACTCAGCCATGGGATAATCATCGGAGTTTGCAGGGTTACCTTTTGCCATGTTTCTTTCCTGTTTGGTGGCACCAGACAACTTCTTGGCTCATGAGCCTTAAAATTTAAACTGTACTCACTGCAATGGGCTTTAATTTTTAATTGTCCCAAAACGGGGTAAAACTCCTCTGGAGCACATTTGAACAATAGTTCTTCTTCGAGTGATTGCTCACATCCATTCCAGTTAGGTGTGCGCGCCGCGCGTGCACGTTCGTCGGAAACTTTTTACCCTAGCAACTCCAGTGGGCCGGCAGGTCGCCCCCTGGAGTGGCGCCACCATGGCGCCCAATATATATCCCTGCCGGCCCGCCCGCTCCTCAGTTCCTTCTTACCGCCGTGTCGGTCGTTGGAACTGTGGAGCGCGGCATAGCTGTCCTCCACGTCCCTAGCTCTCCTAGTTCTCTATCGTTTATCTATCGTTCATCTCTAGTTCCATTATAGTTGTTAATTAGTTTGTTAAGTAGATAGTTAAGTTAAATAGTTGTTAAGTAGTTCTTTGCCGGGGGCTTAGCCCTTCCCGGCACCCGGCGCCAGGCTCATGCCTGTTTCGCCGGGCTTCAAGCAGTGTGCGGCCTGCAAGAAGCCCATGCCTACCAGCGATCCCCACGAAGCGTGCCTGAAGTGCCTCGGGGAATCGCACAGATCCGACAAGTGCCGCATCTGTAAGGCCTTTAAGCCGAGGACAAAGAAGGAGAGGGATCAAAGGCTCCGAACTCTCCTAATGGAGGCGGCACTTGACCCGACGGCTTCGCAGGCCGTGGTATCGGCACCGGCACCGGATCGCTCCGGCACCGAGAAGGCTCCTCGGCACCGACCCTCTCCGGCACTGGAGTCAGAGCCAAGGCCGTCGAAGTCTGATACTCCGGCCAGGCAGACCCGGCTAGAGCGCCCGGCCTCGACATCGGCCGTGGCGCCGCCGGCACCGTCAGCACCGTTGACTCCGGGCCCGGCGGGTCCGTTGAGTCCGGTACCGCCGAGCTCCCCCATGAGATCTAGGGTTGAGATAGTGGTCCCGTCCACACCGGAGACCTTCGCCTCGGCTCGGGACCTTATTGCCCTGACTGAACCCACTCGGCTGCCATCCCCGGTACCTCCGGTGCGGGTCGTGTCCAGAGGCAAGCCCATGATATCGGCACCGCCCAGAGACAGTCGTTCACGATCCAGGTCCCGACGTCCTGGGCGCTCCAGATCCCGACGCCGCTCGCAGTCCCGGCACCGCTCCCCTCAGCGGTACCGGTCGCACTCGCAGCACCGGTCGGCATCGAGACGGTCGCGGTCAGGCTCCAGTCGTCAACACCGGCACCGCGATTCCAGGAGCGGGTCCCGACGCTACTCGCCGCACCGGTCGACCTCCCGGCACCGAGCTGGTGGCAGGTCCCGGTCTCAGTCGACCTCCTGGCACCGAGCTGGTGGCAGGTCCCGGTCGACCTCCCGGCACCGAGCTGGTGGCAGGTCCCGGCACCGAAGTGGCGCCCGGTACCGATCAGGATCCCGGCACCGATATGACTCCCGGCACCGGTCCCCGGCACCGAGACGATCCTCCGTGCCGGCCCGCGCAGACCCTTACCATCCAGGGTCGGCCCCACCATGGCCCTCGAGACAGCCGTCCGTATCTTCCCAGACTGACAGCGGGTATGCGCTGGGCACCGACAGGCAGGCGGCGCTGTTCGGTGATCCGCCGCTGCAGGACCAAGGCCCACAACAGTGGGGATTCTGGACACCCTGGGCATACCATCAGGCCCAGGGCCCCCAGCAGCTCCCTGCTAGACCGGCGACTGCGGAGCGTAGGGCCCCTGAAGCCTCGTTGTCTCGCCCCCCTCCCTCCCCGGAAGGGGAGGAAGGGTCCAAGCAGCAGGACTCCGCTGCGGCTCCGGAGGCAGAGGCGAGGGCTGAGGAAGACCCTCAGTTAGACACTCTCGTGCCTGGGGTCTCATCTTCCTCCTCCCCGGATGAGGCGGTGGCGGGTACCTCCTCCAACAGTCCCCCCCCGCTGGATCTCAGGGCACACCAAGACCTCCTCAGGCGCTTGGCTCAAAATCTGAGTCTGCAGGCAGAGGAGGTCTCGGAGATAGAGGATCCAATTGTAACCATCCTCTCTTCTGATGCTCCCACCAGGGTCGCCCTGCCCTTCATACGGACCATCCAGGCCAACGCCAATACCATCTGGCAGTCCCCAGCCTCCATCCCTCCGACAGCGAAAGGAGTCGAGAGGAAGTACATGGCCCCTTCTAGAGGATACGAATATCTCCATGTACACCCGACTCCGGGTTCACTGGTGGTGCAATCAGTGAACGATAGGGAGCGTCACGGCCAGGAGGCTCCAGCCCCCAAATCCAGAGAAGCCAGGCGGATGGACCTCCTTGGCCGTAAGGTGTATTCGGCTGGGGCGCTGCAGCTCAGGGTCTCCAACCAGCAGGCCCTGCTGAGCAGATATGCCTTTAATTCCTGGGTGGCAGTGGACAAATTTAAGGAGCTGCTGCCACAGGATGCTCGCCAAGAGTTTACGGCCATCTTGGACGAAGGCAAGAAGGTCGCACGCACGGCCTTACAAGCCTCCTTGGACTCTGCGGACTCGGCTGCCCGTACCCTCGCGTCAGGAGTTACGATGCGTCGCATCTCCTGGCTGCAGGTTTCCGGACTTCCGCCGGAGCTCCAGCATACCATACAGGACCTTCCTTTCGAAGGCCAGGGCCTGTTTTCTGATAAGACAGACCCCAGACTCAAGAGTCTAAAAGACAACCGGGTTATTATGCGGTCCCTCGGGATGCACACCCCCGTGACGCAGCGTAGACCCTTTAGGTCGCAACAACAGCAGCAACGTAGGCCGTTTTCCCAGTTCCGCCAGCGGCAGGACCTTTACAGGCGCCGCGGCAGGAACGGAAGGCGCAGACAGTCGGGGAACCAAGGGGGGCAGAACCAAGGCTCCTCAAAACCCCCGCCTGGTCCTAAGCCTTCATTTTGAAGGTGCGCCCGAGGGCGCGGTAACAGTTTCCCCTATGGATCCTTCCCCCCCGTTTTCCAACCGCCTTTCGTTTTTCCTCCCGGCGTGGTCCCAAATAACATCGGACCGCTGGGTCTTAAGCATGGTGCAGACGGGATACCGCCTGCAGTTTGTTTCATTTCCTCCTTCCCGCCCTCTTTCCTCGTCCCTCTTCAGGGACCCCTCTCACGAGCAATTCCTTCGGCAGGAGGTGCAGACGCTCCTCAGCAAAGGAGCTATAGAGGCGGTTCCGGAAAACGAGAAAGGCAAGGGGTTTTATTCCCGCTACTTTCTGATCCCCAAGGCCAAGGGGGGCCTCAGGCCTATCCTCGACCTGCGAGAACTCAACAAATACCTCGTGAAGTTGAAGTTCCGCATGGTATCCCTGGGGACCATTATTCCATCCCTGGATCCGGGAGACTGGTACGCCGCCCTCGACATGCAGGACGCGTATTTCCACATTGCCATTTGGCCACGCCACAGACGCTTTCTCCGCTTCGTTGTGGGGGCTCTTCATTATCAGTTTGCAGTCCTCCCATTCGGCCTGTCCACGGCCCCGAGGGTGTTTACAAAATGCATGGCAGTTGTCGTGGCGCATCTTCGGCGCAACCGTGTCCACGTGTTCCCTTATCTGGACGACTGGTTGATTCGGGGCACGTCGGAACAGCAAGTCAGCAGCCATGTCCGCGTGATCACCGGCATGTTTGCAAGTCTGGGCCTCTTGATAAACACAGACAAGTCCACCCTGAGGCCCACGCAGAAGGTGGAATTTATCGGGGCCGTCCTGGACGCCACTGTGGGCAGGGCCTCGCTGCCTCTGCAACGGTTTCAGACCATGGCGGCGATCGTTCAACGTTTGCGGTCAGCCCCATTGACGTCAGTGAGGACATGTCTAACCCTGTTAGGCCACATGGCGGCGTGCACCTTTGTGACCGACTACGCTCGGCTCCACATGAGGCCTCTCCAGCTGTGGCTTATCAGTCATTACAGGCCGGCAAGGCAACCGTTAGACATGTTAGTCACAATCCCCCAGAAGGTCTTAGATTCTCTCGGCTGGTGGTTAGACCAGTCCGTATTATGAGCGGGTCTTCCCTTCCACCCCTCTCAGCCCTCGGTATCCCTGACAACGGATGCCTCAGATCTAGGCTGGGGGGCCCACCTAGGGGCCCTGCGGACACAGGACCTGTGGTCCCAGGAGGAGGTGGGGCTACACATCAACATGCGGGAGTTGAGAGCGGTCCGCCTTGCTTGTCAAGCGTTCTGTCATCAGCTTCAGGGTCGTTGTGTCGCCGTGTTCACGGACAACACGACGACCATGTACTATATCAACAAGCAGGGCGGCACCAGGTCCTCCTCCCTGTGCCACGAGGCGATACGACTCTGGGACTTTTGCGTAGCCCACTCCATTCACCTCAGGGCTTCCTTCCTCCCTGGAGTACGGAACACGCTGGCGGATCGATTGAGCAGATCCTTCCTGTCACACGAGTGGTCCCTTCGCCCGGACGTCGCTCTCTCCATTTTCCGGAGGTGGGGTTATCCCCGGGTGGACCTCTTCGCGTCCAAGGGGAACAGGAAGTGCCAAGCGTTCTGCTCCTTTCAGGGCAGGGAGCCGGGGTCGATAGCGGATGCCTTCCTCATCCAGTGGTCGACCCACCTGTACTATGCGTTTCCCCCGTTCCCTCTGGTCCACAAGGTCCTCCTGAAGGTGCGCAGAGACAGGGCTCTCGTGATCATGGTGGCCCCGGCATGGCCCAGGCAGCACTGGTACACCATGCTGCTGGACTTGGCCATAGCCGACCCAGTTCCCCTGCCCCTTCATCCGGACCTGATTACCCAGGACCACGGGACCCTCTGTCACCCAGACCTGCAGTCGCTGCACCTAGCGGCGTGGCTCCTGCGTGGCTGACTGGTTCCGAGCTGCGCTGCTACATGCCTGTGAGAGAGGTGCTCTTGAGCAGCAGGAAACCGTCCACAAGAGCCACATATTCGGCGAAATGGAAGCGCTTCTCCTGTTGGTGCGTAGAGAGAAATCTCCGCCCTATGGAAGTTTCGATAACCGAAATCTTAGACTACGTTTGGTCCCTCAAAGGGCAAGGTCTGGCCTTATCGTCGTTGCGAGTCCACCTAGCAGCTATCTCCACCTTTCACCCGGGTGCGGACGGTCGCTCCGTTTTTTCTCACCCGACGGTGTCGATATTCCTTAAAGGGCTGGAACGTTTATTCCCTAACGTCCGTCCCCCTGCTCCAACCTGGGATCTTAACCTGGTGTTGTCCCGGCTCATGGGGCCCCCCTTTGAGCCGTTAGCTACTTGCTCCCTGCTCTACCTCTCTTGGAAAACTGCCTTTCTAGTGGCTATCACCTCAGCTAGACGGGTGTCGGAGCTCCGAGCTCTTGTGGTAGACCCCCCATATACGGTCTTCCACAAGGACAAGGTGCAGCTGAGACCACACCCTGCTTTTCTGCCCAAGGTGGTCTCAGCCTTCCACGTCAACCAAGAGATTTTCCTTCCAGTTTTTTTCCCAAAACCTCACTCCTCAGGCAGGGAGCAGCAGCTCCACTCGCTGGATGTCCGTAGGGCTCTCGCGTTCTACATAGAGAGGACTAAGCCCTTCCGAAAATCCCCCCAGCTTTTCGTGGCGGTAGCAGATCGTATGAAAGGGCTTCCTATCTCCTCCCAGAGGGTATCCTCTTGGGTTACGTCCTGTATCAGGACCTGTTATGACTTGGCCCATGTCCCTACGGGCCGTGTGACTGCGCATTCTACCAGGGCGCAGGCGTCGTCGCTGGCTTTCCTCGCCCGCGTGCCCATCCAGGAAATCTGTCGGGCAGCGACCTGGTCATCGGTCCACACCTTTGCTTCCCACTACGCCCTGGTCCAGCAGTCGAGGGAGGATGCGGCCTTCGGAACTGCAGTGCTCCGTGCCGCGACTTCTCACTCCGACCCCACCGCCTAGGTATGGCTTGGGAGTCACCTAACTGGAATGGATGTGAGCAATCACTCGAAGAAGAAAAAACGGTTACTCACCTTTGTAACTGTTGTTCTTCGAGATGTGTTGCTCACATCCATTCCACACCCGCCCTCCTTCCCCACTGTCAGAGTAGCCGGCAAGAAGGAACTGAGGAGCGGGCGGGCCGGCAGGGATATATATTGGGCGCCATGGCGGCGCCACTCCAGGGGGCGACCTGCCGGCCCACTGGAGTTGCTAGGGTAAAAAGTTTCCGACGAATGTGCACGCGCGGCGCGCACACCTAACTGGAATGGATGTGAGCAACACATCTCGAAGAACAACAGTTACAAAGGTGAGTAACCGTCTTTTTCAGTTACCATGTTTGGATAATAGTACACCTCTACCTCGATATAACTCTGTCCTTGGGAGCCAAAAAATTTTACTGTGTTATAGGTGAAACCGTGTTATACTCAACTTGCTTTGATCCACCGGAGTGCGCAACCCCGCCCCCCTGGAGCACTGCTTTACCGCATTATATCCGAATTCATGTTATATCAGGTGGTGTTATATCGAGGTAGCAGTGTACATATATCCATAATTAATAAGTATCCAGAGCAAAACAGACAGGAGCAGAGAACCAGAATTTATTTTGTATTGGGGGGAAAAAAATGAATAACGGTGAAAGAAAAAGCCTTCTGTCTGTTCTGTGCAATCAAAAAGGTATCTCTACAGTACCTTCCACAAATGTTGTGGTAGGATTAGGCAAATTCACCTCTGCTCCAGTTGGAGAGCTCTTCTCATAAACATAGGACTGGAAGGGACCTCCGGGGTCATTGAGTCCCATCTCCTGCTATCGCAGACAGCCCAGCCATATAAACTCATTCAATAAAAAGTTCCTTATTTGTGTATATTCAGGTTGATCTTTGACCAAATTAAATAATCTGGTCTGGGTCACGTTCCTTTGTTTGGCTATGGAACTGAGATTGTAGAACTGAATCAAGCAAAGGTTCATCCAGTTCCCCTGTGTATTCCCTACTATCAGCTACCCAACTAGACCTAACTCTTCTGTGCTATCAGTGTGAGAGACTTCATTGATAAAATTGGTTCTGTAGAGATTTAGCCCATGAAAATCAGCCTGGAGGGAGGAAATCTCCACTAAGATTCAGGGTTTTCCCAAATTATTCTTTGGGGGAAGTGGGATTTGCCTCCCTACACATTCTTCACCCAATGATCATGCACTCTGCTCCCACCCCATCCCCAGGATCCAGATAGCTATCAGGCCATTTGCCTCTGCACTGAGCCTGGAGTCGCTTGCTTCCCCTCCTTGCTTCCTGGCAACGCTATTGTTTGAGTGAGAAAAACACACAGTGCTAAGACTAGGCATTGGAAATCAGAGAGGGAGCCACAAGTCTGCAGGATTAGTGCTCTACTACAAGCTGAAGAGAAAGACAGGAGAGAGGAGAGGAGAAGACAGGAGGAAAACAGTGAGTTATGACTTGCGAGAGGGGTGTGGAAATAGGATAGATCAGTTGGGGTCTGGGGTTGTATTTAGTTGAGATTTTCAAAGACACCCAAATTGAGGGGCTCTGGCCATCTAAACCATTTATGTGGCTCTGGAAATCTCACTCTTTGTATAAATTATAATCCTATTGTTTGCTCGCATCTGCTGTGATTGCCTTAAAATTTCATTTGACCTTTGCATGGGTTATTACTTTAAAGCCAACACAGTTTCAACTGTTTTTTTTCCCCCAACAGATGTTGATCTGCCTCTGCCCAGAGTTTGTCAGGAAAAGCTGCACATTCTTTGCAAGTAAAGTGTCTCTGTGCTCAGCCGTCCTTGGGTGCAGCTCCAGTGGGCTCAACACTGTGCCAGACCCTCAGCTGGTGTAAATGAGTGGAATCCTTTTGACGTCATTGGAGCTATGCCAGTTTGCACCAGTTGAGGATGTGGCCCTCAATTTCATTTTATATGTGTGCTTATTGTAAAAGGCTATTGACGGGATCAGGCTCCTAATTAGTGGGCCAGCAAATATATTTGCTGGGACAAGACAAGGACAAATAGCTAAGACCTTCTGCTGCTCTGTTCAAAGATAGAATGAGCTGGAGCACAAGGAGAGTTGGTCTGTACAAAACTTTACCCCAATCCTGCAAAGTCTTATACAAGTGTTTGATTTATATGCATGCAAATTGAATTCAGTGGGACTATTCACATGCCTAAACTTAAACTCATGCATAAGTCTTTGCAGAATCAGCGCCTAAAACAGCAGAGAGGTGTTTTGATATCAGTGTCATGCTTGTTGCTGAAAGCACCTGTTTAAAATACCACACAGCTAGTGTGCTGTGCATGGGAGTCTATATGATGGACTTTGGATATTATAGCCATAAAAGCTGCACATAATTAACCAGTTTATCTTATCTTGTGTTAAGCTGAATACTAATGTTCATGTACTATAATAATAAAAATATATCACTGAGACTGTAATAATCAATACTTCTCTTTGAGCCAAAGGATGGCTCTCAACTCAAATATTTTGCTTTCTTTCTATGCACAAATCTCTCATTGCTACCACCAGGAGATCCAGGTATATATGAAGAACCTGTTAGATATTTTTAAAAGTTACTAAAAATGACCCAATGGAAATAATTTACTTGGAATTTCAAAACACTCTTTACATGGTCCCACCTACTATGCAAGGCTATTAAGGAAATTAAGTAACCATAGAATAAAGGGAAAAGTCTTGTTTTGGTTTAAAAGCTAATCAGGTGCCACGAAATAGAATTATCATGAACCGATGCCCCTCAGAATAGAAGGATTGTGTGTGAATCTGAATGACTTTAAGTGCACCGGGGGACTGGGCAGCACAATCCCAGCTTAAATTCATGGATGCAGTAAAGTAACGAATCAATTAACACCAGCTGACGATCTGTCCATCAGTGTTCCACAATGTAAATGTTTAATTTGGGTAGACTACACATCATCTGGATACAAAACAACAGCTGTTTTGGGGCCATGTGTATTCAGGATGAAAGCATGTTTCCATGATATCATCTGTGCCAAGGGATTTGATTTTGGCCATTGTCTCCACAGCCACAGGGGGTTCTACTAATGGTCCCCTTTTTCCCTGCTTGAAAATTCCTATCAACTCTGCTGGTGTACAAGTCAATTAGGTTTCACACGTTTACACCAGCTGAACATCTGACCTTACATGTTAAATATCTAACATTCTCCTTTCCAGCTCCTTAGTGATCATCCCTACTCAGCATCCTAAAAAATTCCACACCATGAACGGTCACAGCAAACAACATTAGCTCTTAAAGCAGAGTAAGAAAAGTTCTCCACTTCAAGGCCTTGGTATGTCTTCCACCCTTGCTGGAAAATCATGCAAATCTGAATTCCCCCCCACCCCCCCACTCCTTTGAAAACCCCAGGACCTCAGATGCAGCAGGATTAAGACAACAGCAGAAGCAGCAAGTTTTTCCAACCCATTGCTGTCACTGGATCCAAAAGTCTTTTAAAAAAATAGAATTTTTCATGATTTTTTGGATAATTTTTCAACAGGTCTAACCCTAAATGTGCTACAGGCCATGACGTGAAAGGACTAGGAGCACAAGGAACAACAGGCACACATTCAGTTCACCAGGGAATGAACAAAAAGAGGGTCCAGCACAAACATATGCCCAGCTGCTGGAATGAGCTGGGAAAACAGGCACAAGCTGGAAATAAGCTTCTTCTATGTATGGGAATGGGTTAAAAACATTTTTAAAAGAGAGAGAGAGAGCAAGAGAGACTCATAACTACACAGGGAAAACATCCTAAGTGTTGATCAAGTGCCTGTCAGTCAATGTGTGGCAGTGGCCAAGTCACTTATACCATCATTTTCAAATTTCAGCACATAAGGCTAGGCATCTACCTCTGTCTTCAGACACTGTAATGGGGAGCACTGAGCTAGGAGCTGACCCGGCTGCCTGTCACTCAAATCCCCACTGGCATACGTTAACTGGGACCTGACTGGAAGACAGGCAGTTGGTCAAAGGTGCCAATTAACTGAGTAGAGATATACCTGAGGGCTGATAAGATGGAAGGGAAGTAGTCCCAGCAGCCAGGACTGTATTAGCAAACCAGACAGCAGTGCTGGGGAGGAGAGGAGGGAGCCTGAAGGAAGGCAGGGCTGGCTGATGTCAATAATGATACTGTGCCCTTTTCTCAAAGCAAGGTGAGGAAACTGGCTTGTAACTAGTATGTACATAACACTGCAGGCTGTGGCCTGTGGAAGGGATGTAATAAAGCATGCTGGTGGTGAGGTACAGCTGGTGGTGTGGTGGTCGGTAACTGAGGCTGGAAAAGATTCTCAGGGAACTTCCCCCAAGCAAGCACCTGCATGAAAATGCCTGGTTTGCGGAGGTGCCGAGCACCCACAGCTCCTATGGAGGACATTCCGTTTTTTCACACTCTCACAAGAGGGGAGTTTGGGTGACAGCTGGGAATATGTTAGGGGTTATGAACCATTTATAAATGCTCTCAGCTAGCAACTTGTACATCCAGTGGTGCAGCATGTCCCCCTGGCATGATCGTTGTATTCTCTGGGGATCCTTAAACAGCTCTCTCGTGCATAAACTTGCAAGCTTTTTCATCTCTGGCTTCTCTTCCCTTTCTGCCCAGTGCTGTTGCTGATTTTCCAAGGGGCAGCTGAAGCAGAGGGAACCCTAGAGAGAAAAGCTGCAGCTGTAGGATCCTCGGTGCTCCTGCCTGCACCAGACAGTGTAAAACTGATGACGTTCCTGCAGTGGAAATATCTAAATGGCACTGCGTCCCACTTCATTGTGCAGTACCACAAAGGTTCATCAGATCCAACTGCCCACGCACCCTCTAGAGGCAGAGTCATTTTCTATCCAGCCAATGGATCCCTCTTGCTGGAAAATGTGCTAGAGACAGACAATGGGATCTATGTCGCAACGATCAATATGGTAGAAAGCGAAGCCAGGAGAATCCTGCTGGAAGTTCTCAGTAAGTGAACGACACAGAGGAGATGGTTTTAGTCCTTGTATGTGTGCTTGTGAGTACATTAGCGAGGAGGCCCCCAATGAAGGGATCAGAATTCAGTGCAGTGGGAAGAGCTGTAATGATTTCAGCCAGCCACAAAAGAGATAGGCACGAGCTAACTCTGCATTGAGACACTCATTGGCAGACTTAGCTGTGGCCTGCAAATCATTGAAGCTGTGTATGATACTGCTCTGAGCTACCTTGCGGGTTCCTGGGGTGGGAGAGGATCTGTGAGTCCCAGAACGGGAGCAACAAGGTGTCAGTGAGGTGCTGTGGTCATTCAGCTCGGGGACTGCGGAAGCCGCTGTGCTCTGGTTTCACAGTGCCCCTTGCTGGCCACATGCAGAACAGCTTTGCCATCTCTTGTATAGGAAAACATTGGAGACTTACTTAATACAGTGCACAAGGAATAAGTTGCAAAAATGCCACCAACAATGATGGGAGTTAAATTCCCACATTGGTTGGTGACCTGTTTTCTAAGCAGAGACACTAGCGCTAATGGAGAGTTAAAAGAAAACGATCTCTCTAACCCTTTGCACTGGCCCTAATTGTTGCTCTCCCATAATTTGTCGTACTTTGTAAACTTAGTAGCTGTGTGTCTTTATATAATTGTTTTATACTATGTATATTGCATCACAGCTTTCACTGATCCATAAGATTAGTAATTTATTATTTACTTACCTAGAAATCTAAAAATATTTGTACACGTCTTATTATTTTCATTTTCTGCATATGGTATAAATGTCCTGCTAGACACTGAAAATGTAACCCAAGTAATACAAAAACAGCAATTGACTGCTACTGCTACCGTAATATATGCTGAAATTCTGTATTGTTGGGGCTTCTTACAGGACTATTCTAATGCATAAGAAAGGGAAAATATAGCAATATCATTAGAAATTTAAGATTACAATTTACATTGTAAGTGTGACCCTAACCCCCCCCAATCAAATATGTAAAAGTGCTATAAGATAAATACTAAAGAAGTGTTGTGTATTCTGTACATTTCCCAGAGCCTGTGTCCCGGCCTCAGGTGTGGAGCAATTCTCTTCGGGTACAGTCAGCTATTAAGTTATTCTGTGATGTATCAGAGGGCAGAGTGGACACTATTGTTTGGAAGAAGGACGGGAAGCCCCTTCCACAGGAGAGAGATTTCCGCCTCTCCAAAAATCTCAGGATTTTGAACATACCAGAAGGGCAGAAATCGGACTGTGGCTCCTATTCCTGCAACGTCAGCAATGAGATCAGCTGGCAGGAATCCTCACTGAATTTGACCATTGCAGGTAACTCCTTTTGTTAACCCAGCTCTCCTTGTCTAAGGCTCCCTGGTTGATTTGGACTCTTCTCCTCTCTCATAGAACATCAGGGCTGGAAGGGACCTCAGGATCTAGTCCAACCCCCTACTCAAAACAGGACCCATCCCCAGACAGATTTTTGCCCCAGATCCCTAAATGGCCCCTTTAAGGATTGAACACACAAGCCTGGGTTTAATAGGCTAATGCTCAAACCACTGAGCTATCCAGTCCCCAGAAGCCTGGCCACTCTTTCAGCAGCACTTTGTGGCCCAGCTGCCAGTTTAAATTCACTTTCTTTTCTAAAAACAAAATGTGGACTATTGAGCCATTCCTTTGCCACTGGCAAGGGAGTGAGTTCAAAGCAGGCCCGGCTCTAACTTTTTTGCTGCCCCAAGCAAAAAAAAAAGAGTGCTGCTCCCCCGTAACACCCCCCCCGCCACGAGCGCCACCCAAGCCCCCTCCTCCCCGAGCACTGCCCCGCCCAAGCACCCCCCCCCGAGCGCTGTGCTGCCCAAGCCCCCCCTCCACCCCCCCAAGCGCCGCCCGGCCGAAGCAAACAAAAAAAGCCCTCCAGCGCCACCCGGCCTAACCAAAAAAACCCCCAAAAAACGAGCGCCACCCCACCCCAAGGTGCTGCCCCAAGCACATGCTTGGTCGGCTGGTGTCTGGAGCTGGCCCTGGTTCAAAGGGGCTGACAGGGCCACAAGCTGTTGCTGAAAGGGCAGCCAAATTGTTTAGGGCAGCTTAAAACTCTCACACTCTTCACCCCGATTCCCCTACTGCCTGCCTTTCTGTTTCTGCACTGTCAAAGCTCCATCTCTTCGCAGTTAAATATATGGTGCATATCATTTTTTATTTGTGCCCTAGTGATGAGATCCCAAGGGTGCATGATTGGTTGCTGACGCATAGCTGTGCCATCACCATCAAGGCCCAGCTGACTAATTAGAATGTGCCTTTGGACAAGAGATGTCCACAGCCAGACTAAATGCGTGGTCACATTACGAACAGAGCCTGTCATCTCTGAGGACTATGAACTCTTTCAGTAAAGAGCTGGGAATAAATAGGACTTAGTCTAGAAGAGAACCCAAAGCTCCAGCATCTCTCAGTCCTGCCGGGCTGCCCCAACTTGACTGTCAAGAGGTGGTGATGTCTTTTTTTATTGAGTTTCTTCAGCTTTCCCATTACCTTTGGATTCATTCTTTAGGTATCTCACCTGCATTGCAAGATAGTCTGAGAATTTCTGCAGTTGCATTGGTGTTTGCTGCTGTCTCAGCAGGGGGCTTAATTGGCCCATTTGTCAACCAGAGAAACTAAGAATTAGTAAGTATTCGATCTCTTTGCCTGTCGATTTCAGACTGTATGTCTAGAGAAAGCAAAGTCAAGTCTGGTGCTTATTCTGTGCATCAACATCATTTTATTATTTATTATTGTTTGAAAATATGCCATTTAAATTTTGGAAAAAAATCTGCTTTTCTTAAAAAAATAAGTCTCAAAAAAATGAAAAATGTTACAGCAGAAAATCAAAATTGTTTCAATTCTCAAGTTTGCAGTATTTTGATTTTTTTCAATGAAAATCCAAAGAATTTTCCAAACATTTTTTAAGGAAATACTTTTTTTTTTTGGAAACTTTTTTATGGGAAAATAATTATTTCCCAGCCAGCTATTTTAATTATATTCTTATTTAGCTGCAGTAATAGTACTGTGGGGTTCACTGTATATAAAAACACATTGAGGCAGTCCCTTCCCGAAAGATCGTGTATAGTAGAAGAGGGGTGGTTCAGCTAATACCTGGCTGTTGGCCTTACTCTGTAACAAATCTTTCCAAACTCTCTCTAATAGAAATGATGCACCAAAATGATAAATACGTTATTGAATTTAAAAAAAACCAGATAGCACATATTTAACTCAAAGAGAAGATTTGTTATATTTCAACTTTTAATTTAGAATCTTTTGTGAAAGTCCCTGTGATTATCTGTAGGAATAAGGAGCTCCCGAGTCTTCCAAATCCCCCTTTCTAGTTGGAAAATCTGGAGCCATCTCAGGCAGCGATAAGAGTAATACAGCCTAGAGCCATCTCTGTTTGGTAGGAGTCACAAAGCAACAAGACATCCACTAAAATCCCCTTTCTCAGATCCAGTTCTCAGCTCACACCCACACATGTCTGGAGACTCCGTCTGCCAGACAGTTATTCCTCCTCCCGCTGCCATGAGAGGTTGGCTTTCACTCCACAGAACATGTTCATTCCCCTGGACAATCTCCCTCTAATGTGAGCTGCCCGATGCCTGCCAGGTTTCTTCCCATACAGCTCAGCAGAGGGAGGGAGGGTGAGGGTAACAAGTGCACAGTAAATAGCCTAGACACAGAGAGGGAGTGTTATCCTCATTTACCAATGGGGAACAGAGCCCATTTCCCAGTCAGTCTCCAGCACAGGGGTTCAGATGGAGCAGCAGCCAGAATTGTTCTGTCTAAGGTACTTCTCTGGCCCCAAGCACACCGCTATACACAGACCTCTTTGACCGCCCAAAAGCACGCTTCTCATTGCAGGGCCTACTTGTCCTGCCCAGATTTCTCTGTGTCATCAAAAACTGTCTGCAGCTGACATCAGAAACCAGTGTCTTATAACTGACCTGACCATCTGCGGGCCTGGCTTTGATTTGCCACGCTGCTCATGGGCCCTTCTGAACAGACCAGGGTTAATGTGGAGCCAGGCTTCACACCTGGGGTCAACGAGAGGACCCCACCTGTGGCTATGGCCAAAGACAGACAATCTCACGTCACTGATGACTGACCTCTGGCCAGAGTTGATGATGGTCTGAGGGCTCTGCACTTGACTGATGAGGCTGCTGTAAACTGGCTTAGCAAGCTCCGCTTCTGATAAGAAGAGCTGCAGGGAGTTGAACCCAGGTCTCCTAAGTCTGCCCACATCCATCTTGCTCTCTGCCTATCTTCCTCCCACTGCCTGTCCTGTCCCAGGATGAATCCACCCTGTAGGGCACAGCTGCTCCTGCAGGTGCAGGGCTATGCTGTTTGCACCACCCCGAGCCTGTGTGAGTAAATCTGATCACTCTTATGCTCCTGCAGTAGGATACAATACCATGGTCATGAGACTGTAGTTGAATGGGACACTTACAAAGATAAAAGTCATGTAATTAAATAAATGCCCTTACTCGTGTTGTCAGTAGCCCCTTAGATGATTAATGTGTGATGGCATACATCTGATAGTAGAAGATTTAGTTGCTTAGTCTGAATGTGTCAGTAGTGACTCCACCAAGCTTCCTACAGTTCTGAGTACTGCTAACTCTGGTGGGTTTGCTATTCTCCTAGGGGGAGAGCTATGGAGATGGCTCAGTGCCTACACTCATGGGCTGGTGTGTGTCTCTTCTATCCTGGCATATGCAGCTGCTCTGCTCTGGATGCGAGAAGAAGGTGGAAATTATTATTTATTTTTGTATATTATATGTGTATGTATAGGGACCCTGTTGTGCTAGGTGCTGTACAAACACAGAACAAAAAGACAGCCCCTGCCCCAAAGAGGTTGTAATCTATGTAAATTATACTGGCTCTGAGAGGAACTAGGGATTTGCAGGTTTCAGAGTGTAAGGAAATGAATGAAGCAGAATGAATGAGTCTTAAGAGGGGAAAGAAACCCACAGCCAAACAAAGGAGCAAGTTCAACACTGACCAGTACAGAGGGAGATCATCCTATGAATGCCAGACCAGGCAGGCTGGGGAAGTGTAGGTGTGATTGTGATGTGTAATTCACACCAGGAGAGTGTGCTTCTCTGTGCCTATCTAGAGGCTTGTCCATAAGTGCAGTTTATGAGCATGATATTTCTTCCCACCAGAGGACCAGGTCCTTAAGCTCAAGTTGTAAAGGCTCATGCTCAGACCTCGATTAAAACATCACTGATGGGCCAAGCAGGGTCAGTTATAGGTAACCACAAAGGCCATGTTCAGCCTTCTTATCCATCCAGTTCTGGGCTTTTCTGATGGTCAAACACTAGATGGGTGAGGTCATATCTTTCATTGGACCAACTTCTGTTGGTGAGAAGTTGGTCCAATGAGAGATATGACCTCACCCACTTTGTATTTCTAATATTGTGGGACCGACATGGCTACAGCTACACTGCATATGGTCAAACACACGTCAATTGACTGTGACAGTTATTTTAGACCTAATGTGCCCTTAGCTGATCAATGGCTTTTGTTGGTAAAATCTACTGGCCAACAAGAAGAAGCAGGGATATAAATTCCCCACCACACCAGAAGGCCCAAGCAGAGCAGGTGCCTCGTTCGGTGCTCCTCTGGCTTTCTGTGCCTTTAACACCTAGCCCTGAATGGTATCAGAGGGGTAGCCATGTTAGTTTGGATCTGTAAAAGCAACAAAGAATCCTGTGGCACCTTATAGACTAACAGACATTTTGGAGCATGAGCTTTCGTGGGTGAATACCCACTTCGTCAAATGCATGTAGTGGAAATTTCCAGGGGCAGGTATATATATGCAGGCAAGCTAGTGATAATGAGGTTAGTTCAATCAGGGAGGATGAGGCCGTATTCTAGCAGTTGAGGTGTGAAAACCAAGGGAGGAGAAACTGGTTTTGTAGTTGGCAAGCCATTCACAGTCTTTGTTTAATCCTGAGCTGATGGTGTCAAATTTGCAGATGAACTGAAGCTCAGCAGTTTCTCTTTGGAGTTTGGTCCTGAAGTTTTTTTGCTGCAGGATGGCCACCTTAAGGTCTGCTATAGTGTGGCCAGGGAAGTTGAAGTATTTCGCTACGGAAAAGGATAAACGGACACAAATCAGATATTAGGAATGGCAATATACAAAAACCTGCAGGAGAACGCTTCAACCTCCCTGGTCACACTATAGCAGACCTTAAGGTGGCCATCCTGCAGCAAAAAAACTTCAGGACCAGACTTCAAAGAGAAACTGCTGAGCTTCAGTTCATCTGCAAATTGATGCCATCAGCTCAGGACTAAACAAAGACTGTGAATGGCTTGCCAATTACAAAACCAGTTTCTCCTCCCTTGGTTTTCACACCTCAACTGCTAGAACACAGCCTCATCCTCCCTGATTGAACTACATCATTTCCTCTAGCTTGCCTGCATATATATACCTGCCCCTGGAAATTTCCACTACATGCATCTGATGAAGTGGGTATTCACCCACGAAAGCTCATGCCCCAAAACGTCTGTTAGTCTATAAGGTGCCACAGGATTCTTTGCTAGCCCTGAATGATGATCTCTGTTAGACATTCGACATTACTAAGCCAGAGGAACCACTTCTAACACTTTTCATTCTGGTTCAATTCACTCTTTCTCCTAGGCCCCTCTGCTGCCTTTGTATTTCCTGAAATTCTCCTTACATATGTAATACTGGTGACATGCCTGCTAACAGCTGTAATGACAGTCCGACCTCAAAAGCTCAATGGGTTTACAAGCAAAGCATGTAAGTTATTTTATTTGAGTAAACTTTCAGGGACTTTGGTAAGATTATTATGTTGCCAGATGGAACTTCAGCCAAACTCTTCCCTGTACCTTATTAAACAGGTGCTGGGGTTCCATCCAGAGGTCCCTAGTTACATCAGACACCTGTTGTTCTAGGTACAGTGCAGACACACAGGGAGATTATTGCTGTTTTAGGATGCTCTTCTGGAATCCTCAGGCTTTGTGCTGCCTCACTGATTCTTACATGCCCCCCTAGGCCCTGTTCCTCCCTCCTGGCATGCTGGACGCAGGAGTCCAATAGGAAAAATAAGTGGCAGTACTCTACCCTGTTCCACCCTTAAACCAAGAGCTACCCAGTCATGACAGCAAAATGAGAGATCACTCCTAGAAGCTGGTGCAGCTCCTCACAACAGGATCGTCCTTCTTTCTTCTGTGCTTTAATCAGCACTAAAATTGTGATCAATCTGACATTTAAACCATTAGCATCCAGTTTCTAGGTTAGCAACCCACTTAGCTGAATGAGGGAAGGGTTTTCTTTCAGGTTGTCCACAGACATCTAGATCAGGCACCTATAGGGCCCCTAAGTTATAGCATCTGAGCACCTCTCAGACTTTAAGATCTTTATCCTTGCACCAACTCTCATAGGCAGGGAAGTACCATTATCCCCATTTTACAAAGGGGAAACAGAGGCACAGAGGTTCAGAACATAACTACCACCATACTGGGTCAGACCAAAGGTCCATATAGCCCAGTATTCTGTCTTCTAACTGTGGCCAATGCCAAGTGCTTCAAAGGGAATAAGAACAGGCAACCATCAAGTGATCCATCCCCTGTCACCCATTCCCAGCATCTTGCAATCAGAGGCTAGTAGCCATTGATGGACGCATCCTCATGAATTTATCTAGTTCTTTTTTGAATCCTGTTATAGTCTTGGCCTTCACATCATCCTCTAGCAAAGAGTTCCACAGGTTACTGTGCATAGTGTGAAGAAATACTTCCTTTGGTTTGTTTTAAACCTGCTGCCTATTAATTTCATTGGGTGACCCCTCGGTCTTATGTTATGAGAAGGAGTAAATAACACTTCCTTATTTACCTTCTCCACACACATCATGATTTTATAGCCCCAAAAGTATTTAGGTGCCTAATTCCCACTGAAATCAGTGAGCATTAGCCTGAGACACTAAAGCCTGGTCTACACTACGGTGGTAGATCAACATATGCCACATTAAGTTGAATTTATAATGTGCATGTCTAACTACTGAGCCCTTTCCACCGGCTGATTCACAGCAGTCCCCACAGTAGATTTATCCACTCCAAACTGATTCTCGTCTTACCAGTGGCAAGCTTCCACAGGGCTATCACCATTTGCTTCTCAACTGTCAGAGCAGGTCTCATTTTGGTATTTCTGCACTTCAAGATTGGGGAAAGCAATTAGCAAAGTTCAATGAAAGTGGCCCTATGCATTCGACAGTTATGTGGCCACTGCTCTTCATCCCATATCTGCATAACTCTGCGATCCCACCAGTCTGTGCTTGTTTCCTGGGCCCAGAAGCGGCATTCCACTGTGTCAACAAGCCTGGCTGCTGCTGCCAGCATGTGTGAGTTGTTATAGACTCACAGACTCTAAGACTGGAAGGGACCTTGAGAGGTCATCGAGTCCAGTCCCCTGCCCTCATGGCAGGACCAAATACTGTCTAGACCATCTCTAATAGATACGTACCCAAAACAACTCAAAAAAATGTTTTTATCCCATGAGGCATTGGGAGCCTAATCCAGAATCCAATCGGCAGCAGGAACTGTGGGATAGCTGCCCATAGTGCATCGCTCAGTGAGTTGATGCTAGCCATGGTAGTGAGGATGCGCTCCGCCGATGAAATGTGCATAGTGTAAAATTGAAGGCTAAATGTCGACCTAATTTCGTAGTGTAGACATACCCTAAGGCCTAGATCTTCAATGGTATTTAAGGTGCCTGAGGCTTGATCCACACGAGAAAGCTAGGTTGAAGGAAGCCACCTTAAGTCAACCTGTTAATGTTAGTGTCTACACTACTGGGTCCTTTATGCCGACCTAAGTCACCTCTAATATTGACTTCTGTAATCCACCTCTGTGAGAGGCATAACATTTCATTCAATTTTCATGGGTCGACTGTGAGGTAGTGTAGATGCAGCGTTGTGTAATTTGACTTAATTGGCCTCCACAAGGTGTCCCACAATGCTCATCTGTGACCACTCTGGAGATCATTCTCAGCTCTTTCAGGGCCACCAAGAGGACTCAGGGGGCCTGGGGCAAAGCAATTTTGGGGGCCCCTTTCATAAAAAAAGTTGCAATACTATAAGAATACTATATTCTCATGGGGGCTCCTGCAGGGCCCAAGGCCTGGGGCTAATTGCCCCACTTGCCCCTCACTCTGGGCGGCCCTGAACTCTGCTGTACTGCAGCCAGGTACACAGGAAACAGCCCCTGCCCTGCTAAAGCCCTGGGTATGTTTGATTTCCCATTTCCTGGTTGATCGGCATTGGGAGCGTGCCCGCTTGAACACAGCTGATCATGGAAACTATACGCCCCCAACGTGCTCCAGCCTGGTCTGCACAGGAGGTGTTTGAGCTCATCACTGTGTGGGAAGAAGAGTCTGTGCAGGCAGAGCTCTGATCCAGCAGAAAAAACTCTGACATCTATGCAAAGATCGTGCGTGGAATGGGAGAGAAGGGCTACACGAGGGACACACAGCAGTGCTGTGTGAAAACGGAAGAACTTCACCAAGTGTACCAGAAGGCAAAGGAGGTGAGCAGTTGTTCTAGTGCTGAACTCCATACATGCCGGTTCTACAATGAGCTGCATGTGATTCTCAGGGTGACCTACCAGCACTACTACAAACAACGTGGACATCTCACAGGTGTGTGAGTCTAGGGACAACAAGGAGGACGATATGGTGGATGAGGAAAAGGAGGAGGAGAATGAGAGACAGACGAGTGTTGAATCCATTCTCCCTGAGAGCCAGGAAATATTTTTAATCCTGGAGCCCTGTACATCACAATGGCCGACAGTGATGCCGGGGAAGGCATCTCTGGTGAGTATATAGATATAATCCAGTTAAACTTTAGCAGACACACACATTCGATGGTATTGCATGTTTACTGTGAAGAAAAAGCGAGGAGCTGTGGTTCTCTGCTTACAAGAGACTGCTCCAGCTACGCAGAGGGCGGCCCCCAGAAAAGACTGCTTATGTGTACTGGGATAGCCCAGGAATCCTCCATGGATATCTCTAGGAAACTTTCATGGAAGAACTCTGCAATCCTTTGCAGAAGGTTTCTGGGCAGGGCAGTCTTATTTCTTCCACCATGGTAGGACACTTTCCCACACAACTCCTGAATTTTCTGCTGGCATCATTGCGGTACACAGCATAGCAGCATAAAGGCCAGGTCGGTACCCAGACGCTTGCAGCATCTCCTTCCTTTCCACCTCTGATACCCTCAGGAAACTGATATAACATAGTGTCACCTAGGGGAAATGGGGGACGTTCTCACTAAAAATGCTCTTACAAGGGAAAAAAAGGGCATGTAGACACTCCCCACCCCCCACATTCCGGATCACCAAATCACACAGTTGCTAATGTCCCTTTACTATGCTCGTCATGGGTCAGCAAGTAGTTTAAAGTGGCTGATAGGGGACTGCGGGCCCTCATGAGAGATTCCACAATTTGGGAGTGAAAATATTCCCCCTCAAGTTCTGCCCCGTTTGTAAACAGCTTCCCATGGTGCTGCGGGGAAGAACCATTGTTCAACTAGCTACCTCTGCTCCCGACATGGATCTGCCATAAACTTCATTAAAAGTGCAGTCACCCATGAACCGGGGAGGCCTACTGACCATGGCTGGAGCAGCCAAGCAGCACGGTGACAGTTATGGATTCTGATTATGTTATGGCTTGCACCTAGTGTAATAAGGGTGTGGTTTTTTTTTGTTATGAAAACGGCCTTGCTATGGAAACATTTTATTCCTGTACAATGGCTCCTTTATTTTTTCCCTGACTGACAGCTGGAATTGTATCCTTTGGCATGTCATCAACACCTGAAAGCAGACTTTTGCTGATTAGAAGGAGGAGAAAGAGAACGCGGGAGGACATGTTCACTGAGATAATGAATGCCTCTGGGGCAGCCGACACAGAGCTGAGAGCATGGAGGATTTCACTGCCCGAGAATTTAGACATGGACATGGAGAGCACAAAAACTTCCAATGAGCAAGGGTGTGTGGTGCAGGATGAGATGCTTCAGATTATGAGGGACCAAGCAGACATGTTGAGGCATCTGATTGAACTGCAGGAACAGAAGCAGGAAGGTAGAGTCCCTCTGCAGACCCTGGTGGACAGACAGCCAGCATCGCATGGCACAGAATCACCCTTCCTCACATGTTCCATGGGGTGTGGGCGAAAAGTGCATTATCCCTTTCACTTTCCTCAGAAGGAGGGTACAAGGAACAGAAGGCGCCCATTCACAGACCTTTGATGGTCTGGAATACGATGTTATGTTACATAGCTGAAAATGTCCTCCTGTTTCAACTTTACAACCCCTTTTCCCTAAGGTTACCTTTTTTTTTTCTGTTCTCCCTTTTTACTAATGTTTGTTAAATAAAGTAAATGGATTCAAGAAATAAATGTTCTCTATTGAGTAGAAGCAGTGGGCTCGGGCCGGGGATTGGCTTCACAGGGACTGTGATACAAACCCTAGGTCATCGGTGAAGGTTTGGGAAAGCACAGTGCAGACAAGCAGCTCATAGTACTGTGACTCATTATTGAAACAGCTTTTCAAAGCCTTGTGGATACACAGCACCCCTTGCTGTGCTCTTCTTATTGCCCTGATGTCTGGCTGCTCAAAAATGGCTGTCACGCGATCTGTCTCAATTGCTCACCTTGCAGAAAATTTTCCCCCTTTTTTCACAGATATTGTGGAGCACACAGCAGGCAGCTATAATCATGGGGATGTTCTCCTCACTAAGGTCCACCCTTGTTAGTAGACTTCTCCAGTGCCCTTTCAAATGACCCAAGGCACATTCAACCGCCATTCTGTACTTGCTGAGCCTACAGTTCAACCGTCTGGACAGCAGTAAGGAACAGTTTGTGTATGGCTTCATGAGCCATGGGAGCAAGAGATAGGATGGGTCCCCCAAGATAACTGTAGGCATCTAAACATCGTCAATGTTCATTTTGTGGTCTGGAAAGAAAGTTCTGGATTGCAGCTTTTTTAACAGATCTGAGTTGCTAAAGGTGCGTACGTCATGAACCTTTCCCAGCCTTCCTATTTTAATGTAAGTGAAATGTCCCCATGTCATCCACTAGCACTTGTAACACCATTGAAAAGTATCCCTTTCAAGTCATGTGCTCTTTGGCAAAGTGGTCTGGTACCAAGATTGGGATATACGTGTCATCTATCATGCCATCTATTGCCCCACCGCAATTAGGGAACCCCATCGCGGCAAAACCATCCTCTATGTCCTGCACATTTCCCAGACTCATTACCCTTTGTAGTAGAAGTTGATTAATGGTCCTGTACACTTGCAGCACAGCAGCTCCCATGGTTGATTTACCTTCTTCAAATTGATTCCCCACTGACCGGTGACTGTCTGCTGTTGCAAGCTTCCAAATAGCGATCATCACTTGCTTCTTCACTGTCAGATCAGCTCTCATGTTTGTGTTGCTGAACTGCAGGGCCGAGGAAAGCTTTGCATAAAGTTCCTGGAAGGTGCCCTTCTGCATTTGAATGTTCTGCAGCCACTGCTCGTCATCCCATACCTGCAAAATGATGTGGTCCCACAAGTCTGTGCATATTTCACGGCACCAGAAATGGCGCTCAACAGAGTGCAGCTGCTCTGGGACTGCCGGCAGCAACTGTCAATTGTTTTTTTCAATGGCTTGCCGCAGGGCTGCTTGCAGGACATTGCTATGTTCTGCGCAGTGGACCCTACTTCAGCTCTGGAAATACTGCAGGAGAAGGCAAGAGTGTTTGAGATGCTCACAGCAAGAGTGCACAAGTGAGCAGGCTACATGCTTCTGGAGTTATGGTATATGTGTGGTAGCTTTAAGGCATGAAGACTGCTGGTTTGTTTGCCATTGATTTGGGGGAGAGAGCACAGTGCATCATGGGATGCCAATGCAATGTTCCCATTCTCCCCTATGACAATGTTTTGGCCCCATGAGGCATTGCACAAACTTCCCAAAACACACTGCAGCAAGTTGCACTTTGGGATAGCTACCCATGATGCACTGCTTTGTGAATCAGTGCATGGTATGGCCATGCACAATTGACTTAGTTAATTTAGAGGCTTGAGGTCAAATTAGATAAAGTCGACTTAATTTTGTAGTGTAGACAAGCCCTTAGTGTTCAAACACAGCATTGAAATCAATGGGAGATAGGTGGCTAAATACCTTTTGAGGAGCTGGGACTATGTAACTCGGCCAAGGGCCCACAGGGAATCTGTGGAAGAGCAGGGAATTGAAACAAGGTCTCCGAAACTAGTGCCCCAACCACTGGACCCTCTTTCTTTTCAATTAGTACACCAGCTTGCATCAGTTCACATCTCGAAGGTCATCTGCACTAAAAAGACTAGAAGCCTTAATGTACATCTATACTGCACACTCCTTACAGCAGTGTGTAGAGCACATATGTTACACACACACACACACACACGCACGCATCCAGCACAGGTGTAAAGAGCAAGGGTAGATGGTGATGCGCTGCTTAGGCAAGGAAAGAAATGCCTGAACTCTGTGGGTATGTACATAGCACAACTCTCTACATGCCCAAGCAGTGTCTCCCCCATCTACACTGCTATTTGCAGCAAAGTAGTGTCCCACTGCCTCCACCCTGCCAGAGCTTTTCATTGACATGTGTAGCTACACACCCCAGCATGGATGCCAGCCTGTTTTCACTGCAGCGAGTAGCTACACCTCCTCTGCCAGTGATGTGCAGTGTAGACAAAACATTAGATCCAGATTCACTGATACGCTTTGGCTGCTGTATCTTGCTTGAGTGATGTGAGGCAGCCATAAACCCTGCTCAAGAGTTAAGCCAGATTTATGGCTGCTTTGCATCACCAGAGCTACCCAAAGCAGCTAGACCCTATCCGTAAATCTAGACTTTAATTTTTTTTTAAATGAGCAGTTTTGACTGTGGACCACAAGGTGGCAGCTTCCAGGAAAAGGGACAGGCTCACCAAACTGCCATGAGCCATTCCGATTCCCTTTATGACTGAGGCCTGGTCTACACTACGCATTTAAATCGATTTTAGCAGAGTTAAACCGATTTAATGCTGCACCCGTCAACACTACGAGGCCCTTTATATCAATATAAAGGGCTCTTTAAATCGGTTTCTGTACTCCTCCCCGATGAGAAGAGTAGCACTAAAATCGGTATTACCATATCAGATTAGGGTTAGTGTGGCCACAAATCGATGGTATTGGCCTCCGGGGGGTATCCCACAGTGCACCACTGTGACCGCTCTGGACAGCAATCTGAACTCGGATGCACTGGCCAGGTAAACAGGAAAAGCCCAGCGAACTTTTGAATTTCATTTCCTGTTTGGCCAGCGTGGAGCTCTGATCAGCACAGGTGACCACGCAGAGTGCATCAGCACAGGTAGCAATGCAGTCTCCTGAGAATAGAAAAAGAGCTCCAGCATGGACCGCATGGGAGGTACTGGATCTGATTGCTATATGGGGAGAGGATTCAGTGCTAACAGAACTCTGTTCCAAAAGACAAAATGAAAAAATATTTGAAACAATTTCCAAGGCTATGATGGAAAAAGGCCACACCAGGGACTCAGTGCAGTGCAGAGTGAAAGTTAAGGAGCTCAGACGAGCCTACCAGAAAACTAAAGAAGCAAACGGAAGGTCCGGGTCTGGGCCAAAAACATGCCGCTTCTACACTGAGCTGCATGCAATTTTAGGGGGCTGCGCCACCACTACCCCACCCTTGTCCGTGGATTCCGAGGTGGGGGTTGTAATCTCAACCATGGCTGAGGATTCTGCGGAGGGGGAAGATGAGGAGGAGGAGGAAGAGGAGGACGACCTTGCAGCGAGCACACAGCACTCCGTTAGCCCCAACAGCCAGGAGCTTTTTCTGACCCAGACGGAATTACCCTCTCAGCCCTCCCAAGCCACTAGCCCAGACAGTGAAGCCATGGAAGCAATCTCTGGTGAGTGTACCTTTGTAAATATAAAACATGGTTTAAAAGCAAGCGTTTTTTAATTATTGATTTGCCCTGAGGGCTTGGGATGCATTTGCGGCTAGTAAAGTTACTGGAAAAGTTTGTTAACATGTCTGGGGATGGAGCGGAAATCCTCCAAGGACAGCTCCATGAAGCTCTCCTGGAGGTACTCCAAAAGCCTTTGCAGAAGATTTCTGGGCAAGGCAGCCTTGTTCCGTCCACCATGGTAGGACACTTTACCACACTATGCATGTAGCAAGTAATCGGGTATCATTGCATGACAAAGCATAGCTGCGTATGGTCCCGGTGATTGCTGGCATTCAAGGAACATCCGTTTTTTATCTCGCTCTGTTATCCTCAGCAGAATGATATCGTTCATGGTAACCTGGTTAAAATTCAGGAATTTAATTAAGGGGACAGAGATGGCCATTTCTACTGGGCTGTTTGCCTGCTGCTTAAAAGAAATCCTTCCTTGCACGTAGCCAAGCGGGGGGAGGGGAGGAAGGATAGCGCTGAGCTTTTTTGCGTTTGTCTAGCAGGAATCTTCCCAGCTACCAGCCACGTGGGGGAGGAGGCAGGGGGGTGATTAGCACTGATCTTCCATGATACCAGCTATGCAGTTGGGGGAGGGGTAAAGCAATCATCCTAGAGAATTGGATGAGGGGGGTTGGCTTCTGCTGCTGCATTTTAACTGGAAAGAAGCATCAGTGAATGGGATTTGTTTGGTATTTGAGAAAGGAGGGCACTGTGTATATGAAGGCTGGAGAAGCCGAAAGACAACGGCTTACCATGGCCACATGCAAGCTGAATTCTGATGCCTGCACCTGCGTCTGTGAGATCTGTAACACCAGAGCCGCAGGCACTCAATATTAAGATGCAAAATGTGACCTTGTAGTGAAATCACATGTGCTACGTAAGGTGAATAGTATTGTTCACTGTGAAAGAGTATAACCGTTGTTCTGTAAAATGTATCTTTTTAAATACTTCTCTCCCTTGTTTCCCTCCCTCATGCAGCTGCAAATTTTTCAAGCCTCCCTACTCCATCCCGAAAGCTAGCTCAGATAAGGCGGAGGAAAAAGAAGTTGCGAGATGAAATGTTCTCGGAAATCATGGAAGTGACCCGCAATGAAAGAGCTCATCTGAATGAGTGGAAGGAAGTGGCAGTAAAGTACAGGAAAGATGCCAGTGAACGTGAGGATAGGAGAGACGCTCGAGATGAGAGGTGGCGGCAGGAAGATCAGAAGTGTAGGCAGGAAGATCAGCGGTGGCGGGATGCAATGCTGGGGGTGCTGCGTGATCAAACTGATATCCTCCAACGACTGGTGGAGCATCAGGAAGAGCAGCAGGGTCACAGAGTGCCACTGCAGCCCCTGTGTAACCACCTCCACCACTCACCATGTTCCATATCTTCCTCACCCAGACATGTAAGAACGCGTGGGGGAAGGCTTCATGCACCCGCCCACTCCACCCCCATGGACAGTCCAACCAAAAGGCTGTCATTACACTGAAATGTTTTTAGTGGCCTTTTCCTTCCCTCCTATCCTCCTCCCAAACCACACCTGGGATACCTTGTCAGTTCTCTCCCTCTTTTTATAATGACTTTTTAATAAAGAATACATGATTTTTAAACACTAGTGACTTTATTTCCTTAAGCAAGCTGTAATCGAAGGGGGAGGGTGGGTTGCTTACAGGGAATGAGTCAATCAAGGGGGTGGTTCATGAAGGGAAAACAAACACAGCAGTCACACCGTATCCTGGCCCTTGATGAAACTCATTTTTAAAGCTTCTCTGATGCGCACCACTTCCTGGTGTGCTCTTCTAATTGCCCTGGTGTCTGGCTGCACGTAATCAGCGGCTAGGTGATTTGCCTCAGCCTCCCATCCCGCCATAAAGGTCTCCCCCTTACTCTCACAGAGACTGTGGAGCACACAGCAAGCAGCAATAACAAAGGGGACATTGGTTTGGCTGAGGTCTGAGCGAGTCAGTAATGTGCGCCAGCGCACCTTTAAACGGCCAAATGCACATTCTACCACCATTCTGCACTTGCTCAGCCTGTAGTTGAACAGCTCCTGACCACTATCCAGGCTGCCTGTGTAAGGCTTCATGAGCCATGGCATCAAGGGGTAGGCTGGGTCACCCAGGATAACTATAGGCATTTCAATCCCCAACTGTTATTTTCTGGTCTGGGAAGTAATTCCCTTGCTGCAGCCATTTAAACAGAGCAGTGCTTCTGAAGATGCGAGCATCATGAACCCTTCCTGGCCATCCCATGTGGATGTTGGTGAAACCTCCCTTGTGATCCATCAGTGCTTGCAGCGCCATGGAAAAGTACCCCTTGAGGTTTACATACGGGGTGCCCTGGTGCTCCAGTGCCAAGATAGGGATATAAGTTCCATCTATCGCCCCCCCACAGTTAGGGAATCCCATTGCAGCAAATCCATCCACTATGACCTGCACGTTTCCCAGAGTCACAACCTTTCGTAGCAGCAGCTCATAGACTCATAGACTCTAGGACTGGAAGGGACCTCGAGAGGTCATCAAGTCCAGTCCCCTGCCCTCATGGCAGGACCAAATACTGTCTAGACCATCCCTAATAGACATTTATCTAACCTACTCTTAAATATCTCCAGAGATGGAGATTCCACAACTTCCCCAGGCAATTTATTCCAGTGTTTAACTACCCTGACAGTTAGGAACTTTTTCCTAATGTCCAACCTAAATCTCCCTTGCTGCAGTTTAAGCCCATTGCTTCTTGTTCTATCATTGGAGGCTAAGGTGAACAAGTTTTCTCCCTCCTCCTGATGACACCCTTTTAGATACCTGAAAACTGCTATCATGTCCCCTCTCAGTCTTCTCTTTTCCAAACTAAGCAAACCCAATTCCTTCAGCCTTCCTTCATAGGTCATGTTCTCAAGACCTTTAATCATTCTCGTTGCTCTTCTCTGGACCTCCTCCAATTTCTCCACATCTTTCTTGAAATGCGGTGCCCAGAACTGGACACAATACTCCAGTTGAGGCCTAACCAGCGCAGAGTAAAGCGGAAGAATGACTTCTCGTGTCTTGTTTACAACACACCTGTTAATGCATCCCAGAATCATGTTTGCTTTTTTTGCAACAGTATCACACTGTTGACTCATATTAAGCTTGTGGTCCACTATGACCCCTAGATCTCTTTCTGCCATACTCCTTCCTAGACAGACTCTTCCCATTCTATATGTGTGAAACTGATTGTTCCTTCCTAGGTGAAGCACTTTGCATTTATCTTTATTGAACCTCATCCTGTTTACCTCAGACCATTTCTCCAATTTGTCCAGATCATTTTGAATTTTGACCCTGTCCTCCAAAGCAGTTGCAATCCCTCCCAGTTTGGTATCATCCGCAAACTTAATAAGCGTACTTTCTATGCCAACGTCTAAATCGTTGATGAAGATATTGAACAGAACCGGTCCCAAAACAGACCCCTGCGGAACCCCACTTGTTATACCTTTCCAGCAGGACTGGGAGCCATTAACAACTACTCTCTAAGTACGGTTATCCAGCCAGTTATGCACCCACCTTATAGTAGCCCCATCTAATTTGTACTTTCCTAGTTTATCTATAAGAATATCATGCGAGACTGTATCAAATGCCTTACTAAAGTCTAGGTATATCACATCCACCGCTTCTCCCTTATCCACAAGGCTCGTTATCCTATCAAAGAACGCTATCAGATTAGTTTGACACGATTTGTTCTTTACAAATCCATGCTGGCTATTCCCTATCTCCTTACCACCTTCCAAGTGTTTGCAGATGATTTATTTGATTACCTGCTCCATTATCTTCCCTGGCACAGAAGTTAAACTAACTGGTCTGTAGTTTCCTGGGTTGTTTTTATTTCCCTTTTTATAGATGGGCACTATATTTGCCCCCTTCCAGTCTTCTGGAATCTCCCGTCTCCCATGATTTCCCAAAGATAATAGCTAGAGGCTCAGATACCTCTTCTATTAACTCCTTGAGTATTCTAGGATGCATTTCATCAGGCCCTGGTGACTTGCAGGCATCTAACTTTTCTAAGTGATTTTTTACTTGCTCTTTTCTAATTTTCTCTTCTAAACCTACCCTCTTCCCATAAGCATTCACTATACTAGACATTCCTTCAGACTTCTCAGTGAAGACCGAAACAAAGAAGTCATTAAGCATCTCTGCCATTTCCAAGTCTCCCGTTACTGTTTCCCCCTCCTCTTTGAGCAGTGGGCCTACCCTGTCCTTAGTCTTCCTCTTGCTTCTAATGTATTGATAAAAAGTCTTCTTGTTTCCCTTTATTCCCATAGCTAGTTTGAATTAATTTTGTGCCTTTGCTTTTCTAATCTTGCCTCTGCATTCCTGTGTTATTTGCCTATATTCATCCTTCGTGATCTGACCTAGTTTCCATTTTTTATATGACGCCTTTTTATTTTGTAGGTCACGCAAGATCTCAAGGGTAAGCCAAGGTGGTCTTTTGCCACATTTTCTATCTTTCCTAACCATCAGAATAACTTGCTTTTGGGTCCTTAATAGTGTCCCTTTGAAAAACTGCCAACTTTCCTCAGTTGTTTTTCCCCTCAATCTTGATTCCCATGGGACCTTACCTATCAGCTCTCTGAGCTTACCAAAATCCGCCTTCCTGAAATCCATTGTCTCTATTCTGCTGTACTCCCTTCTACCCTTCCTTAGAATTGCAAATTCTATGATTTCATGATCACTTTCACCCAAGCTTCCTTCTACTTTCAAATTCTCAAGTTCCTCCCTATTTGTTAAAATCAAGTCTAGAACAGCTTCCCCCCTAGTAGCTTTTTCAACTTTCTGAAACAAAAAGTTGTCTGCAATGCAGTCCAGGAACTTATTGGATAGTCTGTGCCCCGCGGTGTATTTTCCCAACATATATCTGGATAGTTGAAGTCCCCCATCACCACCAAATCTTGGGCTTTGGATGATTTTGTTAGTTGTTTGAAAAAAGCCTCATCCACCTCTTCCACCTGATTAGGTGGCCTGTAGTAGACTCCCAGCATGACATCACCTGTGTTTTTTACCCCTTTTAGCCTAACCCAGAGACTCTCCACACTTCCATCTCCTATGTCCATCTCCACCTCAGTCCAAGTGTGTACATTTCTAATATATAAGGCAACACCTCCTCCCTTTTTCCCCTGTCTATTCTTCCTGAGCAAACTATACCCATCCACACCAACATTCCAGTCGTGTGTATTATCCCACCAAGTTTCAGTATGCCAATAATGTCATAGTTGTATTTATTTATTAGCACTTCCAGTTCTTCCTGCTTATTACCCATACTTCTTGCATTTGTATATAGGCATCTAAGATACTGGTTTGATCTTGCCTCCCAGCTTTGCCCTGACCCTCCTTCCTCTCTGCCATTATAGCCCGTGCTCCCTCCTGTTTCCAATCCATCTCCCAGGTCTTGTTCCCCACTTACCTGTGGGCTTTGCTCACCTGTCCCCGTCGAACCTAGTTTAAAGCCCTCCTTACTAGGTTAGCCAGTCTGTGCGCAAATAAGGCCTTTCCCCTCTTTGAAAGGTGAACGCCATCTGTTCCTAGCAGTCCTTCCTCGAATAGCATCCCGTGGTTGAGGAAGCCAAAGCCCTCCTGGCGACACCATCTTCGCAGCCAGGCATTCACCTCCACGATGCATCTGTCTCTGCCCGGACCCCTACCTTCAACAGGAAGAATCGAAGAGAATACCACCTGCGCTCCAAACTCCTTAACCCGTACTCCCAGAGCCCTGTAGTCACTCTTGATCTGCTCAGTGTCACACCTCGCAGTATCATTTGTGCCCACATGGATGAGTAGCATGGGGTAGTAGTCAGAAGGCCGGATAATCCTCGACAATGCCTCTGTAACATCTCGCATACGGGCCCCTGGCAGGCAGCATACCTCCCGGGATGAACGGTCAGGGCGACAGATGGGTGTCTCCGTCCCCCTCAGCAGAGAGTCTCCAACCACCACTACCCTACGTTTCTTATCAGTGGTGGCAGCAGACCTCCCAGCCTTAGGGGTACGAGGCTTCACCTCCTTAACTGTTGGGGGTGATTCCTTCTCTCCTGTATCAAGAAGAGCATAACGGTTATCTTTTACCATAGCAGGAGGGTTCGCAGCTTAATGATTGCTTTGGCTACTTGCATCACAGCAGCCCCCACAGTAGATTTGCCCACTCCACATTGATTCCCGACTGACCGATAGCTGTCTGGTGTTGCAAGCTTCCAGAGGGCTATTGCCACTCGCTTCTCCACTGTGAGGGCTGCTCTCATCTTAGTATTCTGGCATTTCAAGGCAGGGGAAAGCAAGTCACAAATTTCCATGAAAGTGCCCTTACGCATGCGAAAGTTTCGCAGCCACTGTTAATCGTCTGATGCCTGCAAAACTATGCAGTCCCACCAGTCTATGCTTGTTTCCCAGACCCCAAATTGGCGTTCAATGGCTAGAACCTGTCCCATTACCAGCAGGATCTCCAAAGTGCAGGGGCCCGAGGTTTGAGAGAATTCTGTGTCCATGTCTTCACCACTCTCGTCGCCACGCTGCCATAGCTGCCTCCTCCTCGCCTGGCTTTGCAGGTCCCGGTTCAGCATAGACTGCACGAGAATGCACGAGGTGTTTACAGCATCCACGATTGCAGTATTGATCTGAGCAGGGTCCATGCTTGCTGTGCTATGGCGTTTGCACAGTTCATCCAGGAAAAAAGGCACGAAATGCTTGTCTGCTGCTTTCATGGAGGGAGGGGTGAGGCTGTACCCAGAACCACCCGTGACAATGATTTTTGCCCCATCAGCCACTGGGATCTCAACCCAGAATTCCAAGGGGCAGGGGAGACTGCAGGAACTATGGGATAGCTACGGAATAGCTATCCACAGTGCAATACTCCGGAAGTTGACGCTAGCTTCAGACCATGGACACACACCGCCGAATTAATGTGCTTAGTGTGGCCGCGTGCACTCGACTTTATACAATCTGTTTTACAAAACCGGTTTATGTAAAATCGGAATAATCCCATAGTGTAGACGTACCCTGAGGCGTCTCAGGTAGGCAAACACTTTCTTGTTTTCTTTCCCTTTCCCAGCACACCGCACCCTGGACTTCGCTGCCCCTGGCGGGGTGATTTTAGTTGTGCTGATTGCTGTTCTCCTAATAAAGAAGATCCACCAACTCCAAGGTGAGATTAAATCCTTTGGAGACCTGTATTTAAATACTGCATGTTTGACAATCCCTGATTTGGGGAAATGGCATCACAGATGTTGTGCTGAGGCCGAATCTCATGCTTCACATCAAATACAAGTGTCCCTGTTCTCCCTTTACACAGATACACCTTCCACCATAACTCAGAACTAGAGCTGGACAGGGAACCTCAGATCCACAAAAGTTACTCCTAACTTTTGCTGAAATCAAAATGTCTATAAAAAATAGGGAGGGGGGAAATCCAAGGGCAAATTGTGGGGGGAGGGGAACATGACAATGACAATTTTTGACCAGTTTTTTTTTAGCTCATTGGAACTCTGGAAAATGGAACATTTGTAAATTTCCTTTGTAAAAGTTTTCAGCATTTCTTTCTCCCATTTTTCAGCCAGTTGTGCTCCAAAAAAATCACTGAGGCTTGGCTTAAATAAAGATTTATTAAACAGGCTGACACTCTAATTTTCTCTTGGTTTGTTTTCTAATCCACAGAAAAAGGCTGCACCGAGTCTGTTGATTTAACCATCACAGTTAGCATAGCCATAGCATCCCTTCTTCCTCTCCTAGCAATCTTTGCGTGCTGTAAGTATCCCAGCCGTTTCATTCCACAAGCAACATGATATCCCTTGCACTAGGTCTGTCTTGTGTATGAAACATCAGCCAAGAACTAACGCATCGCTGCTTTACAGATCATATTAACCAAACATGGCAGAGAGAAGGACAGGAACCCAGAGGGCAAATCTTGCAGGTGGTAAATCTCTGTTAATTGTCTATTTCAATATCAATTGATACTGTCTAGAAACCACCCTAAAGCACAAGAAAGAATGTAAAGTGCTGAGCCTTGTTTCAAACCACAAAAATCAGAAAACACAGGGCCCAATCAGTCCCTTACGCTCCTTAATTTACACCAGTGTAACTCTAATGAGTTCAGTGGAGTTGCTCCTGACTTGGGCCCCAGTTCAGTAAAGCATTAAGCACATGCTTAACTTTAAGCCCATGAGTAGTCCCATCAATTTACTTTAAGCATATGAGTGAGTCTCATTGAGGTTGATAGAATTACTCATCAGCACTCTGCACCTTATAGAACTGAGTCATTAGCTTGCCCAGTGCAGGAATTTGTCAAGCCCAATGGATTACTGAGACATTCCTAATTCAGCAATTAGCCTCCAAAATATACAGCCCCAAAACTCACATATAAAACTGGTCCTGTTTCGAATACATTTCCAGTGTCAAGGCCAAACCATTCCTGAGTTACATATGGCAAGAAAGCATGTATCCAATTCTCATCTATCAGAAATGGCATGTCCAAATCAACTAGTGTTGGAGCACAGACTCAAAAGTCCCAGATGGCTCACAATCATTTCTGCTCCACACACTATGCTCAGTTCTGAATGCCAAATACCCCCTCACCACCCAAATCCACTGTCCCTTTTCCCATTGGACAGTGAAGCATGGCATTACTTCTTTATCTGCACTGATCCTGCTGTATGTTGACACCGTGAACATTTCAATGAGAATTACACATAAACATCAGTGGGCACAGTTAGGATCTGGCTTAGTTAATAGAATTTCTTCATCTTTCACCTTGAAAGTGGGTGTGAGCACTAACACAAGCACTTTCAGACGGGCACATGCAGTAAGATCCAAGAGCCATCTGTTTCTCCAGGCTCTTGATTACGGCAGGCTGGAAGGGAAAGTGTGCTATAATGTAAGGAACAGACTGGGAACCTTGTTTTGTGCTTTTTGTGCAGCGATATTGTAACAAGTCAGAAGTCTTTGGGGAGTTGGTTTTGGATGAAGCCAACTGTTGGCAGTATGCTGTAACACTTGATTTTAATTACCTCATTAATTACATAAATTATCATAGAGAAATAAGCTTTCTGTTCACTACTTACTTTACAAATTTAAGCACAATATAATAAAGGGGTACCAAAATCACCAGAATCACACTCTGTTCACATTGGATCTGATTTAAATGCCTCTTGGAGTCAACTGGAGTCTTTCCATTGACTTCAGTTGGTGTTGGATCAGGCCCATACAAAATTACTGTTGGTTTCCATGTTTAGAGTGGTCTCAGAGAAGTACAACACTGTCTTCCTTTTCTCCTTTACAGAGTCTTGAACACACTTCTGCTTGCCCTCTTCAGTAGGAGTCCATTCACTTCTTTCATGAGTCCCGTGTGTCTGCCTTTGTTTTCCTGTCTCATTAGACCACTCCAGTCTTATCCTACAGGCTAATAGTCCAAATGTTTCTTAATTGTTTTGGTTTCATTGTGAGGCACATAGAATCGCTACTGAATAAATTACCTCAAAATAGTTAAATATCTTTTTTTTTTTGGGCCTTCTTTTTTGGCGGGTTGATTTCGTTTTCTATTACTTTCCCTTCCTATTTTTTTTCCAACTCAAACTTGTAGGGTAGGAGAGCTCATTTTTAAAAACAAAGTAACAATATTTTAAACTATCTCTTAGATATTATTTATTGAGATTTTATGATGCCAATGCTTATACGCTTGGTGGTTTATAAAGTGTAAGAAACTCTAATCAGTACACAAATTCTAACAGAAGAGGAATCAAATTACCAGATAAGAGCCTGATCAAATTCTCATACAGTGGGGAGTGGATGGGGATGGATGAGTAGATGGGTGGGTGGATAAATGGGGGAGGACATTGAATCAGGATCTATACCCACCTCTATATGTGGCCTATTCATCTATCAAGTTATCCCAGTAAAAATGCCCATACAAGGTGGGTTAAGCAGCATGTTCCAAGTTCTGGCTGACCAAGCGGGAGATGGGTATTTCAACTTCATAGGGCGCTTCACAGAGCTTGTCCTGCATGACCTCTCCCATATAATCCCAGTGGCTCCGTCCCAGGTGATTTATCAGTCACACAAGGGGCAGCAAGGCAGTGGGAGAGAGACGCAGTGTCTGAGAACAGCACGGAATGGAGATCAATGGTGCCAACATCATCTTTGCCAGCTCTTTTAGTTGCTTACCACAGCCTACTAATTATCTCACTCTTATCTTGGCTCTTCTCTTTCCTGCAGTAGATGGTGAAAAACTACAAACAAATGAACTAGTTCATGCCCCCAGTGTGTTCCTTCTTGAGGCTACAATAAATCCCTATACCAGCAAACTACCGGGGTGGGAGGAATATTAAAATATGTCATTTAGAAGAAATAAGACAATTGATTCAAAATGTGTAATTTATGTAAACACAACAGCTTCCAAAATGGTACCATAGACCAGGGCCATCGGTACCCATTTGCAAAGTGTGCTTGCTGCTCCAGCCCCTGTTCCGGCTCTTCCCCAGGGGCCCTGTCCCTGCTCCACGCTGCCCCACTCCTTCTCCACCCCAACCCCACCCCCACTCCCCTGAGGACTCCAGAAGCGGTTGGGCCTGCACTCACCAGTAAGTAGAGTGACCCGGCCTCAGTCTGCTCTGCTCCCCTGGCTCCCAGCCGCACCGCTTGTAAGTGCTGGGGGGCGGTTCTCCCCTCCCACCAAGCCTGGGAGCCAGAGGACCAGAGCGGGCTGGGGCTGGGTCATTCCACTTCCAGCAAGAAGTGGCCAGCCTCCCTCCCACCCTAACCCCAATGGAGACCTGAGGCCAGCCCCCACCCCCGAACTCCTGGGGTGGGGCCCCACACAGCCCCCCCACAGAGGCCTGGGGCCAGGAGGGGCTGGGTAGGGCATCAAAATAGCTAGGGACAGCACTGCCATAGACCTATGTGAAAAGAATTAAATGATACAGCTACACATGAGGGTGGCATATGTCATTAGGCTCTGTTTCAAATGGAGGTCAGAAAGCACTCCAATATCCTTCCATGCACACATGCTTTTCCTCCAGCAGGCTCTCCAGGGCTGGGGAGATATGCACAGGGATTCCTTCTGCTCAAGAGGTAGGACTGTGACATTCTATACCTTGGGGGAATGTACTGTAACCCCCATAGTCCTCATTTTCATATAATTGTGATCTTACATATAAAGCATGCCTTGTTAGGTATCAGGGGAAAGGTTATGATCTGCTGAAACTCATTTATCTATCCATATATGTGTATCATTAATGCATATGAAGTTATGAGAATTGTGTTCTATGGTTGTCACTAAAACATACTGTAAATTGGGGAATCAACCAGATATTAGTTCCCCAGAGGCAACAGCAAGGAAAGTAGCCAACACCTAGGTGGGGTGTCAAACAACCCATCAACAGCCATTGTCCAGCAAGGGAGCCACAATGCAGACTCACTTGCATGAGGCCATCCCAGGGGAATTGCTCAACCTTGCTTGGAGAGATTCAGCAATACCTCCCAGACATGCCTGCACTTGTGCTCCCCAAGCACATGGACTGATGGTATAAAACAAACAGAGTGGCCACATACTGGACCCGTCTCCTTTCCCTGCCTTCGCTGCAAGCAACTAAGACACTGAGAAGAAGACAAGACTCCAACGCAGGAGACTGACCCAGGTTTAAGGAACAAACCTGTATATTAAGGATTGCAATATCCAGTGGAGTGAGAAAAACTGCTTAATCTAGATGTTGCCTGGTCTAATAGGGTTGAGAGTTTAGACTGCTTGCTTATTTCTTTTGGTAACTAACTATGACTTTTTGCCTATCACTTAATATCATATAAAATCTATCTTTGTAGTTAATAAATTTGTTTGTTTATTCTACCTGAAGCAGTGTGTTTAGTTTGAAGTGTGTCAGAGCCGCCCCTTGGGATAACAAGCCTGGTACATATCAATTTCTTTGTTAAATTGACAAACTCATATAAGCTTGCAGTGTCCAGCAGGCATAACTGGACACTGCAAGACAGAGGTTGCTAGGGTTGTGTCTGGGACTGGAGATATTGACTAGTGTCATTTGGTTGCCCAATCCAAGGAGCAGTTTACATGCCAGAGGCTGTGCATGAACAGCCCAGGCGTGGGGGTTCTCACAGCAGAGCAGGGTAAGGCTGGCTCCCAGAGTCAAGGACTGGAGTAACCTAGCAGATCACTGGTACGGATAACACCAGGGGAACGTTACAAGGTCATTTGACAAATGGTGGCCCAATTCCCTGCTCCAGCAGAAAAAAGAATTCTGAGGTGGAAGCCACCAGTTGCCAAATCTGCTATAGATGATCGTTGGTGGCCTGTGCTAAAAATCCCCTGTGCTGGTGGCCCAACCTCCAGGCAAATGGTCACTGATGACCCCATGTACTGATTTGGTGGCATATTAATTCCAAAATTTTTGGTGGTGGGGTTTATTTAGGAGGGGATCAGCTAACTGGGATGAAAAGTGAAGGGGTTCAGAGAGACAGGGCAGGAGAGAAGAGGATTAAGAGTAGGTGTAGAGTGAAGAGACTGTAGGGAGAGGGAAGATTGGAGCAAACAGCCCATTAGCACAGGGTAGAGAAGTTAGTTGCATGGTTTATATGAGCTAATGGTTTGCACAAGGCTACCAGGAAATAATTCACTTGAATTAAAACAATAGCTCCTCTACTGAAATATGGCATTTATTCAGAAGGTTAAAGTATGAGATGGAGAGAAAAATGCTTCCAGATAATATATCACAGGTCAACATTTAAAATGCTGTAGCGCAGTGGTCCCCAACCTTTTCTGTCTGGCAGGCGCCAGACGACGAGCCACGGAGGACCACGACCGCAGACGAACATCTGCCGAAATGCTGCCAACAAGTGGCAACGTCAATAGGCGTCGCCACCAAAATGTCACCGACAAGCAGTGTCATCCAGAAGCGGCGACACCTCTGGATGACGCTGCTTGTCGGCGGCATTTTGGTGGACGCTTGTCCACCGTCCAGTATGCGGGCGCACTTAGACACCCTGGCGGGCACCATGGCACCTGCGGGCACCACGTTAGGGACCCCTGCTGTAGCGCTTCAATGAACACACTACTATGCTGATGGGAGAGCTTCTCCCATCAGCCTAATTAATCCACCTCCACAAGAGGTGGTAGCTGTGTTGATGGGAGAAGATCTCCTGCAGATACAGTCATGTCTACATGAGTCCTGTACAGATACATAACTTGTATCCGCATCCAATCTGCAATCCACCAACGTATCTCTAAAATGGGTATCTGAAGATTTGTAGAGCTTTAGATATGAAATTTGGATCCACATACATCCATGATCTGCAAATATGGTCCACAAATATCTGCATCTGTGGATGTCAGCAGATATCTGCAGATTTGCAGGGCTCTAGGTATAACTAAGTTGTTCTGGGGCATGGATTTTTCACACGCCTGAGCGAGGTGGTTCTCCCAATGTATGTCTATAGTGCAGAGCTGGCTACAAATATATGCCAGTACAGGTACATCGCTTAGGGGCATGGACACCAGTAAGCCATGCAGTTACTGCCAAACTCCCAGGCCAGGTCTACACTATAAACTTAAGGCAGGGCTACACTACAAACTTGCATCAGAGCTGCTGCACCAATGCAGCTGTGTCACTGTAGTGCCTCTGGTCAAGCCACTCTAAGCCAATGGGAGAGAGCTCTCGTTGGGTTAGTTACCCTTCCTTGGCGAGAGGCAGTAATTATGTCCACACGTGGGTTAAGGTCGGTATAACTACATAACAGGGGCAGGGCTGGATTTTTCACACCTTTGAGTGATGTAGTTATATCGAAATATGCACTGTGCCACTGGCCTTACATGGATTTAACGGCCTCGCTCGGGGTGTGAAAAATCCCCCTCCCCCACAGTGCTGAAGATATACTGGTCTGATAGGAACAATGAGGAGTCTGGTGGATGTGGTCCACTCCCAATAACTGATGACCCTCTCTTGGTATTGACACCTCCTCATCAGTTATTGGGAGTGGACCACATCCACCCTGACTGAATTGTCCTTGTCATCGCTGGTTCTCCATTTGTACTGTAACTCCCTTCTCTTCATGTGCTAGTATACCTATGCCTGTATGTGTAATTTTCACTCCACGCCTCTGAAGTGGGGTTTTTACCCATCAAAGCTTATGCCCAAATAAATTTGTTAATCTTTCAGGTGCCCCCGGGCTCCTCGTTTTGGTGGCTACAAAGAGGGCTACCCTTCTGAAACCCGATCTGACAGGCTGGGCTTAGAGCCCTGCCCTGGGGAGGAGCCCGACTATTCAGCAAGGCGCTGTCGGAGAGAGTAGGCTGCGGAAATGATTCACTAGTGTTTTTAGCAGCCCTGGGCCCCGCCCTAGAGCTGCTGTTAGCTGAGGTAAGTGTGTGTTGCTCTATGTACACTTTAGATTAGGATCCGCTGTTGGCGGTTTGACACCTTCCTGCCCCGGCTGCCAACTGTTTGCTGGGCGTGTCTTGAACTTTCGGTTTCACGCTTAGTCCGGCCACCCCGTCCTGAGCTGGGACTTCGCACGCCTGATAGGATCTTTTATGCCCAGCCCCGCCCCTGGCATAGGGCCAGCGCTGGGAAGAGGGTTATGAGGAAGGTTTCTTTGGTGCTTTTCTTCTCCTGCCCCCGGCCGTGCAGGAGACCCGCGCTTCCCTCTGCAGGGCCGAGCCTCCGGCCCTTTCACACAATGATCTGTCTGTCCCCGCGACCCTTCGGCGGGTTCCCACTCACGGCACGGGGTGCACCCGCTCCTTGGCAGGCGCAGGCAGCTTACGGGGGTGGCCAGCACTGGGCAGTCAGACGCAAAAATCACAGCTTCCCTTCTCCCCGCAACACAGCCAGCCGCGCAGCCTGCGAGAGGCCCCATGTTAGGGTGTGCGCAGCTTCCTGGACTCTCCGGTTGACGCGGCTCGGAGTAAGAGCCAGGCTTGGAGCAGAGGGGTGCACCAGGGAGAGTGGATAGAAGAAGCCTTTAGCTGCAGAAGGCGCGCCAGGGGAAGGGAAATGTTTTCAGTTAAACCGGGGACAGGCCAGGGAGACGTGTCTGCAAAGCATTCTCTTCCCCTGGGACCCCGCACCTGGTTCTCTCAAGCCTCTTGGGGAATACACTGGGAAATTATTGCTTTATATTCCTGTTTTCTCTCCCAATACTGAATGGCAACACCCTTTGCTGCCGTGCCCTGCCCTCCCCCCCTCCGCCAGGAGTCACAGACTGCTATGAAGCTGGACCCACATAAAGCATGTTCAGAAGGGTACTGAAATGTGACGCTCACTACCTACTGAGTGGCATCACAAGTTATAACCGAAGAACCAAAGCTGTCTTGGCATCTTTTTCATTGTTAACAGGATTCCACTGCACCTCTGAATCAAGGAGTGCAGTAGGGAATACTGTGACTAACAATGAATGTGTATTGAGTTCTGATCACAAATATTATGGTAGCCCCCAAAGGCTTTGATTGGGGCTGGATCCCATTGTGCTAGGCACCATGCAGTTATCATAGTCTCTTACCTTGAAGAGTCTACATCCTGCAAAGGTCTGTGTGAGTAACTTTACTCACATGAGCAGCCCAACTGGAAGTTAATAGCACTAAGTGAGTAAGGTTAGTGGGGTGCATGTGTCTGCAGGATTCAGCCTTGAGACAAAATGCAACAAGTGAGTATATCAACAAAGAATGAGGGAAGTGGGGGAGATAAATGATAACATGGTTCCTGAGGTTCAGTTGGGCATGTCAACACATGAAAATTATTCTAGGATAAGGTAAGTTTTAAACTTAAAGCATTCCAGTGTAGCTCCATGTGTAGATGAGCCGTTATTAGTGATGTGCTGCTGCCTCATTCCTTAAAAAACAAAAGCCAAAATAGCACTTCTGCCATTTCTAAATACTTGAAAACACTAAAACTAGGCTGGATAAAGCACTAGAAAACTTCCTGCTGTGGCCCCTAGGGAACAAACTATAGGTGACCTAGCAGGTGTCTTTCATGTGCTGATACATAAGTTAAAGAACAAACATTTGTAACCAAGAACAAAAACATTGGGTGTCCAATACAAACATGTTAAGTACCTCTGGTTAATTGATTTCCAGACAGGAGTCAGTACTTCCGAATTTTCATCCTGCGGGTAAACTTAGTTCCGGAGGTGTTGTGTCTTCCCCATTGGTCTGCATACTGATCTTCAGCTAAGTACTTAGCTGAAGTAAACTAGTGTTGCTTCAATGGAGCTGCAACAGTTTTACCCAAGCTAAGGATCTGGCTTCATGTCACAATTGCTGCTACTTTTTGTGTGTCATTATACTTTGGTTTCTTGGGTAAGATGATTTTCTTGGAGACTTGCCTTTACCTTGGTAAAATGAGCTTAAGAAACCAAAGCAGACAGTAGCCTCTAGATCAGAATATTCAAACAATAAGTAGGAGAGAAGGACTTTTCAGCAATTGAGTTAGATCTCTTGTAGTGTCCCTGCCCTAGTCTAGCCTTTTACTGATGTGGATGAGTATTTAAGGCCCAGATCCTCAAAGATATCAATCAATGACAGTTCAACACCTTAAAATCTTTGAGGATGTGGGGGTAAACCATCTCCTGTATATTACAGAAGAATAGAATTGTGTTGCTTTCTTGGAAGTTACTGTGCTTTCTTTAATGTTTGGGTTCCAGTTTTAAAGTCTCTAGGTGGTTAAACAGTTTTCCTTTCACAGATGCTGATCTGTTTCTTCTTGGACACCCTGGGTAAAGGCTGTGCATTCGTTGCAGGTAATGTGCCTTTGAGCTAGGCTCAGTCTGGAAGCAGCTCCAGTGAGTTTTGAACAATATTTTTAAAAAGAACAGGAGTACTTGTGGCACCTTAGAGACTAACAAATTTATTTCAGCATAAGCTTTCGTGGGCTACAGCTCACTTCTTCGGAGGCATAGAGTGGAGCACACAGACTGGAGATATTTATACATACAGAGAACATGAAAAGGTGGAAGTACCCATACCAACTGTAAGAGTCCAATCAATTGAGATGAGCTATGTCATGGTATAATTCCCCACTCTGAACCTTAGCGTCCAAAAGATGGGGTACCAGCATGAATTCCTCTAAGCTCAATTACCAGCTTAGTACTTGTAGCGCTGCCACCAACCAGGAATTCCAGTGCCTGGTACATTCTGGTCCCCCGAAAACCTTGCCTGGGGACCCCCAAGACCCAGACCCTCTGGATCTTAACACAAGGAAAGTAAACCCTTTCCCTCACTGTTGCCTCTCCCAGGCTGCCCCTCCCTGGGTTACCCTGGAAGATTACCATGATTCAAACTCCTTGAATCTTTAAACAGAGAGGAAAATTCACCTTCCCCCCTCCTTCACTCTCCCCCTCCCAGACTCTCCCTGAGAGAGAAAGTAATCCTAACACAGAGAGAAATTAACTTTTCTTGCCCCCTTCCCTCCTTTCTCCCCACCAAGTCCCTGGTGAATCCAGATCCTGTCCCCTGGGGTCTCACCAGAGTAAAAAAACAATCAGGTTCTTAAACAAGAAAAGCTTTTAATTAAAAAAAGAAAAAACAGTAAAAGTTATCTTTTTACATTTAAGATGGAATATGTTACAGGGTCTTTCAGATATAGACACTGGGAATACCCTCCTAGCCTAAGTATACAAGTACAAATTAAAATCCTTTTAGCAAAATACAGATTTGAACTCCTTCCAGCCAAATACACATTTGAACTCCTCCCAACCAAATACACATTTGCAAATAAAGAAAACAAACATAAGCCTAACTCACCTTATTTACCTCGTACTCACTATTCTGACCTTATAAGAGCCTGTATCGGAGAGATCGGAGAGAAACCTGGTTGCATGTCTGGTCCCTCTGAGCCCCTAGAGTGAACAACCAAAAAACTAACAGCACACACACAAACTTCCCTCCCTCAAGATTTGAAAGTATCCTGTCCCCTGATTGGTCCTCTGGTCAGGTGACAGCCAGGCTCACTGAACTTGTTAACCCTTTACAGTCAAAAGAGATATAACGTACTTCTGTTCTATTAACTCCTACTATCTGTTTATGGCAAGCTATCATCAGCAGGAAAAAAAAAAAACCTTTGAAGTGATAATCGAGATGACCCATAGAAGGTGTGAGGAGAACTTAGCATAGGGAAATAGGTTCAATTAGTGTAATGACCCAACCATTCCCAGTCTCTGTTTAAACCTAAGTTAATTGTATCTAATTTGCATATTAATTCGAGTTCAGCAGTCTCTCTTTGGAGTCTATTTTTGAAGTTTTTTTGTTGCAAAATTGCCACCTTCAAGTCTGTCACTGAGTGGTTAGAGAGGTTGAAGTGTTCTCCCACAGTTCTTTGAATGTTATGATTCCTGATGTCAGATTTGTGTCCATTTATTTTTTTGCGTAGAGACTGTCCGATTTGGTCAATGTACATGGCAGAGGGGCATTGCTGGCACATGATGGCATATATCATGTTGGTAGGTGTGCAGGTGATTAGGACCTAATCACATCAGCCACGCCATCAGGGGCTTGTTCACCTGCACATCAACCACTGTGGGGAGTTTCTGTACTAAACATTTTTATTATTATAATTAATTTTTACATAAGAATGGTCATACTGGGTCAGACCAATGGTCCATATAGCCCAGTATCCTGTCATCCGACAGTGGTCAAGGCCGGGTGCTTCAGAGGGAATGAACAGAACAGGAATCATCAAATGATCCATCCCGTTGCCCATTCCCAGCTTCTGGCAAACAGACTAGGGACACTCAGAGCATGGTGTTGCATCCCTCCCAATCCTGGCTAATAGCCACTGATTGACCTATTCCCCAGGAATTTATCTAGTTCTTTTTTTAATCCTGTTATAGTTTTCGTCTTCACAGCATCCCCTGACAAAGAGTTCCACGGATTGACTTTAGGTTGTGTGAAGAAGTACTTCCTTTTGTTTTTTTAAAACTTGCTGTCTATTAATTTCATTGGCTGACTGCTAGTTCTTGTGTTATGTGAAGGATTAAATACCATTTCCTTATTCATTTTCTTCACACCAGTCAAGATTTTATAGACCTCTATCATATCCCCCATTAGTCCTCTCTTTTCTAAGCTGAAAATTCCCGGTCATTTTAATTTCTCCTCCTGTTTCATACCCCTAATCATTTTAGTTGCCCATCTCTGTACCTTTTTCATTTCCAATATATCTCTTTTGGGGTGGGGTGCATACAATATTCAAGGTATACTCATACTATGGATTTATATAGAGGCAGTGTGATATTTTCTGTCTTATTATCTGTCCCTTAATGATTCCCAACATTGCTTTTGTGACTGCTGCTGCACATTGAGCGGATGTTTTCAGAGAACTATCTACAATGACTCCAAGATCTCTTTCTTGAGTGTTAACAGCTAATTCAGACTCCTTCATTTTGTATGTATAATTGAAATTGTTTTCCAATGTGCATTATTTTGCATTTATCAACACTGAATTTCATCTGCCATTTTGTTGCCCAGTCACCCAGTTTTGTGAGATCCCTTTGTAACTCTTTGCAGTTTGCCTGGGGCTTAACTATCTTGAATAGTTTTGTATCATCCAAAAATTTTGCCACCTCAATGTTTACCCATTTTCCCAGATCATTTATGAATATATTGAACAGTACAGGTCCCAGTACAGACCCCTCAGGAATACCACTATTTATCTCTCTCCATTCTGAAAACTGATAATTTATTCCTACCCTTTGTTTCCTATCTTTTAACCAGTTACTGATCCATGAGAGGACTTCTCTTTTATTCCATGATGGCTTACTTTTCAAAAGTCAATTTAAATTAAATATTTTTTTTTAAAAAATTATATGTTTTTAGAAATCTAGACCTGTTATGTGTTTTGGTGTAACTTGCATTATCCTTATATTAAATTTGCATTATCCTAACAAAACATTTACTTTATTCATATCTCTTTTATATATCTCATCGACCCTGACACCCCCCTGGTAAATTCGAACACACCCACTAATTTCAGTTCCTGGGGAAACTACTGGATGTGGCTGCTCAGATGCCTCCCCATGCTCCTGGCCACCTCCCTGCTGGGGGGATGCCAAATGCCAGGCTCCCGCTTCCCTGCAACACACATTACCATATCCTCTTCTCTTCTCCATCCCATTCTCCTTCCCCTCCCCAATGCACGCACCCTATCCTCAACCCCCCACTCCACCATTCCCTTCTCTTCCCCCTGCCCTGTCTTACCCCCTCTTCCCCACTGTCTCTTCCACCCTTGCCCTGCCCTTGGGCTCTCATAATTGTACAGAACAGGCAGGCACTAGGACCCAGGAGGCGGTGTCCAGCTGCAGAGGTAGTGACCCAGAACAGCTGCTCCATCCCACTCCCTGCAGGACCTGGCTGCCTGGGACAGGAGCCCAACGAGTGTGGGCATGCAGCGTGGGAAGGATATAACCCACCCCTCCCCCAGCAGGCCGATGAGCAGAGCAAGCCCTGCTGGGCAATTCAGTACTCGCAGAAATCGGGGGGGAGTCGCACGTTCCTCCCTGTACCCCTCTTTGAGGGATCATTGCTCCCCTTGCCGCACCCCAAACTACGCCCATGGTCAAAAGGTACAAAATGCAGAACTCATGGAAGTGGTTTTGAAGTGGTGGAAAGGGTTACGATGTTCCCTACAATGTGCAGAGACCCCCCAGCTGGATTACACCTCAGACTATGCATGCAAACAGGTGAAAAGCATATCATAATGTGGAACCAATGTACCCGTGATATGCTGTGCAGAGGACTGTAAGGCAGCCCCTCGGAGTGATCTAATAACTGAATGCCATAGTGACGCCCCACGAAAGAGCACATGCCCTACAGCAGGCACAGATGAAGCTTCCATATGCGAACTGCAGGTGGAAGCGAGGTGCCCTGCAGACCCCCAAGAAGCATCATGATCATCCTTACTGCTTAGGAATACGGCACTTATTTTTCCTGTTAGAATTTGCCTGACTTTAACTTCCAGCCATCAGTTCTTGTTCTCCCTTTCTCCACTGAATTAAAGAACCCGTTAGTACACAGTGTTTTCTCACCACGAAGGTACATAGAGACTGTAATCAAGTGTCATCTCAGTCTTATTTGGTTAAGCTAACCAAAGTCTCTCACTGTAAGATACTTATTCCAACCCTCAAATCATTTTTCTGGCTCTTCTCTGCACCTTCTCCAGTTTTTCAACCGTCCTTTTTAAAGAACAGCACTGCAGTATACTGAGTCACTCTATGAAGTCCTTTGCAGTATATTGTGAGAGACTTTGTCCTTTCTGAGCCTATGTGTGGAAGTTAAAGTAAACCAATTCCAGTTTTGCACACTCCAGATTTCTATCTGTGGCCTTCATTGCAACTTGTGGCAAGGCGTGGGTTCAGCTTGCAGCAATGACCAGTACCAAATGTTGACAAAAGGAAGAAGATCCAGATCACTAGATGTGGGGAAGGACAGTTCGGCAACTGAGGAGAGCACACAGGCTACATGTAGAGCTGCCAGACTGGAGATGGCTGATGCAATTTTTTATTGTATTTTATTTTGTTAACAGATCATTTATTTTAGGCTGATGAATGCTGACCAGTGATCCTGAACCAGGACCACAATCACAGAATGGTGTGACTACATCTTCACACAGACCTCAGCTCAGAACTTCTGCATGAGGATGGCTACATGTCTGGATCTGTGTGTAGTGCAAGCCAGTCCGTTAGCACCAGGATGTGCAGGTGACGGGCAGTTCCAGCCCCAAAATGGGTTGCTATTGTCCTCTAGAAGCTGGTTACTGCAGGTGGTTACAGAGCTGTGGATAATCAGTTCAGCACTGGTAAGTCAGCTGTTGATTTTGTAGTGATGGATATTTGCCAGGCAACAGTTGCTTTGATTTCACCCCTGCTTGGTGAGGATAGGAAATGTGCCTGAAGTAATAGTTGTCTTTCAGTGAATAGATGACCAGCCATCCATGGTGCAGGTGTACCTCTTATCATGCTCTTGACCAAGATGACAATGTTTATATAAACAGGAATGGATGCTACTTGCTCATTATGGAGGCCTTGATAGACCATACAGGGAGGTTCATAGACACCTACATGGGATGCAGCAGCAAAGTGCATGATGCCAGTGTATTCTGGAGATCCAGTGTATTCAAATATGGCCAAGCTGGGACCTTATCCACAGTTTTTGGGTGGAAGATCAATGAGTTGTCTGTGCTCACTGTTTTTATGGGGGACTGTCATAAACAGATAGCTAAGGGTTAATGTCTCTTTCACCTGAAGCACCTGACCAGAGGACCAATCAGGAAACCGGATTTTTTCAACTTTGGGTGGAGGGAATTTTGTGTCTGAGTCTTTGTTTTCTGGCTGCCTGTTTTCTCTGAGCTTTGGAGAAGTAGTTTCTACTTTCTAGTCTTCTATTTCTAAGTGTATGGACAAAGAGATCAGATAGTAAGTTATATGGTTTCTTTTCTTTGGTATTTGCATGAATATAAGTGCTGGAGTGCTTTGATTTGTATTCTTTTTGAATAAGGCTGTTTATTCAATATTCTTTTAAGCAATTGACCCTATATTTCGTCACCTTAATACAGAGAGACCATTTGTATGTATTTTTCTTTCTTTTTATATAAAGCTTTCTTTTAAGACCTGTTGGAGTTTTTCTTTACTTCAGGGAAATTGAGTCTGTACTCACCAGGGAATTGGTGGGAGAAAGAAATCAGGGGAGATCTGTGTGTGTTGAATTTGCTAGCCTGATTTTGCATTTCCTCTGGGTGAAGAGGAAAGTGCTGTTTGTTTCCAGGACTGGGAATGGAGAGGGGGAGTCACTCTGTTTGGATTCACAGAGCTTGTGTCTGTGTATTTCTCCAGGAGCACCTGGAGGGGGGAAGGGAAAAAGGATTATTTCCCTTTGTTGTGAGACTCAAGGGATTTGGGTCTTGGGGTCCCCAGGGAAGGTTTTTCAGGGGGACCAGAGTGCCCCAAAACACTCTAATTTTTTGGGTGGTGGCAGCAAGTACCAGGTCCAAGCTGGTAACTAAGCTTGGAGGTTTTCATGCTAACCCCCATATTTTGGACGCTAAGGTCCAAATCTGGGACTAAGGTTATGACAGGGACCTAGCCTATCCTCTACTGCCCTGGCTCATTAAGGCCTACCCTGGTGTGGGAACGCATGGCAGAAGACAGTCTGACTTTGCCCTGAGCAGGCGGTGGAATGTGCGTTTGGCCAGCTGAAGACAGGAGGGTGTTGCCTACAAGCCATTTGGACTACAGTATATAATATGCCATTCATGTGATTGAGGCGTGCTGTGTACTGCACATGGATGTGAGGATAAGTGGGAGTACTTTGGCCAGGAATGGATCACTCATGCTGTTTTATGGCCCTCAGCCAGCCAACCAGAAAGTGCACCTCTGGAAACGGAGACTGGGTTCAGGAGAGCATGAGAAATACCTCTGTGCATCATAAGGAGACAGAAACTGCAACTTTATCTCCCTTTGCATCCCATCCCATCCATCCCTACACTTCTCTGCTTATTGCCGGCATGTCCCAGGTTCCTTCTTCCTAACAAGAACATGGCATTGCTTTCTGTTTATTGCCACAAATGTTTTGGTATCTGTGTGTGGCTTTGGGACATTAGCTTGATGTGCCAAAGGGTGGAGGGCTGTGAGAGGAAGGCCAGGGAGGTAGATGGTCTTACAATTTTTTCAGGCTGTGGTAGCATTGGCTGATGAGAGCTTGCTGGAGATCCCTGGCTGGAAAAGAGAACAGTTCTTCCAGGTCTGTCGTAGCAAATCATCCCTGTGTGCCATGGAACTGTTTCATTGTCTGGTGACAGATGGGAAGATTATTTATTAGAGACAACTAGTGAGCTACAAGCTGTGGGGCATGGGGAGTTTGTCTTACTCCAAAATCTCTCTCTCGGGAGTTCCTGTAGAATGAAAAATTCTTCTGCATCATTCCTCAAGTGGACCAAAATTTGTACCATCATGAACAGAATGTTGATTTAGGATGCAGCAGCATAGAACCACCATGAATGTACCTGTGCAACCTTCCCCTACACCCCTGCTTTTGCCTTAGTACCACTGAAAAGCTCAGTTCGAGCAGTCCTGTAATGTCATATGAGGATCCGAGGAACCCTAGTTTTTTTTGTTTTGTTCCTGTAACTCTGTGCAAAAAAGTTATAAAACACTGAGAATTTTCAAAAGCAGCCCAATTTATTGGAAGCGGTCAGTATTTCAGGAGCGTCTTGACCAAATGACCTCAGATTTGCTTCAGTCTGCTCAACCCTTCTTATGGCATAATTATCCAAGACAATTTCCCCATGCGGGTGAATTTTGGATTTTAAAAGCAGATCATCTGTGGTTTGAGGAGGGGAGAGGTGTGTGGCTGGGGAAACCACTGGGCCAGATGACTCTATACTTTCACCACTAATGCTACCTCTGGTCCTGGTGAGGCAGCATAATCTTAAAGAAACTTTGAAAAATTGGCTCTGAAACAAAAAGCTTTGCTCAGCGTTAACTATGGAGTCATTAGTGCTCCATAATATTTCAAATCACTCTTCAGACAGAACTAGTGAACACTAACAGCAACTGTGTGGGGAAGGTAAGTCCTTTCATCCCCATTTTACAGATGAGGAAAATGAAGCATTCTAGTAGGTCAAAATATTTAGGTACTTGAGTAAGTAGCCTCTTGGGTTTTTTTCTTCAGATCCTGGGCTCTGAATTGTGTAAAAGATAGAAATAAAATAGCCAACTATGATGTGTTGGAGAGAACTTCATAAAAAAATGTTCCACAGAGCTATTGTTTTGAGGCATTTTCAGACAATGTCATTGAAAGATAGTGCAGCCCAATCACCTGCACGGTGATGCTATCACTGTCAGTCTGTCCCCATACTCGGCATGTTTTCAGGAGCAAGTTCTACACATTTCCCACAAAGTGCAGTTTCACAGAAATTTGTTTTCCAAGAAATGCTGCCTCCCTTCTTGGCTATGAGAGAGCATATTTGTTTCAATGGGCAAACACATCAGTATATTCCTTGACCTCACCCCAGGGCATAAAGTTGCATCACAAACAGTGGGATTTTCCTCTTGTTAAAATATAAGCAGCATGGCTCTGCTTACAGTATTATGTTATAGGCATAAAACCTCTATACTGGAGCTCATAGACTCATAAACTCATAGGTCAGAAGGGACCAATATGATCATCTAGTCTGACCTCCTGCACAAGGCAGGCCACAGAACCCTACCCATCCACTTTTATAACAACCCCTAACCCAGGACTGAGTTATTGAAATCCTCAAAATTGGTTTGAAGACCTCAAGCTGCAGAGAATCCACCAGCAAGCGACCCATGCCCCACGCTGCAGGGGAAGGCGAAAAACCTCCAGGGCCCCTGCCAATCCGCCCTGGAGGAAAATTCCTACCCGACCCCAAATATGGCGATCAGCTAAACCCTGAGCATGTGGGCAAGACTCACCAGCCAGCACCCAAGAAGGAATTCTCTGCAGTAACTCAGTTCCCATCCCATCCAACATCTCCCTGCAGACCATTGAGCAGACTTATCTGGTGATAATCCAAGATCAATTGCCCAAATTAAACTATCCTATCATAACATCCCCTCCATATACTTATCAAGCTTAGTCTGAAAGCCAGATAAGTCATTTGCCCTCACTACTTCCCTCGGAAGGCTGTTCCAGAACTTCACTCCCCTAATGGTTAGAAACCTTTGTCTAATTTCAAGTCTAAACTTCCTAATATCCAGTTTGTACCCATTCGTCCTCGTGCCTACATTAGTACTAAACTTAAATAATTCCTCTCCCTCCCTAACGTTAACCCCCCTGATATATTTATATAGAGCAAGCATATCCCCCCACAGCCTTCTTTTGGCCAGGCTAAACAAGCCAAGCTCTTTGAGTCTCCTTTCATAAGGCAGGTTTTCCATTCCTCGGATCATCCTAGTAGCCCGTCTCTGGACCTGTTCCAGTTTGAATTCATCCTTCTTGAACATGGGACACCAGAACTGCACACAATATTCCAGATGGGGTCTCACCAGCGCCTTATATAACGGTACTAACACCTCCTTATCCTTGCTGGAAATAGCTCGCCTGATGCATCCTAAAATCGCATTTGCTTTTTTAACAGCCGTATCACATTGGCGGCTCATAGTCATCCTGCTATCAACCAATACCCCAAGGTCCTTCTCCTCCTCTGTCACTTCCAACTGATGCGTCCCCAACGTATATCTAAAATTCTTATTATTAATCCCCAAGTGCATGACCTTGCACTTTTCACTATTGTATTTCATCCTATTACTATTACTCCAGTTTACAAGGTGGTCCAGATCTTCCTGAATAGTATCCCTGTCCTTCTCCATGTTAGCAATACCCCCCAGCTTTGTGTCATCCGCAAGCTTTATTAGCACATTCCCGCTCTTTGTGCCAAGGTCAGTAATAAAAAGGTTAAATAAGATCGGTCCCAAAACCGATCCTTGAGGGACTCCATTAGTGACCTCCTTCCAGCCTGACAGTTCACCCTTCAGTACGACCCGCTGGAGTCTCCCCTTTAACCAGTTCCTTATCCACCTTACAACTTTCATATTCATCCCCATCTTTTCCAATTTAACTAACAGTTCCCCATGTGGAACTGTGTCAAACGCCTTACTGAAATCGAGGTAAATTAGATCTACCGCATTTCCTTTATCTAAGTAATCCGTCACCTTCTCAAAGAAGGAGATCAGATTGGTTTGGCACGATCTACCTTTAGTAAATCCATGTTGCAATTCGTCCCAATTACCATTGACCTCTATGTCCTTAACTACTTTCTCCCTTAAAATTTTTTCCAAGACCTTACATACTACAGATGTCAAGCTAACAGGCCTATAATTACCCGGATCACTTTTATTCCCTTTCTTAAAAACAGGAACTACGTTAGCAATTCTCCAGTCGTACGGCACAACCCCCGAGTTTATCGATTGCTTAAAAATTCTCGCTAACGGGCTTGCAATTTCACGCGCCAGTTCCTTTAATATCCTCGGATGGAGATTGTCCGGGCCCTCCGATTTTGTCTCATTAAGCTGTTCAAGTTTGGCCTCTACCTCAGTTGCGGTAATATCCACCTCCATATCCACATTCCCGTTTATCATCCCTCCATCATCACTAAACTCCTCACTAGTCTTATTAAAAACTGAGGCAAAGTACTTATTTAGATATTGGGCCATGCCTAGGTTATCCTTAACCTCCATTCCTTCCTCAGTATATAGCGGCCCCACTTCTTCTTTCTTTGTTTACTTCTTATTTATGTGGCTGTAGAACCTTTTACTATTGGTTTTGATTCCCTTTGCAAGGTCCAGTTCAATGCGGCTTTTAGCCTTCCTCACTTTATCCCTACATGTTCTGACCTCACCAAGGTAGCTTCCCTTGCTAATCCCGCCTTTCTTCCACTCCCTGTAAGCTTTCTGCTTTTTCCTAATCCCCTCTCTGAGTTGCTTGCTCATCCAGCTTGGCCTACAACTCCTGCCCATGTGTTTTTTCCCCTTTCTTGGGATGCAGGCTTCCGACAATTTCCGCAGCTGCGACTTAAAGTAATTCCAGGCCTCCTCCGCATTTAAATCCACAAGTTCCTCCGTCCAATCCTCTTCCCTAACTAATTTCCTTAACTTTTTAAATTTAGCCCTCGAGAAGTCGAAAACCCTAATCCGAGATCTACATTTGTTTATCCTTCCATCTAGTTTGAACTGAATCAGCTCATGATCACTCGAACCAAGGTTGTCCCCTACCACCATTTCTTCTACGAGGTCCTCACTGCTCATCAAAACCAAATCTAAAATGGCATCCCCTCTCGTAGGTACTTCAACTACTTGATGAAGAAATCCATCTGCTAACACATCCAGAAAAATCTGACCCCTATTATTCTTGCAAGCACTCGTCCTCCAGTCTATATCCGGGAAGTTGAAGTCTCCCATAATCATACATTTCCCCTTTGTGTTTACTTCATTAAAGACATTAAAGAGGTCTCTATCCATATCCAAATCAGATCCCGGCGGTCTATAGCACACCCCAAGCACTATCTCAGGGGAAGCTCTAGTTGCTTTTTTACCCAGTGTGATTTTTGCCCAGACAGACTCTGTCTTATCCATTCCATCGCTTTTTATTTCATTACAGTTAATCTCATCATTGATGTACAAGGCTACTCCACCACCTTTGCCTTTCTTCCTGTCTTTTCTAAACAGCACATAGCCTTCAATACCTGTACTCCAGTCATGAGTACTATTCCACCAGGTGTCTGTTATCCCTATAATATCCGGTTTCACTTCCTGCACCAGTAGCTCCAGTTCCTCCATCTTGTTACCTAGGCTCCTCGCATTAGTGTACAGACATTTTAATTTTTGGCGTTTGGCGTCAGTGACATTCTTTCCCCCGTCGTGCACAGACCTTCTACCACCAGCATCACCCGTTAATCTGGTTTCTACTCCACTATTCCTCCTTGGATCAATTCTTTGGTCCGCAAGGGTATCCCCTCTCACTTTGTTTACTTCCCTCTCCAGGTTATATTCCGGCGTGGAGATCTCCTGAACATCTCCCAACCATCTCCCCCAACTTCCTAGTTTAAAGCTCTCTTGATGAGGTCGGCGAGCCTCCATCCTAGAATTCTATTTCCCTCCTTACTTAGATGAAGTCCATCCGGAGCGAACAGTTGTCTGTCCGTAAACGCTTCCCAATGACCGTACATCCCAAATCCCTCCTTATAACACCAATGCCTGAGCCATCTGTTGATCGCAATAAACTTGTCACTCCTTCATCGCCCTGCTCTAGGAACTGGCAGAATCCCACTGAAGATCACCTGAGCCTCGATTTCTTTGAGCTGTCCACTGCCAGAGTAAAACTTGCCTGTGCAGGAGATGGAGCTTTCACAGGAGCAATCCAAGGCTGTAGAATGAACTCCAACAAGATCTAAGACTTGACTCTAATGTCCTCACCTTCCATTCCAAGTGCCAGGCAAGATTCTTTGATCTTGCCTTCACTAACACACCTAGCACAACAGACGTAATATTAAAAATAAACAACTATAAAATCCTCAAATAATTGTCTTCAAGAGGAAAAAGAAGTAAGGGGAAAAACCCTTGACAAATGCTAGTTCTCTTGTGTAATGCGCTTCTGGAAGGTGCTCTGGTGCTATAGTGATGAGGATGGTATAAATCAGGTGTCGGTAACCTTTCAGAAGTGATGTGCCGAGTCTTCATTTATTCACTCTAATTTAAGGTTTCACGTGCCAGTAAAAATTTTAACGTTTTTAGAAGGTCTCTTTCTATAAATCTTTAATATATAACTAAACTGTTGTTGTATGTAAAGTAAATAAGGCTTTTAAAATGTTTAAGAAGCTTCATTTAAAATTAAATTAAAATGCAGAGCCCCCGGACTGCTGGCCATGACCTGGGCAGTGTGAGTGCCACTGAAAATCAGCTTACGTGCCGCCTTCGGCACCCGTGCTGTAGGTTGCCTACCCCTGGTATAAACCTTTGAATGACCTGGTATGGAAAATGCCCTTTGGACTTTGCTTTATGACTGCCTCTTTTTTTCTGCTTTTCTTCCCTGTCTGGCTAGTGCTGCTGGTGGTTTTCCAGTGGACTTCAGAAGCAGCAGGACCTCTAGAAAGAAAAGCTGCAGCCGTGGGAACCTCGGTGCTGCTGTCTGCCCCAGACAACATAAAAGACATCAACTTCATCCAGTGGGAATATCAAAATGGCACCACATGGTACTTCATTGTGCAGTACTATGTGGGGTCACAAAAGCCAACACTCTATCCGCCCTATGAAAACAGAGTAGTTTTCTATTCGCTCAACGGCTCCCTCTTGCTGGAAAACCTACAAGAGACAGACAGCCGGGTCTACAAAGCCAGTATCAATCTGATCGAGAGCGAAGCCAGGACAACCCTTCTGAAAGTTCTCAGTAAGTGAGAGACACTGAGGAGATGGTCTTACTCTTCCAACATTTACAAATCAGTACATTAGAAGGATCCATTCAATCCAGGGTGTGAATGGGAATAGTCATAATGGAGGGGGATTTTCAGCAAGCCACAAAGGAATTGGGAAGGCCAAGACTATAACAAGGTTAAAAAAAGAACTAGATAAGTTCATGGAGAATTGGTCCATCAATGGCTATTAGCCAGGATGGGCAGGGATGGTGTCCCTAGCCTCTGTTTGACAGAAGCTGGGAATGGGCGACGGGATGGATCACTTGATGATTACCTGTTCTGTTTATTTCCTCTGAAGCACCTGGAATTGGCCACTGTTGGAAGACAGGCTACTGGGATTGTCATACCTTTGGTCTGACCCAGTATGGCCATTCTTATGTTCTTATGAGCCAGATAGGGGATGCTGATGGACACACTGGGAAATGTCAGGGAGATTTGCGAGCCCCGGAATGGGGAAAGCTGTATCTGACTGCACTGGGAAACGTGTGTATGTGGAAGGGGCTCTGAACCCCCAGAATGATGGAGACTTGATGTGTCTGTGAGGTGCTGTGTTCAGTCTGAATGTGCTCTGTGAAACTGCTCTCCACTCTGGTGGCACCGTGTCCCTTGCTGCCTATGCACAGAACAGCTTTGATGCCCCTTGTAGGGGTAATCTCTTGGGAGTGACCGTTCGGCATGCTACACAGGGAACATCTGAATGACACCTATTGTTAGTAATGCTCCAGGGTTGAATGCCTGTGCTCGCTCCTTAATGGCCAGCTCTCTAAGCACAGAGCATCAGTTTGAACAGAGCTGAGAGAGAGAAAAAATGTACTGGCAGAAAACCCTGGATAGATCTCACTGGAGGATACAATAGCTCAGCATATCGCCCTCTAAACAAAAGAATTGCCCTCCACCTGAGCATTGTGCTTCCATCGTTTATTTTTTGCTTTGTCAGAGTACAGTAGCTATTCATGACGGGGGTCAATAGGACAGCGAGATTGCCTTTAAATTGGTCATAGATACTTATCATCTATAGTATTAGAGCATTTGTGGCCCATAAATCTGTATATATTATATACAGATTTGTTTTTATTTTTGTAAACATATTACAAGGGTCAGATTCTCTATGGGCAATTTGTTTAAAAAACAGAGCAGTATAAATAAGTTAAAATAAATAACTAAGAATTCTAACATCTGGGTATATTAAAAGTCCATCTCAGGGAGTCTTCTTTCAGGACTATTCTCTCTCCAGATATATTGTACAAGAGAAATAGCATAGCAATAATATTGGGAACATAGGAATCCCTATACCAGGTCAGACCAGAAACCCATATAGTCTGGTATCCTGTCTCTGACAGGCCAGTACCAGTTCTTTCAGAGGAAGGTGCAAGAAACTCCTTAGTGAACAGTTATGGAATGCCCTGCCCATAGAGGAATTTTCTTTCTAACCTCCTCAGTTAGTGGCTGTCAATCTGAAGCCATGAAGGTATATATTCCTTCTTTTAAAAAAATATTTGTTTAAGCCTATCTTATGTCACCATGAATGTTCTCATTATTAATGTAAATGTCTAATCCTTTTGTGAATCTTACTAAGCTCTTGGCCTAAGTGATACCTGATGGCAGTGAGTTCTACAGGCTAGCCGTGTTTTGGACATTCAGTGCACTGTGCAGCCACCCTGATTCATCCGCTGCTGGTCTTCTCCTTCCATGGATAATTTGGCAGTTGCTCTGAATGGAAATTAGCTGGCCTGTGGTTCAATCTGTAAATTGGAAGCTAAATCCTTATAGATTATATTTAAATTGAATAGCTAGTTCTTTATTCATTTACTTCATTACTATTTTATTATGAACAATGATGAGAGATTTTACTTGACTTTAGCCCACTAACATGTAACCCCTTCTCCTGATTGCTGAACTTCCACCCAGTCCAAACTCCACAGTGCTCACTCTGGCAGGGACCTGTCCCTGCTCAGCTTATCTCAGGTGTGGTTCTGAACCCCTCTAACTCCCGGAAAGAAGCACACATATTGTTAAGGCTGATGCTACACCAGTGTTGTATATTTTTCAGGGCCTGTGTCCCAGCCTCAGATATGGAGCAGTTCTAGCCTGGCAGGTTCACCGATTGAGTTATTCTGCAACGTGCCGGGGGGAACAGTGGAAAACATTGACTGGGAGAAAGAAGGAGGCCCTCTCCCCCAGGAAAGATGTTACCTTCTTTCTGAAAATGACAGTGTGTTGCACATTGGGAAAGGGGGAAAATCAGATTGTGGCTCTTATTCCTGCAATGTCAGCAATGAGATCAGCTGGCAGGAATCCTTGCTGAACTTGACCATTGTCGGTAAGTGTTGCATTACTCCTGGGCTTCAGTTTATCATGGGCAATTCTGTGGCTGCTAGAACCAATGGCCACGGTTCGGTGTTCCTGGCCAAAGGGAGCTGTGGGAAGCAGCGCCCAGCCATGGGCACTGGGAGCTGCAGGGGGCCATGCCTGTGGATGGGCATCATCAGCAAAATGTCTCACAGCCGCAATCAGATTACCCTGATGGGCCGCAGGTTGCCCACCACTGATATGGAGCCTGTTTGAATACATTTCTACTTTGGCCACTAGACAGCAGTTTATGAACCGAGGTTGTAGTTTCCCAGTGGTTAGTAGATGTGTTGAATCAGGTCAAAGGTGGAGCAGTGTAACACCCAGAACTCTCCTACCTATTGATTTGCTATTTGAGTTAATTTACTTGAATGAATACAGTAATGATCTCACTTCGTCCTGCTATTGGTGCAGCTCTGCAGAAGAGGTTCGATCCCAGCTGGAAGGGTTTGTGTTTGGGACCAGGTGCCATCACTGGCAGGGGGTAGCAATCCTCTCATGCACATCCTCAAGCAGAAAACATCCTGGCTCCCAACAGCTTTCTCAGCAGCTCCCAATCTCCCACAGCCTCTCTGTTCTGTTCTGTTGGTTGATTATTTCTCTTCTGCTTCCCCATAAGACTGGGATTTATTTTCTCCACATACCAGATATCTCGCCTCCGCTAGAACTTGCTTTGAAAATGTCTGCTATTGCTGTGGTGTTTGCTCTGGTCTCTGGGATGGGCTTCTTTGTCTTGTGCTGCCAGTCAGAAAAGAAAAGAATCAGTAAGTATTTTATGTGCCTGTGGCTCTTGGATACAAAATTATCTGTGTCTGTTGTACACAAAATTAAACCCTCTTCTCTTCTTTGCTTGAGATTAAATCAGATAATGGCAGGCAGCATTGGCCAATTGCTTTCCCCTTAGCCTCCCAGGATGTGTCTACACTGCAATACAAAGCCTGCAGCATGATGCGGCTGGCCCAGGTCAGCTGCCTTGGGCTCGGGCTTCAGGGCTATAACATTGCAGTGTAGACGTTCGGTTGTGGGCCTGATTCAAAGGCCACGGAAATCAGTAAGAGCCTTTCCACCAACTTCAATAGGCTTTGGGTCAGGCCCAAGATGAAGGTCTCACCAGTGTAGCAAGATCAGTCTATTGGTCCACCCTGTGTGGAAATCCTGGGGAGCATTACCCAGCTCTAAACAGCAGCTGCAGATCCCAGCTCTTCTGGTACTCAGCATAACAAACAGGATTGAACTCTTCAGAGCCTGTTCTGTCTTGATTCCTAAACATTCCTGCGATTTGAGGGCCAGATTCTTCCACCCTTACTCCTGGAGAGTAGTATTTGGCTCTGCACATCAGCACTCACTGACAACAATGCTTAATGGATTATTGTTCATTGTACCAATGGCACAGCCTCTGTTTGCTCTGATACAAAAAGTGTCATGTCCCAGGCTTTAGGAGCATCAAAAATTATAAATTAATTAATAATTAACTTACCCCTATCCATCCAGATTCCACCCCCATATCCCAACCAACACACACTCTAACCAGGTCTGCCCAGAGGATTCAGGGGGCCTGGGGCAAAGCAATTTCGGGGGCTCCTTCCATAAAAAAAGTTGCAATACTATAGAATACTGTATTCTCGTGGGGGTCTCTGCGAGTTCCGGGGCATAGGGCAAATTGCCGCACTTGTCCCCCCCCTCACCCCGGACAGCCCTGACTCTAACCCACCTGCACTCTCCTTATCCCATCTGTAAAAGCAATGGAGAATAGCTATGCCTTGCAGTCTGCTGTTTAGTCAACAGACTCAAGCTCTGTCTGACCAAGGACAGAGTTGGCAGCCCTGTACTGAAAACAGCCTGGCTCCAGTCCTGCCCTTTTAAGCCAAGAAGCTGCCAGCTGCTGAATTTTGGGGGTTGGTTTGAAGCTCAGAGGGAATAAACCTCAGGCAAACAAAAGCTGAGAAAGTTTGTGTCGCCCCGTGAAAACAATCCACGGACCCTGAGGTCTTGTGCAGGTCTGGGCACTCACTGTTGGTTGTCTATTGTTTTTCTAGAGGGGGAGAACTGGAGATGGATGATCATATTCATTCAGGTTCTGGTGTGTGTCTCTTCCATCTTGCTGTTCGCTGCAACTGTTCTCTGGATGCATGAGGAAGGTAGACTCTCCCTGGCTCTAATACTAACAAATGGGTCTGCTTCAGATTGTAAGGAGATGAATGAGGTGAATTGAATGAGTCTATGAAGAGAGAAGAAGAAATCTACAGTTAAAGGGGAGGGTGATCAGATTCAGAGTCACATCTGGAGCTCGTGTAAATAAACATAGTTCCAGTGAAGCCAGTGGAACTGCACGGATTTACTCCAGCTGAGGATCTGGCCCTCAGTAAAAAAACAGGACAGCTGTTGCATGCAGGGGGAAGGAAAGGTAGCACCAGCAGTGATGTTGGTGGGTTTCAAAGAGGAATGTGCTAGGCTTTGGGCATTTGGGGATGGTGGAGGACTCATACAAGGGGGTGGGGGTGGTATGGTGGCTCATTTCAGGGCAAGGAGGGTAGTTCAGCAACATATGGCAGGATTGGCTGGGGTGGACCTTCAGGTGCATGTGTACTCAGGCATCCTGTTGTGAGTTTCACTGGCTGACCTAGGTAGTGGCCTGATCAGGTGGCCGGGGTCAGCAGGGTGACAAAAGCTAGGCTATTACACCGTATTTCAGAAACCTTCCAGAGACATGCATGAGTGCCAGAACTGGGCAACTGAGAAATAGGTTGTGTGAAAAATGAAGGAAAGCTTTAATCTTCCTATGCAATGAGAACTGGGCATCAAAATGGCCCCATGCAATCCAGTCCGCCGAGACAAGGTCATGGAAGTAACACTCTTTTAGCAGCAAGGTCTTGGGAACTGGTATGTATCCGACATCGTAGATACTGGTTGCCACAGTTGAGCAGGAAACGGGCACATCTTGTAGATATTGCAGAGTAACTTAGGATGGGAGAAGAGGGAGCAGCAGGGGTAGTTGATGTATAATACAGGTGTGATCTATATGTTGACTGAAGGTTTTGGTTTATAGTGAATTCTACCCAGTGTTGCCTCTTGGGATGAGTCTCTCTAATTCTATCAGTCTCTCTAATTCTGGTTTAATTCTCTCAGGTCCCTCTGCTGCCTTCATAGTGCTTGAGATTTTGCTTGTATATGTAATAATAGTAACAGTCCTGATATCAGCAACGTTGGTGTATCAGCCTGCAAAGCTCAGTGGATTTAAGACCAAACCATGTAAGTCATTCTATGTATGATTCAGCTACTGGGGGACAGGTGGTGAACTGATTTATTTCCTAAATGGGATTGAGGAAAGACCCTGATAGGCCTCACTAAGTTAGAGGAAAGGGCTGTATAGGGGACTTTTACTGGTACTAATATTGACATACACTCACTCTGCAGCCCATTCCCTTCACATTCACTTCAAAGCCTATCCAACATCTAACTCTTAACCTGCCCTGCCCCAAACACATGACGTTAAAAGGTGGATATATGGGCTGAGGAGAGGGCAGCATGAAAGGACATGAGATTCATTTCTGAAACCTCTCGGTCATGAATTAGCATATTGGATGTGTCAGTCACTTTACTGCAGTGAGGGGTGAGATAACACTAGCTATGCGGAAGGGATGAGTGAGAGACTGAAGTTATAATCAGGTGGAGCTCAGCAGCTTGATGATGACCAATAGAGCTGTAGGATGGCTTGTCTGTCTGCTTAACTGTTCAATTTGCACTGCCTTTTTAAAATATCAGCTGCTACTAGATGAGATTTGATTCCCAAACTTCCTGTCCATTTGTTTCCATAACTCTGGTTTGTAATAGAACTCAAAGCCCCATGATTTGACCCGCTTACTGCATGAGGCACTCCTTGGAATCATGCTCTTGTACATAGCAGAAATGTCCTCAAACAGGAACTTTTATAATGCATTTGTCTGTCTGCCATCACATGTTTCCCTCCCTATCCCAGGGCAGCGTGTCATCCTGGACTCAGCAGCCCCTGGAGCAGTGATATTAGTGGTCCTGTTTGCCAGCCTCCTACTCCAGAAAATCTCTCAGCTCCAAGGTGAGAACAGACCCTCTAGTGACCTATGTTTACACTGCATGTTTCCCTGAGAACAAACCCTCACCTCTGAGAGCTGGAGGTTCTGCATGGGTGGTTCTTGCTGCAGAGCCTGGTGTAGTGACGCCCCATCGCTGGGAGCCACTTCTATCAAGACATGAGGACAGTGCACATGAACACTGAATGTGTCTGTGCTGCATAAGTATCCACACACAGCACGGTGGCGAACAGCAGAGGCTAACAGAGGGAGTTTGCCTGGGATCTGTCTGAGAGGAGGTACGCTAAGTGCTGCATTGGGGGCTATGTTGGTGATTATCTGAGTGTCTGTTGCAGGGGACAATTTGTCAGTTTGTCAGGTGGACTGTGTGCTTGATTGTTTGATTGTTTGTTTGAACAGTGTGAATTGGGAGAGCTTTGTTCCAGGTGGGCCTTGAGTGGGCCTGACTGCTATAAAAAAGCAGTCAGCAGCGAACCAGCTGAGCGGCGACAGCAGAGGCTAACAGAGGGTGTTCGCCTGGAAGTTCACCTGGGGAGAGCCCACTGAGGCTTTCATCTCACGGACTTCCGTGAGTTGCTGCAACAGCTGAGGAAGCTCTTAGAAGGAAGAAATAATGGAAGGTGAGCATTCAGCTGTTGTAACCTGGACAGGTTGTGCCATGTTTGTCTGTCTTCCGCAGGACAGAAGCGACTTTGTCTGTACAAAGTGCAAGCTGGTCTCCATATTGGAAGAGAAGATTTGAGATCTGGAGCAACAAGTATCAACCTTGTGTTGCATAAGAGAAAATGAAGATTTCCTGGACAGACATCAGGATATGCTTCTATGGGCACAGCATCCTGAAGAATTGGAGCAGGCTGTGCAGAGGGGAGAGAGGGACGGTGAAGAAATTTGGCAGCATGTGACCTCCAGAAGAAGAAAGAGGAGCGTCCATGTACCAGCAGTGGAGATATAGATGAGCAACTGTTTCATGTCCTTTCCACAGGTACTAATGTGGAGAGTGGAGTAGATGGTACATCTGAGAGAAGGGAGCAAAAGGAGACTCCACTGATTGGAAGGTACGAGATGCACTGTCCTAGGGATGGGGGATCCACAACCACCGCTCCCAAGAGAAGGAGGGGGTGGGGTGGTTGGGGACTCCCTCCTCAGGGGGACTGAGTCATCTATCTGCCGCCCCGACTGAGAAAACTGAGAGGTCTGCTGCTTGCCAGGAGCTAGGATTCACAATGTGACAGAGAGACTGCTGAGACTCATCAAGCCCTCAGATTGCTACCCCTTCCTGCTTCTCCACATGGGCACCAATGATACTGTCAAGAATGACCTTTAGCGGATCACTGCAGACTACGTTGCTCTGGGAAGAAGGATAAAGAAGTTTCAGGCGCAAGTGGTGTTCTCATCCATCCTCCCTTTGCAGGGAAAAGGCCTGGGTAGGGAGCATCGAATTGTGGAAGTCAACGAATGGCTATGCAGGTGGTGTTGAAGAGAAGGCTTTGGATTCTTCAGCCATGGGATGGTGTTCCAAGAAGGAGGAGTGCTAGGCAGAGAGGGGTTCCACTTAACAAAGAGAGGGAAAAGCATCTTCGCAAGCAGGCTGGCTAATCTAGTGAGGAGGGCTTTAAACTAGGTTAACCGGGGGAAGGAGACCAAAGCCCTGAGGTAAGTGGGGAAATGGGATACCGGGAGGAAGCACGAGCAGGAGAGTGCAAGAAGGGAGGACTCCTGTCTCAGACCGAGAAAGCAGGACAGTCATCGAGTTATCTTAAGTGCCTATACACAAATGCAAGAAGCCTGGGAAACAAGCAGGGAGAACTGGAAGTCCTGGCACAGTCAAGGAACTATGATGTGATTGGAATAACAGAGACTTGGTGGGATAACTCACATGACTGGAGTACTGTCATGGATGGATATAAACTGTTCAGGAAGGACAGGCAGGGCAGAAAAGGTGGGGGAGTTGCATTGTATGTATGAGAGCAGTATGACTGCTCAGAGCTCCGGTATGAAACTGCAGAAAAACCTGAGAGTCTCTGGATTAAGTTTAGAAGTGTGAGCAACAAGGGTGATGTTGTGGTGGGAGTCTGCTATAGACCCCCAGACCAGGGGGATGAGTTGGATGAAGTTTTCTTCTGGCAACTAGCAGAAGTTACTAGATCACAGGCCCTGGTTCTCATGGGGGACTTCAGTCACCCGATATCTGCTGGGAGAGCAATACAGCGGTGCACAGACAATCCAGGAAGTTTTTGGAAAGTGTAGGGAACAATTTCCTGGTCCAAGTGCTGGAGGAACCAACTAGGGACAGAGCTCTCCTTGACCTGCTGCTCACAAACAGAAAAGAGTTAGTAGGGGAAGCTAAAGTGGATGGGAACCTGGGAGGCAGTGACCATGAGATGATCGAGTTAGGATCCTGACACGAGGAAAAAAGGAGAGCAGCAGAATACGGACCCTGGATTTCAGAAAAGCAGACTTTGACTCCCTCAGGGAGCTGATGGACAGGATCTCCTGGGAAAATAACATGAGGGGGAAAGGAGTCCAGGAGAGCTGGCTGTATTTTAAAGAATCCTTATTGAGGTTGCAGGAAAAAACCATCCTGATGTGTAGGAAGAATAGTAAATATGGCAGGCTACCAGCTTGGCTTAACAGTGAAATCCTTGCTGATCTTAAATGCAATAAAGAAGCTTACAAGAAGTGGAAGATTGGACAAATGACCAGAGAGGAGTATAAAAATATTGCTCAGGCATACAGGAGTGAAATCAGGAAGGCCAAATCACACTTGGAGTTGCAGCTAGCAAGAGATGTTAAGAGTAATGTTACCAAAATATCGGGTCTGCCTAGCTGAGAGCCAATAACAGCCTGACAGGGATAAGGAAAAGATGCTTTATTCTGCAGAAGAAAGGAGAGTCTTGTACCTTGGCAAAAAAGACTCTGTTCCATACAAATTTCACAAGCCTTTTATACACTTTTAGACAAAGACCCTTGTGTGTTAACATTTGATTGGTAGGTGTCAAACCCCGCACTCTTTATCTGGTTAGTAAAAACTGGTTTGAAGCAAGTTTTCTCTGCTTTGAGGCAGAAGAGAAAAAAACAGTTCAAAAGTTCAGGGTACTGTGTATGTGAGGCTTCTGCTTCCCCCTAATGGCCAAACCGTTAGTTGTTAGGAGGGTTACCAGTAACTTTCACAGTAACAAGAAGGGTTTCTTCAGGTATGTTAGCAACAAGAAGAAAGTCGAGGAAAGTGTGGGCCCCTTACTGAATGAGGGAGGCAACCTAGTGACAGAGGATGTGGAAAAAGCTCATGTACTCAATGGTTTTTTTGCCTCTGTCTTCACAAACAAGGTCAGCTCCCAGCCTGCTGCACTGGGCAGCACAGTATGGGGAGAAGATGACCAGCCCTCTGTGAAGAAAGAAGTGGTTCGGGACTATTTAGAAAAACTGGATGAGCACAAGTCCATGGGGCCGGATGCACTGCATCCGAGGGTGCTAAAGGAGTTGGCGGATGTGATTGCAGAGCCATTGGCCATTATCTTTGAAAACTCATGGCGATCGGGGGAGGTCCCGGATAACTAGAAAAAGGCTACAGTAGTGCCCATCTTTAAAAAAGGGAAGAAGGTGAATCCAGGGAACTACAGGCCAGTCAGCCTCACCTCAGTCCCTGGAAAAATCATGAAGCAGGTCCTCAAAGAATCAATTCTGAAGCACTTAGAGGAGAGGAAAGTAATCAGGAACAGTCAGCATGGATTCACCAAGAGCAAGTCATGCCTGACTAACCTAATTGCCTTCTATGAGGAGATAACTGGGTCTGTGGATGAGGGGAAAGCAGTGGACATGTTATTCCTTGACTTTAGCAAAGCTTTTGATACGGTCTCCCACAGTATTCTTGCCATCAAGTTAAAGAAGTATGGGCTGGATGATTGCACTATAAGGTGGATAGAAAGCTAGCTAGATTGTCGAGCTCAACAGGTAGTGGTCAGTGGCTCCGTGTCTAGTTGGCAGCCGGTTTCAAGTGGAGTGCCCCAAGGGTCAGTCCTGGGGCCAGTTTTGTTCAATATCTTCATTAATGATCTGGAGGATGGCATGAACTGCACTCTCAGCAAGTTTGCAGATGACACTAAACTGGGAGGAGTGGTAGATACTCTAGAGGGTAGGGATAGGATACAGAGGGACCTAGACAAATTAGAGGACTGGGCCAAAAGAAACCTGATGAGGTTCAACAAGGACAAGTGCAGAGTCCTGCACTTAGGACGGAAGAATCCCACTGACTGTTGCAGACAAGGGACCGAATGGCTAGGAAGCAGTTCTGCAGAAAAGGACTTAGGAGTTACAGTGGATGAGAAGTTGGGTATGAGTCAGCAATGTGCCCTTGTTGCGAAGAAGGGTAACGGCATTTTGGGCTGTATAAGTAGGGGCATTGCCAGCAGATCGAGGGATGTGATTATTCCCCTCTATTCGACATTGGTGCTACCTCATCTGGAATACTGTGTCCAGTTTTGGGTCCCACACTACAAGAAGGATGTGGAAAAATTGGAAAGAGTCCAGCGGAGGGCAACAAAAATGATTAGGGGGCTGGAGCACATGACTTATGAGGAGAGGCTGAGGGAACTGGGATTGTTTAGTCTGCAGAAGAGAAGAATGAGGGGGGATTTGATAGCTGCTTTCAGCTACCTGAAAAGGGGTTCCAAAGAGGATGGATCTAGACTGTTCTCAGTGGTACCTGATAATAGAACAAGGAGTAATGGTCACAAGTTGCAGTGGGGGAGGTTTAGGTTGGATATTAGGAAAAACTTTGTCACTCAGAGAGTGATGATATACTGGAATGGGTTGCCTAGGGAGGTAGTGAATCCCCTTCCTTAGAAGTTCTTAAGGTCAGGCTTGACAAAGCCCTGGCAGGGATGATTTGGTTGGGAATTGGTCCTGCTTTGAGAAGGGGGTTAGACTAGATCAGGCCTGCACAACTCGTAAAGCGGCGAGGGCCACATTACTCCAAAGAAAACAGCTGAGGGCCGAACCCCCCCCTGGCCCCGTGGAAACACCCCCCCAGCACCTCCCGGCCCCGTGAAAATACCCCGCCCCAGCACCGCCCAGCCCTGTAGAAACAAACCCTCCTTCCCCAGCTCTGCCCCACTAAAAGAGGAAGATTGGGGGTGGGAAGGTGATACTTGATTTTAAATCAACCAGGGGCTCCCAGCTGAAGAGGTGGCTGGGAGCCCTCAGGGGCAAATTAAAGGGCCCAGGGCTCTGGCAGCTGGGGGAACCCAGAGCTTTGCAGGGCTGGGGCAGGGATTTAAAGGGCCCAGAGCTCCTGCCACTGAGGGGAGCCCGAGCCCTTTAAATCCCAGCCCCAGCCCATCTGCTGGAGCCACGGCCGGGATTCAAAGGGCTCTGGGCTCCCCGCAGCGGCGGGGAGCCCTGAGCCCTTTAAATCTCAGCTGCACCTAGGAATCTCTGCAGGCAGCCCAGAGCCCTTTGAATCCCAGCCACGGCTGAGATTTAAAGAGCTCAGGGCTTCTTGCCGCTGCGGGCAGCCCATAGCCCTTTGATTCCCGGTTGCAGCTGGGATTTAAAGGGCTCTGGGCTCCCCATGGCTGCGGGTAGCCCAGAGCCCTTTGATTCCCGGCTGCGGCTGAGATTTAAAGGCCTCTGGGCTGCCAGCCACTGCCGGCAGCCCAGAGCCCTTTGATTCCCGGCTGCGGCTGAGATTTAAAGGCCTCTGGGCTGCCAGCCACTGCCGGCAGCCCAGAGCCCTTTGATTCCCAGCTGCAGCTGAGATTTAAAGGGCTCTGGCTGCCCATGGCTGTGGGCAGCCCAGAGCTCTTTTATTCCCAGCCATGGCTGGGATTTAAAGGGCTCTGGGCTCCGCGTGGCTGTGGGCAGCCGAGAGCCCTTTGATTCCTGGCCACGGCTGGGATTTAAAGGGCTCTGGGCTCCCCGTGGCTGCAGGCAGCCGAGAGCCCTTTGATTCCTGGCCGCGGCAGGGATTCAAAGGGATCTGGGCTGCCCGCAGAGCGCTGTGTGAACGGGATTTAGAATCCCCCCGTGGGCAGCACGGTGAGCCTCCGCAGGCCGCATGTGGCCCGCAGGCCGTATGTTGTGCAGGCCTGGACTAGATGACCTCCTGAGGTCCCTTCCAACCCTGATATTCTATGATTCTGTCCTGACCCCCAAAGTCCCATCCCGCTGTGCCCTTGGCTCAGCAGAAAACCTAGGAAGGATTTTCAGGAGGTCTGTCTCACCTTTGTTCACTCAAAAGTCCTGGTCAGGGATCTGGAGTGGACGTCCCCAGGGCAGCACACTTGAATCTTGTGTATTATTATAAAATATAGATATTCCGGTTCTCTCCTCCCACAGACATGTCTTAGACCTACAGAGGTCTGGCTTAAATGCAAGTTTATGTCCTACATTTTAGCTCCCCAATGATTTCTTTGAATAAATGTGCAAGCTACTGACAAGCTGTAACTTGGTCTTTTTTTAAAAAAATACATACAGACAGAGGCTGCTCACAGACTGTAGATCTGACAGGCTACGCAGTCATCTCAGCTGTAATCTCTCTGTTTGGCCTGATAACCCTCTTCATTTGGTGTGAGTATCCTTCTGGTTTCATTCCAGGCTCTGTATGGTCATAATTTACTGCCTCTCTCTTTCCTCGGTAATTTTGTGTATGGCTCTCTCACTTCCCCATGCTCCAAGTGACCTGGCTACAGTCAATGCCCTGGGAAATGTCTTTGACTAGGGGACAGGTTTTTAAAGGTATTTAGGCACCTAACAGTTCAGATAGGTGCCTCATGGGGTTTTCAGCACCCAGGGCACCTAGCTCTGTTGTTGTGCACCTAAATATCTTTAACAAGATGGCCCTAAATGAAGTGCTCAGGCAGGTACCTCTGTCCCTGTGGAGACTGAATGTACACTGCAGGCAGGAAGCAGTGGTAATTGGAAGACTGCAGGGATACCTGTGCTAATCTTACTAGTTTGGGCACAAATAGTGAAGCTGCAGCAGCACAGGCTACAGCACCGGCTGTACAAGCCAGCCCGGAACCTAGAGTCTATGCTCAGTCAGTGTTGCTGCAGTATCAGTGTTATGGGAATCCAAGCTAGCTCAGGCGTGTCTACACATACTGCAGTCACACCTCCAAAACCTATGTCCACATTGCAGTTGATCTCCTTCCCTCGAGATTGTCTCTCCAGGGATTGTCCCTACCAACAATTACCCATCCAGTTGCCTTGAAATAAAAGCAAGGTTTTATTTGGCATAGAAATTGCAAGAGTAAAATTGGACTAAATGTTAAACAGAACAAAATTAGTGTAAGGACTGAATAACTGCTTAGCTCACTGTGGCAAATTGTTCAGCTGTCCTGTATTGAGTGTTATGGTCTTTCATCTTAAATGCCATTTGTCTGTCCCCCACTGCTCAGATGCCCAGTTAGTTTGTACATGTCTCTTACATTCCCCCGCAAGTCTGTGTATTTATAGTTCTTGGATTCTGTGGCCTTGTGATGTGAACCACTGTCTCTAGCTGTTGTTGTGTCACTTTAGATCTGTGAGCAGATAAAGGTATGTCTCAGTTACAATGCACTCGAGCAGTCTAGATTTCCTTCCTTTCCTACCCCATCTACCAACTCTCCTGGGATGCTGTTCTCAAGATATGCAACTTCTTGTGCATTTTTCTCATCATTCGCCTGGTTATCGCAGAGCACTTTGCAACACATGTATTAACATCTGGGAGTTCTTCCAAAAGCCATTGCTGCCCTGGGGAAGAGACTCTGAGAGTATATTGTTTTCGTGAAGTTAATCTGTACCGTATCAATAGCTCTTCCTCCCACAGTGTCTGAAATACCAGCAAGAGCAAATGCCGCTGGAGATTCTAGTAAATCAGATTAGTACCAGGTAATTAAGAGAGGGTAAAGTGCAGGTGATGGGGAATATTAGACAGGAAATTTAATTTTCCCACTCACATTCCTGCTCTTGACTCTAAAATCCCAACATTTCCACCTTATGGTGGAAAGGGAGGATCTGACAACTCGTGTTCTCTAAAAGACTCTGATTTGCACTCCTCTCTACAGCTGGGCTCCCTTAAAATGCCATAGAAAGGTGCAGTCACCCTCTACACAAAGTGTGACATATATAAAACACAACACACGGGCTAACCAGCCTCTCGCTGCTTTGCAGATCACAGGAGCCAAAGAGACCAAAGAGAAAATAAACGACATTCCAAGGAGGAAGCAGACCAGGAGGTAGCAGGCCTTGTAACTCACTTTTTATTGTCTATATGTTGAGTTTCCTCTGCCCGTTCAGTTGTAAATTATTATGATAATTATTATTTAACTTACCACCTATACAATGCAGGGGAGGGGCCTGGCTTTAACCCACTGAAGTCAGGAAACTTGGAGCCAGAGCTGAAAAGCTTGGAAGTTGTGGTTCTGAATAATTATATAACCCGTACCAGGATTTTAGCTGGGCTTTCTTTCCCTCCCACCCAAGAACATGAAGAGTGCTGAACCTTAACTTATTGTCAGCTTTGAGTTGACCTCCATTGTCACCTGCAGCCACAGGGCTTCTCTACGCTCCAAAAACTAACAGAACTCGGGTATTTTAAACTTGGAATGTTATTTTCCCCCAGTTATATCACCATGGTAACAGGGTGCAAGCCGAGCATTGTAACATCTGGTTTCCCTGGCTGTTCTGAAGCAGAATGTGTCCAGAAGCTAACTCCAGACCGTTGTCAACAAGCTGTAAACTGAAATAGCCACCCATTCAAGCACAATGTGGGGAAGTCTGATTTTAGGGAGTCTTTAGGCTGTCAAACTTATTTAAAAGTAATGATCACAATCCCATTATTTGCAGTGGTGGTGTAGCCATGCCAGTCCCAGGATATTAAAGAGACAAAGTAGGGCAGGTAACATCTTTCATTGGGCCAACTTCTGTTGGGGAGAGAGACAAGCTTTTGAATTTACTCAGAGCTCTTCTTCGGGTCACTGTAGCTTGAAAGCTCATCTTTTGCTAACAGAAGTTGGTCCAATAAAAGAGGTTTCCTCCCTCACCTTGTCTCTTGTACTCCTGTTAACATTCCTACTGCAGTGGCTACTGAAAGGCCTCAACCATGGTCAGTGTCCCACTGTGCTAGGCTTTGTATGTACACACAGCAAGACAGTCCTAGCCCTATAAAGTGAATGCAGAGCTACACTCTTCCCACAGGGTTTCCTTGCTGCTCTTGTTTTCCAGCAGAGATGACTATGGCCCAACAAGATCTCCAAAATTCCAGTTTTATTCACAAGTTCTCTTAGTGAGTTTTACCATTGCCCAGGAACTGCTGGCATGCAAGTAGCAATAAGGGGGTTTGAAATCCTTTCCCTGTCTGTGCAGGTCCCTACCACTGTT